>NC_135305.1:38857780-39204030 GCF_048772815.1 Callospermophilus lateralis | reverse complement strand
TAAAATTAAATTCCATGTATGTATGTGTTTCTCAGGATGAATCCAACTGCTATGTATAACTATAAAGCTCTAAAGAAAATTAGAAACCAAACCAAAACCAAAACAAACAAAAAAACAACAAAAATGTCACAAAAGTAAAGGACATTGTATATGGATTAAAATGTCAAACCACAGGCAAAAATTCAATATTGAAATAAGTTGAAACAGAGTGCTAGTGATAATCATTGAAGTAGGTTATAGATAAGATGATGAATTAAGGAATATGGAAAATATCATGAAAAATCTCTATAAATACCACCTGTAGATGTTTCAGAACCAAGGACAGAGACAACTGTGTCTGGATATTCATGTGCTGACCAAATATGTGCTAATTGGCTGAAGGTCACTAATGAGCAGGAATAAAAATGTATGTTTAGAGCTCATGATCATCAGAGTTGTGAGTCAGCATTTTTTAGAGGAACAATGGGATAAAGGAGTTGTTGAGAATTCAAAAGAATGCTGACACTGTAATTTCAAGCTTGATTTACAGATTACTTTCCTCAGAACCATGACATAGAGTGCTATTTTTATGAACAGTATGGCCATAAGAAGAAAGGGATAAAAAAAACTGAAGGGAGAATTTAATAAAGAATTTGGGATTAGTTGGGCTCAATTATTACATGGTATTAAAGAGGACACAGAAAATTGCTAGGAAGAATGGGGACTGATTAAAGCCAATTGAAGGAAGAGTGGGAGCAACTGAAGGATCATTTGTATGGCTAATATTTTGCTCATGTAATTACCTGACTTCTTAACTTTGTCATTTAGTTTTCATTCCCATCTTTTGTTAGTCTGTTTTCCTTTACTCCCATAGTCAAAACATACACATGTGCGCATCCACACATGAACATGCCCTCGAGCGTACACACACTTTACTTCTACAACCCACTCTAGATAGCTTTCTAGATACAAATGTTATCCACTTTTAGATGCACTCATATGGGATTTGAAAGTCAAGTGTGAAGCAACATATTTCTTGCTCTTGCTTTTCTTTTTCTTGTACAGAAAAGAGTGTGAAGAAGTAGGTTTTCAGTAGCAGGGCTCCATTCCAGTGCACAGTCTTCTACTTCCAGTGTATCCTCAAGCATTTGAGTAAGGGCATTGTTCATGTTCCATTCAGCAATTTCGCAGTCATTGAGAACTGTGTTGGTGAATGCAGGCATGTTGGCACCTTCCTCACATCCCTGATGAAATCAGAGGTAGAGAGGTGCTCCCATCTTAGGTCAGATAATTATGCTCTGAGGCTCCCAGGACTCCAACCAGAGATTTTTTTCCTCAGATTTTGCAATGATTTCATGAGCCTCAATTTCTCTATTAAATTCCTTTCTTCTTTTCATAGTACTATTTGTTTCTTGCCCACACCTTGACTCATACAGAGTTATCACTATTTTTAAGTAATTTATGTATTATCTATGTTTCAGGTATAGCACCAACAAAGCTGGTCGTCTGTAATTATTTATTTTCAATTTCTGAGGAATTTTTATTGCAGCTAGGAGAGGTAATCAAGAAGTTGTGTTTCTTATTTGGTACATCTCTATTCTGTTGTTTTAAGATATTTTCATTAGAAATAGATCATGCTAATTTATTAAAGCAAGCTGGTCACTATTTGAAGATGTGGTTTCAAGAAAATCATTGAAAAAGAATTTTTCTTCCAAGAGCATCCAGAAATATTCTTTTTTATATCCTGCTTCCATGTAGTGAATAATACACCTGGAAATCTAAACATAGTGTTTTATATTTTCCTGAAACCTTCTTTATCTAATTCAGATAATGTTCTCTATCATTTACAAAAGCCTTTTATTATAGTGCTTTGGTGGTATCTGCCTTTTTCATAACTGTGTAGAATTGAAAGTGTCATTCAATAGAAACAACCTGTATGACTAAAAGACAACAGACAGGAAATTCAGTTCTCTGAAGATTATGAATTTTCTTCAGCACTTAAAGAGGAAGAAAGGGCTTTTCAAAGGCTTCATTTTACCTGAAGCCTATCATTAAAGTCATTGTTTATCATGACAGTTTACTAGAAGCTGCATGTTTCCTCAATATGACAATTTTTTCCCACTCTCCTTTTATTGGGAATTAAATTCATCCCATTGCTATTTTATGTGTTCTTCTTCAAGATTAATCATCACAACAATAATGGTGAGAATGAGGTACCATATGGTTCACTGTGATCTGGAAAGTGGGCTCTCCTATGTGATTTTGTTGAGATGCATGTTTGGTATTACATATGTGGGAAACTTTCACAGGAACTCATACTATCAAATGTTTTTCTTGATTGCAAGCTAATAAATTTGAGTAAACAATTCTGATGTATGTAATACTTTGGGGATGTATTTATGGATCCAGAAAAACAAACCATATATATATATATGCATATATGCATGTGGGGGTGGTTTAGATATGAAGTATATACCAAAACCTCATGTTTGAGACACTACAAAAACGTTCAGAGGTGAAATAATTGGGTTATGAGAGTTGTAACCTAATCAGTGGAGTAATCCAGTTAGAGATTAACTGGGTAGTTACCATTGTCTAGAGTATGGCTGGAAGGGGTAGGTCACTGGGGGCATGCCCTTGGGTTTTATATTTTGTCTCTAGTGAGTGGAGATCTCTCTTTGCTTCCTGATTGTCATGTCCTGAGCTGCTTTCCTCTGCCAATGATGTTCTGCCTGATCTCAGGCAGACAGTAATGGAGTCTGCCATCTATGGACTGAGACCTCTGAAACAGTACTAAATAAACTTTTCCTCCTCTAAAATTATTCTTCTTAGGTCTTTTGGTCAGCATAAAAACTGACTAAAGCAAGTATGGGCATACTCATACTTATCTAAGGGAGTTAATTTGATCTGTATATTTTCCATAACTCTTACCAAAATTTTAATTACTACCTAAAGTTTAATGATAGCTTCATTTATCAAGTGGTTCAAGCATTCTAAGAACAGGAGAAAATGCTTCTTACCATTCCATTTGACTCTTATCATAACCCCATTAGGTATGCAGTTATTCTAGTTTCATTAAACATGAGGAAGCTACACCTATGAAGTTTTTATTTTAATGTAATAAGCAATCTGAGATGTGCAAGGGCTATTAAGAGACATATCATTCATAAGAAAAACCACTGAAAATTACAGAATATTGATAGTACTCTCAGGTGCAATATTCATATAAGTGAGAATTTTGTAGGTTAAATTTAGAACTTGACATTCCAATTTTACATAAACACAAATATTTAAGTAGTAATTTATTTTACTTATTTCATCTAATATCAAATCAAGTGCACAGACATTTTTGAGGTATTCTGTTTTTTTTCCAATAATAATAGTAATAATAATAGCTTAAGGTACTATAACATTGTTGCCAATAGTTTCAAAATTAAGTTATGAAGCAAAAGGGAAAAAAAGACATAATCATCTCTTAGTGTCATTTGGGATTGCTTCCAGGCCCCTCCCCCTGCACTGACACCAAAATCTGTGATGTTCAAGACCCTTACATAAAATTGTGTATATAACTGCATTAAATTCTGCCAAACTCCTGTAGACTTTAAATCATCTCTAGAGATTTATAATACCCAATAATATTCAAATAATCGTCATACTGTGTTTTAAAGAAATTTTTGTTTGTTTAGTGCAAGAGATCAAATCCAGGGCCTTGCACAAACAAGGCAGGTACTCTCCCAGCTCTAAATATTTACAATACAGAGTTGATTGAATCCACAATGCAACAGGTATGCAGGGCCAACTGCATTTAATTTTCTAATCAAACCATTTCTGTAGACTACTGGAGAGAAGATTAAATACATACTAGGAACACAAATGCAATACTCAGGTTTACTGTTATTAAAACAAATGTATTTGGAAAGCAGTATGGCAATTTTACATAAATGCTTATACTCAAAAGTTCACACAGCTTTGTTTAAAGTGACCAAAAAGTGAAAACACCCTCAGTGTCCATCAACTGATAAACAGATAAATAAAATGTGGCCTATTAATAAAATGAAATACTATTAAGCATTAAAAAGAAATGAAGTACTCACAAATCTAAAACATAGACAGTCTCAAAAAGTGAAAGAAGCCAGTATGTTGTTCTTCTTTGCATTACTGTGATAGAAGAGGTGAGTTAACAATTTCAAAGGGAAAAGCTTTATTTTGGCTCAGTTTTAGAGGTTTCAGGGTGTGGTCACTTGGCCTTGTTGCTGGACCTGTGGTGGCAAAGTATATCAGGGTAGACGCACATGTCAGATGAAGCCTGTCCACCTCAAGGTATCTGGGAAGGAAAGAGAGAGAATAGGGGCCAAAGTATCAAAATCCCCTTTCAGGACACATCCCTCAAGATCTACCTTCCTTTCACTAAGCCCCACCCAGTGAAGTTTCCATTATTGGACTCTTTCTGATTGAACTATGCACTTGGGACCAAGCCTTCAACACATGGGTCTTTGAATGAATGTTCAAGGTACAAACTATAATACTCAGTAGCCAAACAAAGGTATTATTATATTAAATGTAATGTCCAAATGAGACAAATAGACAGAGACAGAAAGTAGTTTTATTGTTGCCCAGAATTAGAGGTTGGAATGGAGAATGATTATAAATTGGCATAATATCTTTCTTTAGAGTGATGAAAATCTAATAAAATTAGAAAGTGGTGATGTTTTCACAACACCATAAATATGCTAAAATGCACAGAGATACAGACCAAAAATAAGAGGAATTTGATTTTATGGAAACTACATGTCAATAAACCCTGTTTTGAAATTAGTTTGTCTCTTCTAAAATATCTGGCACATTTCAAATTGAAGTAAGTTGGTTGTTTGGGGCAGCGGTACAAAAACTAAATTTCCTGACATGTATTTAGATTGTTTTATAAATCTTTGCATTTCCAATTACAAACTGTCTATTATAAGTCATAATCTTGCAGCTCAAAATGCTTTGTGATTTAGAAAAGGATGAATATATAAATTATATAAACAAATAAAAAATAACACATAGCTTCACCACCTGCTAGAACATTTCATTTAAGGCTTCTAGAAGAGGCTAAACAACATTCAAATATAGCCATGACACTTACTAACCAGACATTTCAATTTCAAAGGCATTTTATAATGTATACTCCCAGGTTCAGACAGTACTACTTGAGGTATATGAACTTCTGTTGAAAGGAAAAATACCATTTCAACGATGTTCAAAGAAACATTAGTATTTCAATCTCATTTTAAAGTCAGATTGTGGAAAATACTAAGGTAAAGCAAGTTACTTCTGTACCAAAATAGCCTCTTTAAAATTTGCTTTCTTGCATAAAAATGGCTGAATTAAAAATTTTGAGTGTGGGGTTGTGGCTCAGTGGCAGAGCACTTCCCTGGCATGTGTGAGGCAGTGGATTCTATTCTCAGCAATGTATATAAATAAATGAATAAAAAATAAAGGTTCATCAACATCTAAAAATATTTTTTAAAAATTTTAGTATCCTTTGGATCAAAGGATACTAAATTTCAGTCTTTTGCAAAATATAAGGTTACATTGGGTTTATTCTGCCACGTTCAGATGCTGAAATTTTATAGTAAAAAGTGAGTCCATAATGATCATATTGTATAATTCTTTCATTTTGCTAGTGAAAAAACAATGCCTTAAAGACTGTTATTGATCTTTTTCCTGATAAATAAAATTTGTGCTTCTTTTTCTGGGCTAACTATATACTAGCACTTCAGTGTGTCTGTGGGAGATAGCTTCAGATTTTGAAAGCTCATCAGTAGTGATCAAATAGTTATTCCTATACCCTATAATCTGTAGAGATCCTAATAGGTCAACTTATGAAAAAAATATTTTAGGGATAAGGGGACTGTGCAGATGTGACTAAGTTTAGGATCTTGAGAGGGGAAGATTATCTTAGATCACCCAGATGAATGTAGCATGATCCCAATTGTCCTTATAGGAGGAAAGCAGAAGGATCAGACTTAGAGAACTATTTAAGAATGGAAGCAGGGGTCAGAAAGGAATGAGGCTCCAGCACTGGTTTGAAGATGGAGGAAGGGGCATAAACCAAGGACTGAGGAGACCTCTCTATAGCCTGAAAAAGGCACAGAACAGAATTCCTCCCCTTAAGCTTGCAGAAGGAATGCAAGCCTACTATCACCTTGCTTTCAGCCCAATGAAAAAATTTCAGCCATTTCTCTTACACACAGTACTGTAAGCCAAACCAGAGCATTAAAGCAAGAAAAAGAAATAAAATACACACAAATCAGAAAGAAGTAAAATTATGCATTTACAGATGATGTAATTTTATATTGAAACCCTAAAAATTCCACCAAAAAATGTGAGAATTAGTAAATGAAATCCATGAGATCAAAGGATACTAAATTACATGCAAAAGTCAGTTGTGTTTCTGTGGACCAATAAAGAACTACTAAAAGACAGGCAGACAAAAGAGAGGAGGAGGGGAGAGGGAGAAGGGGAGGGAGAGGGAGAGAGAGTGGGAGAGAAGAAAGAATGAAAGAAATAAAGAAAAAGGAAGGAAAGAAGGAAGGAAGGAAGGAGGAAAGAAGAAAGGAAGGATGGAGGAAAGAAAGGAAGGTGGAAATAAAGAAAGAAAAGTAAATCATGAAAACAATCTCAGCTATAATAGCATCAAAAAATAAAATAGATAAAATTATTAGGAATTAAGTGTAAACAAAGAGGTGAAGTAGATATGTACTTAAACCCATAAAACAGAAACAAAATATCTGTGCACTTAAAACTATAAAACTGAAAGAAATTGAAGAAGACACAAATAAACAGAAAGATAGTGCATGTTCATGGATTGGAAAAATCAATATTGTTGAAATGCACATACTACTGAAAATGAGCCACAGAGTCAATGCAATTTCTATCAGACTTCCAATAAATGCTAAAATTCATATGGAATACCTACGCACAATAATCAAAGGAAATTTGAGCAAGAAGAACAAAGCTAGAGGCATCACACTCTCTTTTTCATATAGTATAAAACTATAGTAATCAAAACAGTATAACATTGGCATGAAAATAGTCCTAGAGACCAAAAGAATAGAATGAAGGCCAGAAATAAATCCATATGTACTTGACAAAGACCACACAATAGAGAAAGGATAATCTATTAATAAATGCATTCAGAAACCAGATATGAAAATGAAGAATAATTAAATTGAACACATATATATCTCACATAATCCATCTACTCAAAATGAATTTTAGAAAGGACTTTAAAGTACTAGTAAAAAACAGAGGAGGAAATCTTCTTTTTTATTTTATATATTTCAGGTGTAAACCATGATGTTTTGACATACATATTCATAATAAAATGGTAACTGTAAGGAAATTAATGTGTATATCACTTCACAACGTTGCTCCTTTTTGTGGCACAGAGCACCTAAAATCTACTCTTTTGGCCCAAATCCTAAATACAAGACCATGGTAATTATAGTCTCCATGTTACACATCAGATCTTTAGGCTGGTTCAATTAACATATCTACAAATTTGTACCCTTTGACCTGCATATCCCCATTTCTGATCCTCCTCTCCTGCCTTTCATTTACACCATTAAATTCTCTATCCCTGTGCTTTCAACATTTTTTAAAAGATGGCATATGTAAGTGAAATAATGCAGTATTTTCCTTCCTGTGTTTGGTTTATTTCACTCAATCTAGGTAATTACCTTTTCCCCAAAATGATCCCAAATTGCAGGCAACAAAGCAAAAAACAGCAAATAGGGTCACATCAAAAGAAAAAGCTTCCAAAAAGCAAAGAAAAACAACCAATTGAATATACAAGCTATTGAATGAGACAAAGTACTTGCAAATAATTCATCTGATAAGAGGTTAGTATCCAAAATATAGAAGATACTCAACAAAAAAGAAAACAACCTAATTTAAAAATGGTAAAAAGATCTAAGTAGATATGGTTCAAAAGAAGATGTATGAAAAACATGCATGAAAAGGTATGTGAAAAAATCTTCAACATAATTAATCATCAGGTAAATGCAAAATCAAAACAAGGTATCTCACAACCTTAGAATGACTATCATTGAAAAGACAAAAAATAACACACTTTGGCATGGAAGTGAAGAACATGGAGACTTTATATTATTAGTGAGAAAGTGAATTGGTACAACCGTTAGGGAAAACAGTATAGAGGTTGCTAAAAAATTTGGAGGCAGAACTACCCTATGTTTGAACAATCCCACTACTGGGTGTTTATCAAAAGGAAATCAGATGAGTGTCTCAAGGAAATATCTGAACTTCTGTGTCCATTGCAGCATTATTCCCAATAGCTAAGATATTGAATTAAGGTAAGTGTCCATTGATGTGAATGTAAAAATAATATATTAATAATAATAAATACATACTATATGTTATATACTATGTATATATTATACTGTAGAATATTTTAAATATTCAATTATGTATAAAAATGAAATTTAAATATATTCATATATTTTCATATATGTATATATATGTATATTTATATGCATGTCAAAAATCTTACCTTTATATATAATGGAATATTATTCAGGCTTAAAAAGAAGGAAATCCTGTCATTTGTGAAAACATGGCTAAACCTAGGTGACATTATCCTAAGTAAAATAAGCCAGACACAGGAAGGGAAATACTGCATAATCGCATTTATATGTGGAATCTAAAAGAGTCAACTGAATTCATAGAAGCAGAGAGTATAGTGTGGTTGCCAGGGATTGGGGGATGGGGAAATGGGATACAAAGCTTTATTACACAGGATGAAGAAATTTTGAAGATCTGGTATGTAGTATGTTGATTGTAGTTAGTTATACTGTATCTTATTCTTGAAATCTGCTAAGGTAGTACACCTTAATTTTTATCATCATAAGAAAAAAATTGGTAACAATGAAAAGTATTGATTATGTTAATTTGACAGTACAGTCATTGCACAATGTATATGTTTATCAAAATATCACATTATGTTTCCTTTAAATACAAATAAAAATTTATTTGTCAATCATACCTCATTAAAGATAGGGAAAAAGCAAAATAAATAAAAACCAAAGGTAATTAAACAGAAAATATTTTTATTTCTACAAATAGAAGGTATTTATGTTTGAAGAATAAAGGAGTGCCAGATGTTGAAGATTATAGTTCTATTAGCATTTTTACATGTTATCTATGGGAGGAGGGCTGTGAAAGATTTCCAGACAGACACATAGTGTGATTTACAATTTAAATATTGTATGGTATGTATGATATTGTATGGCAGAGATAAAATGGGTGAAGCCAGACTGACTAAAAGCACAAGCTCCGAAGATGGTGTTTTCTTATAGTGACCCTCAACAGCCCCGATGGTGGTCTGGACCAGTGTAGTAGCAGAGCTTATGTATATCAATAGATGGTTTTGAGGTAGAACAGTGAAGGACAGAGAAGGGAGAGACCTCTTGATATCTTCCTGGTTTCTTAGGAAGGTGACCTAGTAGAGCCATTTTTCAGAACAGGGAAGACTATAAAGAAGGAGCCAAGTTTAGAGGGGCTTTCTAAGAACAACTAAATAAATGATTTGCTTGAACTATTTTCCTTTCCAAAATTATGATTTCCATAATTCTAGATCTATATGAAGTGAACATATAATGTGCAAAACATTTTTATAATGCAGATTTAAGGGCTTCCTCTTTTCCGCTATTGAATGATTTTCTTCATTAATGCAATTTAACAAGATAAAGCTGTTTCTTTATTCATCCAGCTTTTTCTCATTAATTTTTAAATAATTTTAAAAATAGGAAACTATTTTAAATGCAGGAAAAGGGCAACAAGAGAGAAAACAGCCTATGAATGAGAAAGAAAGATAAGATATATTTGGCAAATTTTATTTGATAAGCTTCAATACTAATGAATCTTACCTCAGTCTCTGCTGTAGTTATTTTCAGTTACAGTGTCTGTAGCCTATCACAATAAAATTACTAATCATTTATAAATGGCATCAGACTACTTGGAAATAAAAACATATTCCAATCTTTTTAACACTGAATTATCTTCTTGTGAAAGATATTGAGCTTATCTGCAGATTCTATACTTTTCCCAATAATTTTTGATTGCATCGGTTGTAGGACCAAATGGTAGTTTATTTCCTTCTCAAAAATGACTAACATTTAAAAGTAAATCATGATTGCAATTTCTTTTCCTTCTCTATCAAAATGCATTAGCACAACAAAATCATTTATAGGGCATATATTTTCCATGGTGTTGCACAATATTCTTTTATTTGTAAATGACAAAAACATAAAGCTAAACATAAAAACAAATTCAAACTTATTTAAACCCAGTTCATGAATAGTATATTGGGAATATTTTACAGAACTTTAGGGCAGGAAATAGAAGTGGTCCTCAAAATATTTTGGAGCTATAGAGTGAAAAAAATCATCGTAACTGGGTTATCCCTCTGTTCGTTTGTCTCTATTTCTCTTTCTCTCCCTAAGGTTCCCCTCTCTCCTTCTATTTCTGTGTACTAGTGTGATTTACTTTTATTCTCATGTGTATTTTCATCTCAAACTTCTCTTGGGGCACACAGCTTTGTCTTTTTCTCTGCACTGATCTGCTTTCACTGTTTGACTACACCCATAGTCAAAAAAGGCTTTAGCTTCTACTTCTGCCTGTACTTGTGTTCTCAAACCGCACAAGCAACCCTATCATTTTTTGTTTGTTTGTTTGTTTCTGGGCATGAGAACCTGTTTTCCCAGTAGGGTCAGTAACTACCATAAACTTGTGTGGTTAAGAGAAAGAGCAAGAAATCTCTCATTTAATAAAACAGACATGGAATTTATGTTATGTAAATGTGTGTTTTCAGTAAATATGCTCCAGATTATGAAGCACAGCAAAATAGAGGAATACTGAGAAATGACATACCATCATAATAAGATATAAGAAGAGGTATAATTATGTAGCTTTCTGCTCCTTGTTTTAATAACAGTAAACTATCATATTTGTTCATAACAGCCCCTCCCAATCAGACACTATTCCAAGCATGCTCTCTCTCTTCCGCCCCCTTTTACCTCTGCACTACATACAAACATACACACACTTTTGACTTCTAAACTCTATGGGGTAAACATTATTATCATTCTCCTGATACAGAAAAATGAGAATAAGAAGGGGTGAGTATGCTGATCAAGGTTACACAGCCAGGAAAGAGGAAGCAGATCTAGGATTAGCATCCAGGTGTTGGTTTTGTAGGCTTAATTCTTGGGCCTGTCTGCCTCCTGAATGTGGTGTTTTGATCATAAAGGCCCATCATCATTTGAAAAAAATGAAACTGACAAGAGTTATTTCCTTTTCCGGAAAATCATCACTTGAAGTTTCTCCTGCAAGGTTTTACTTTGTAAGTTATATTTTCATGTAAGTTATATTGTGCTTATTAGTTTTTGGTTTCATTTCTTCCCTCAGACATTCATGTTGTTTCTCTCTCACTGATATTTACTGAATTTTACAAACACCCGCAGTATCTGTAATGAGGGTACCATGCATACGTTGTTTTTCTTCTTTTCAAAAATAAAAAAAAAATTAAGAAAAGGAATTCTGCACCATTTTTTGGTTAACCTACCAGACACATGGTAAAACACCAACTTTATTACTTTTTAATTTTTTATATAATTCTGTGACTATTTATTTTTGTCAGTACATTCTTGCAGAGCCAAGTGAATTTAGATAAATCCACTACTGAGGGTTGAAAAATAATTTAAGTTGTTTTTAGATTTTGTCTAAACTCATATAGACTGGTAGTCATAAATCAAAAACAGAAAGGAAAAATAACCCTATGATACTTTAAACTGTATGTTTAATGGAAGTCAGATAAGTGATATTGTCCTTCAATAACCTATCCAAGTTTATTGCATTTCTACAGAAACTACTAGATAATTAATTCAGATAAGGCCTGCTATGATTTGATCTTGATTATAACTATTATTTTTTTCCTGATGATTTCATAAATGGATTAAGAAATTGAGGGTTTTTTTTGTTGTAGTTTCATCAGAACTTTATAATCTGAAACAAAAATACACTAAGAAACCTCTGGATTTTTATACTGGCTCCATAAATTGTTCATCAATAATTAAGCTTTAAGAAGAAAATCACCTGACCCCTCCCACCAAAATGTTATATTTAATTTTTATCCCAGAAGATTGGGTACCCATTGGCATAAATAAAAGGGGCTAAACACAAGTTTGTGCATCACAAAGAATTTATTTTTCCAATGGTTTAATACTTTCACTTTTTGAGACAGGTTTCAAACTTTTAAATAGTTAAGACCCCTTTCCAAATTTTAAAAAGAAATATAAACAATTTAAAAAGCAACTTTTTTTTTTTTTTAATGCATTTAGGCAACTCCTGTCTTCCCCTCCATGCCCAGTCCAATCTCAATGCTCCAACTTGAGAACTGTGATCTGAAGCTTGGTGGCTACCAGGACCCTCTAGACTCCCCTCTGCTGACCATTGTCATTTTCCCCCTCAGGAGAGGGCAAAGTGCAAGGTGACAGATACGGGGACTCAAGACTGAGCCTACCACAGAAATTCTAGGAGAGTGAGGGTTCATCCCTAGACATGAAAAAATATACAGGAACAACTGAAAAAGGGGGCCACTTTTTTTTGCAAGAGGCAGCCACACCCCTAAAGATAATTCAAAGAATTGAAAATCATATGCAGGGGGTCAGTGGCCATGCGCTGAACTATCCTGGGTTACAGGTTTACTACTGGATAACTGAGATGGTTACGCATATACATGATAGACCTGGGTAATATCTGAGTTCAGACCCTTCCACTTCTGGAAACCTATTACGGAGGCAGAGGAGAGGGATTCTATCATTGCAGAATAAATCTCTACTCCCTCCTACATTGCTCATCACTGAGACCTAAAATGTTGGAAGCATCTTTCGGGAAGCAAGGTCAATTATACGATCGAATATAATTATTAATTGCCAATTATTATTAATTATTAATTAATAATTATTAATCGCCAATTGTTAATCTTAATCGCCAGTTACGCGATTAAGAAATTGTCTTTAGACATAAGGCATTGGTTTACAAGATTTCTTTTTACTGGAGTCCATCTGAACAGTTTCTAAGATTACTAAATTTTAAGCATTTGTCAGGACAACCTACATGCCAAGTTATGTCCGAGCTCCCCGCTGACAGTGCGAATGCGGGTGACATCCAAGGTGGTGGAGTCACAGCCAGGAGTTCTGGGCGCTTGGTTCCCCAAGAACAGGTTGGGCGTGGTTTTCTGTGCCGAGGCTGCAAGGCTGGGAGGAGGAGTCTAGGAGCCGGAGTAAGCAGACTCTCGTCGCTATTCCGGGGAAGGACTGGCGGCGCCCCAGAGAAAGGACGCCCAGCTTTGGGGAAAACTGAGTAGTAAGCGACTGAACGATCTTGGGAGTGAAAGGCTGAGACCCGAGGCGGCCCATCTTCCTGGCATCCGCCGCCCAGGCGTTGAGACGCCGGTGGCCCTACCTGCAGCAGCTGGGATGCCCGGCGAAGCTTGGGCGCTGGCGGTGGCGCTGGTGCTCCTGGCCCGGGCGCAAGGTCAGCCAGGTAGGTCGCAGGCGGGTGGGAGTGCAGGGGCGCCGCCTGCGGGTGGGAGCTGGCTTCTAGGATAATGCGAGGAAAGTCTGGGGGGCATCTTCCTGGATGTCTGAGGTTTGCTCCTCACCGTCCCATTCTCCCTTCTGTTCCACCTCTGTCTTTGAGGCGGCCACTTTCCAGCATGGTACCTTTAGGTTTTAGTTTGCGCCCAGGCCAGTGTTGCCTCCTCTTTTTCTTTTGGACTCTCGGTTCTGTTTTTTGATTCTTCTTTTCCTGATGTTACTCTGCTTAAATTCCTTTTAACTTGATGTAAGAGTCTTTCGCTGACTGTCTGGTATCCTGCAGGCAAGTGGATCGAATTATCAGAAGAATTAAATTCCAAACCACCCGATTTCCACCCCACACCTATCCTCACCCCCGGAATAATTAATTGGTGAATATTTATTTCTTTAGTAAATCTCTAAGCTAAGTTTTGTGTATGGTATTTTTCATGTTATCTGTCAGAATCAGGCCTCCTATTGTAAAAGAGATCTTTATAGAAAGAGTATTCCTTCTCACTTATTTAACCTATGAGTAAGAAAACAGCTTAAAATACCTCAAAGATAAACTGATATAAAACAAAGCAACGTTTATTTGCCCTTCCTACTTGTTTTTAATGTTCCTACAGTACAAATAGGGACATTAAATGAAAGGTGACTCGCTCTTATATTGTAAGTTCTCTCATGTTTTTCAGAAGTAAACTGATCTGTGCAAAACCTCTCTGCAGCTTGGTGGGTGGGGGGTCTTGGTGGTGAAGGAGGCCGCGTATAATATTTACAACTGTTTACGGTGTCATTTTCTTCTTAACTTGCTGATCTTAATCAGTTTTATTAATATAAGTTTGCTCTGTAAAAGGGAGGGGCAAGCATTCTCCCATGTAAAATTTTTAAAAGAATATTAAAACCCAATGTATTCATTATTTTCCGAAGTGATAAAGCTTAAAATTGGTCTGTGTCTTCTTTGGTTTACTTACAGATTTTCTGTCTTCATGAAGAACTATTCTTAAATTAACACATAATAATCTTACATATGTAGATGGTACTATGTGACAATTTACAACATGCATAAAATATCAAATGATCAAATTTGAGTAATATTTCCATCTCCTTAAATACTTATCATTTCTTAGTGTTGGGAACATTTGAACTTCTAGTTCTTTAAAATTTTACAAATTACAGTGAACTATAGTCACCCTACTGTGCTGTAGAACATTAGGATTTACTTCTTTTGTGAAACTGTACTTTGGTACTTACCCAAGCAACCACTATCCCTCCTCCCCCCTGCCTTTCCTAATTTCTAGTAACCACTATTATAAATAATATTTTAAGCACATTTACACTAATAACATATTAAATATGCATTTATCACAGTTAGATAAAATATTTCTCAACAGCATGACCAATATTAATCAAGGAAGGTGCTTTCATGCTTTACTTCTCGATCACATAACCCCTATTGACTCTGTATAGTAACTTTGTAATCTCTTTGTAAAAGGCAAATATTATCTTTTTCCAGGTCATATCAAGATCATATCATGATAAAGTTAATAATTTACTTTTAGTAGTCTAGAAATAGAAGAGGTGAATAAAAATATTTATTGAGGTTTTTTTTTCAAGCAGCTTTACTAAGCTATAAATCATATATAATTTTCTCACTTAAAGTATACAGTTCTGTGTTAGTATGTTCACAGATATGTGCAACAATTACTATAGGCAACTTTAGAACAATTTTATCAATTAAGAAAGAAATAAATACTGGACTGTTAGCTGTCAAATCCCTATATCTTCCATCAGTCTACCTAACCTCCCTGTCATAAGTAATTGTTATTGGGATATCTCAATTTATTTGCCTCCTCTTTTTATTTTGTATAAATGGAATCACACAATTAGCTGTATTTTGTGTCTGGCTTCTTTGACACGGATTAACATTTTCAAAGTACATTCATGTTGTAGTGTGTGTACATACATTTCTTTTTAAGATGGAAATATATTCCATTGTGAGAATGCACTACATTTAAAAAATTTGTTTATTTTTATTTGTTCTTTTTAGATGTATCATGCATACATAGGATTATATATGTATAATATTATACACACATAGTAATTTGTATGTGTGGTACTTATATATAGTTATGCATAATTATTTATATTATGTACAATATTATATATAATATATAATATAGTATGTATAACAGTATACATACATAGTAATATGTATGTAATTGGTGTATTTTGACATATTATACATACATGGAGTATAACTTATTCTATTTAGGATCCCATTCTTGTGGTTTTTGTGATGTGGAACTTCACTGATTGTGTATTCATAGATGAACATAGGAAAGTTATGTCTGATTCATTCTACTGTCTTTCATATTCCCATCTCCCACTTCCCTTCATTCCCCTTTGTCTAATCCAATGAACTTCTATTCTTTCCTCCCCTGATTATTGTGTGTTAGCATCCACGTATCGGAGAGAACATTTGGCTTTTGGGGTTTTAGGATTGGCTTATTTCCCTTTAGCATGATAGTCTCCAGTTCCATCCATTTACCTGCAAAGGTCATACAGTTATTCTTTGTATGGCTAAGTAATATTCCATTGTGTGTATATATATACATGCACCATATTTTATTTATCCATTCAGAAAATGGCATCCAGATTTGTTCCATAGCTTAGCTATTGTGACTCAAGCTGCTATAAACATTGATGTGGCTGCATCACCATACAAAGCTGATTTTAAGTCCTTTGGGTATATACCAAGGTTTGGGATAACTGAGTCAAATGGTGGTTCCATTCCAAGTTTTCTGAGGAATCTCCATACTGCTTTCCAGAGTGGTTGCCCCAAGTTTCAGTCCCATCAGCAGTGTATCAGTGTACCTTTTCCCCAACATCCTTGCCTACATTTATTGTTACTTGTATTCTTGATGATTGGAGTAAGATGGAATCACAGTGTAGTTTTAATTTCCATTTCTCTAATTGGTACAAATGTTGAACATTTTTTCCTATATTTTTTGATCATTTATATTTCTTTTTCTGTGAAGTGCTTGTCAGTTCCTTTCCCCATTTATTGATTGGGTTATTTTTTTATTTTTATTTTTTTTTTTTGGTATATGTGGTGCTGAGGATCGAACCTGGGCCGCACGCATGCCAGGTGAGCGCACTACCACTTGAGCCAAATCCCCAGCCCTATATGCTATATTTGAGGTGCAGGTGGCAAAGATTTCCTCCCATTCTGTAGGCTTTCCCTTTACATTATTGATTGTTTTCTTTGCTGTAAAGAAGCTTTTTAGTTTGAAATCATCCCATGTATTGAGTTTTGATTTTTACTTCTTGCGCTTTAAGAGTCTTGTTGAGGGAGATGATTCCTAAGCTGACACAATGGAGATTTGGGCCTACATTTCCTTCTAGTAGGCACAGAGTCTCTGTCCATTGCCTAGGTCCTTGGTCCACTTTGAGTTGAGTTTTGTGCCAGGTGAGAGATAGGGTTCAATTTCTTTCTAATACATATTCATATTCAATACAGTTTTCCCAGCACCATTTGTTGAAGAGGCTATCTTTTCTCCAATGTATTTTTTTTTTGAGAGGGGGTACTTGAAATTTAACTGAGAGGCATTCAACCACTGAGTACATTCCCAGCCCTATTTTATGTTTTATTTATAGACAATGTCTCACTGAGTTGCTCACCTTTGCTGAGGCAGGATTTGAACTCATGATCCTCCTCTCTCAGCCTCCTGAGTCACTGGGATTACAGGCATGCACCACTGTGCCCAGCCTCCAATGTACTTTAATGGCACCTTTGTATGGTATGAGATAACTGTATTTATATGGGTATGCCTATGTGTCCTCTATTCCATTGTTCTTCATGTCTGCTTTTGTGCCAATAACTGCCATTTTTATAGATAATAATCAGAAACTACTTTGAAAACTATATTCCAATAAAATAGAAAATCATGAAACATTAACAAATTTCTAGAGACATATGGCCTACCCAGTTGAATCAGGAGGACAATTCACAATTTTAAAAGATCAAATTCAAGCAATGAAATCAAAGGCTTACCAATAAAGAAAATCTTAGGACCAGATTTATTCTCAGCCAAGTTCTACCACACCTTCAAAGAAGAACTAACACCAATCCACCTCAAATTATTCCATGAAATAGAAAAGGAGGGAACCTGTCCAAGCTCCTTCTATGAAGGTAGTATCACCCTGATACCAAAACAAGAAAAAGACACATCAAGGAAAGAAAACTTCAGATAATACCCCTCATTAACACAGATGCAAAAATTCTGAATAAAATACTGGCAAATCGTATACAAAAACATATTAAAAAAGATAGTTCATCATGATTAAGTGGGTGGGGTTCTTCCCAGGGATGCAAAGTTGGTTCAACACACAGAATAATCAATAAATGTAATTCATCACATCAATTGATTTAAGATAAGAATCACATGATTATCTCAATAGATGCAGAAAAAGCATTTGACAAAATAAGCATCCATTCATGTTCAAAATACTAGAGAAACTAGGGATAGTAGGACTATACTTCCACATAGTAAAAGCTATCTATGCCAAGCCCAAGGCCAACATCATTCTAAATGGAAAAAAAAAAATGAAAGCATTCCCTCTAAAAACTGGAACAAGGCAAGGTGCCTCTTTAACCATTTCTATTCAACATAGTCCTGGAAACCTTAGTCTGAACAACTAGACAAAAGAAAGAAATTGAAGGGATATAAATAAGAGCTCAAATTATCTCAGTTTGCCAATGACATGATTCCTTATTTAGAAGAGCCAGAAAACTCCACCAAAAAGCTTCTAGAACTCATAAACGAATTCAGCAAATAGCCGGATGTAAATTAATTTCCATAAATCAATTGTATTCCTATACACCAATGACGAATCAGCTGAAACAGAAATCAGGAAAACTATCCCATTGACAGTAGCCTCAAAAAATAATAAAATTCTTGGGAATCAACCTATCAAAAGAAGTGAAAGACCTCTACAGTGAAAACTACCCAACAATATAGAAAGAAATTGAGGAAGACCTTAGAAGATGGAAAGATCTCCCGTGTTCTTGGATAGGCAGAATGCATATTGTCAAAATGGCCATACTACCAAAAGCTCTATATAGATTTCATGCAATTCCTATTAAATTTCCAATGACATTCTTCATAGAAATAGAAAACGCAGTCATAAAATTCATTTAGAAAAACAAGAGGTCCAGAATAGCCAAAGCAATCCTTAGCGAGAAAAGTGATGAGGGAGGCATCATCAGACATTAAATACTACAGAGCTATAGTAACAAAAACCGGAAGTGTTTTGGCGCAAAAACAGACAGGAAGATTGTTTTTCAGCCTGATGTTCTCTCCTTTCCTCCTGCTGAGGAAAGGAGCTTTGTGTTCTGCCTATGTGGAATTTGGCAGAAAAAGTATCTTCTAGGTCAAGCAAAGACTGCTCAGAAAACAGGTTCCCTAGAAGAATATCAGAACTGTTTCTTCCTCCCTGTTCTTGTTTCTTCTTCCAACCTTCTTCCTTCTTGTGCTTCATTGTAAAATGGTACTTTCAATAGGATGGACATAAGGTGGAAGATGGGGAGGCAGGCAGGAGGGAAGGAAAGACAGAAAGAAGATGGGCAGGCTGGAGAGATTGCTCAGTTGTTGGGGATGTACTCAGTGGTAGAGCCCTTGCCTAATTTAAGCAAGATCCTGGATTCTATCTGTCCCCAGGATGGGGGTTGGAAGGAGGACAATTGAACTTTAAAACTATATTCCTTCCTGTACCAGGTGCTTCACAAATTGCAAAAATGGAATCGACATTAAAATATTAGTTCACTTTGTTGAATTTCAGGATCTGGCAGAGGTAGGATTTGGGATTTTTGTATTTACTTTGGAGGAAAGCCATTTGTGGAGGGTCATATGACATTGTAGGGCCTGTGACTTGAGATGGACATAATAAACATATTCTAATGCAAGAGCAATTAGTTCTGTTACCTTACTCAGATTAAATGAAAATAAAGTTCTTAAAGTTTAAGTACCTCAACAATACATCTTAGTTTTCTTGATTTGTTTATTATGTTTATAGAAATTTCAAAAAAAGTCACCTTTGACTTTTTAAGAGACCCTGAGATTTCAGACGGTCTCTATGTGTAAAAGTGAGTTTATTTGCTTTTTTTTTTTTTTTTTTTTTTAATTTGAAGACTGAATTATGCCAATGAGCAAAACACGTTTCACAAAGACACCTATCTTTCTGTCTGTCTCCAGAATGCTCTCCTGGGGGCCACAAGTTTCTTCAGAGTCCTTATAGAAATGTTCATTTTGACTCGATGCACCTCCAGCAGTCGGCTTCTCAAGAGATGATATGTGATCATTCCCTTTCTTCTGGATGGTATCGATTTCTCCTCTTTGACAGACCTGCTGAGATGCCAACTAAATGTGTTGAGGTACTTCAGTTCACACCTCTTACGTGCATTTTCATATAAGGATTGAGTTTTATTATTTACAGTTTATTTCCTATGCTGAAATGTTAGTTTAATTATTAGCTTGAGGTAATTTGAAGGCATAGCCTAGTGTAATGATAATAGTAATGGTAATGATGTTGTGCTCCATGCAGTCTGCAATATCTTATATAATTTTCATAACTCCAGGTTACAATCAACCAGTAATTTTTTTTTCATCAAACTATTCAGGATACAGATATTCTCATGCATAATCCTTCTAGAGTCACCTAGTTAACAGTTTCCAGTTCAAAGCCAAACTTTGAACATAGGCAGTCAGTCAGTCTATAGGGCTCCTCTGCTTAACCACAGGTAACCTGCAAACAGTAAATTTTGTATGTTTTTGTGCTTTGGTTTGACTTTGCTGGCTTGAAATTAATAAGCTGACCACCTCCTATTTCAAACTGAAGAGAACAAGCTTGGCAGTGAAATCTCCAAGTATTTCCTGACCCAACATGCAGACAATGCATCTGCGGCAAATTGAATACACAGAGGCCTCTGGCCTCATCCCACTGTGACTTCTTCTGTAAGCCCACAATTGGTGTGGCCAACTTACTTCCTTTTTATTCACTTATGAACAGACAAGCATATGTTTTTAAGCACATCCTGTTTAACTTTGTCAGATATGTTTAACTGTGTCATGAAGTTATTTTTTAAACTTTAAAAGTTTTTGAACTTTTTTTTACATTCAGTCACAGTCACACCAGATCTAATTTTCTGCAACTTTTCACAAAATTTACTGTTTTGAATGCACGATATGATTTTCATCCTGACAGTGTCTTGTTTAATTATCTAAGCAAAATGACTTACTTTACAAACTCGTTTTCTTCCAAAATGTCTCAGAGAATAGGCACAAGTAAAATAAACTCCAAAGGCAGGATGTCTTAGGTGTTTTTCAGTCAACTTTCAGTCCTTGTCATGATCTTCCTTGAATTTCCACTGAGAAGTTCAGTTAGTGTAAATTGTGATTTTCAAATGCAACTTTCCCCTGATTTATCAGTAGTCTCCATTCAGCTGAAGATGCTATCATGACATAGACATCATCTCTACTTGTGACACTTTTGACCAGTTAGACTTGCAGTTCAACTTTCACTATTGCTATCACATTTTAACCAAATGACCTAAGGAATGAGACTAAGTCTGAATCTCTTAAAACTAAACTTATTACCTCAACCTCCCCAGTTATAGGATCAAAATGGAAAGGAAGGATGTGAACCTGACATTTATTTTGCAGCTCATGCATTTCTTGCACTGGTGGACATGATCACCTAGGTAACCTCACTTGATCTCCCACTGAGGCTTTGAGGTTACTTTTGTTACTTAATTTTAAAGATGTGCGCACAGACAGTCTGAATCACATAACTGAGGTCATTACCTGGGAGGAGGCTGTACAATATGCAGTATCTCCCTCAGCATGAGCCCTTTCCCCAGTCACAAGCCTCCAACAGAGTCCAGGAATAAGCAAGTGTTCAGATGTGATAGGTAACTAAGACAGACTCTCTAATTTTCAAGAAATGCATCCATGTCACACTTATCAAGTTATTAAAGGTGCTCTTATCACTCATGATTTTCCTATATGTAATCTCACTGCATTAGGTGTGATTTTATTCTTAAAGTTAATTTTTAGTTTGACCTATAGGACGTGAAGCTACTGTTTAACACTTGATGTGAGACCGTATCATTCAGGATTATGTCTCAGAAGAAGATTTGTTTTGCTTATCAGTATACACACTTTGCAAATTATGCAGAAGCAGAAATTCTTTTTCTGTTTAAGCTGTAATGTAAAAAAAAACTCAGAAAAGACATTCATATTTTAAAGACATTCTATTTTGACTTATGCCATTGTAGCTAAGTCTCTTTTCTCTTTTTTGCTTATTTGCTTGTCACTTTTGTGACATTTAATTTACAAGTAGCTAAAAAGTCAGAATTTAAAAATAACCTTTAAGAAAATTGGATGAACTTCACTACATTCTTAAATATTTGTGCTCTTTTTCTTTGGCTGAACTGATCATTTGTAGATCACAGAATCTCACCCAACTGTAAAAACAAAATGGTTTTCCTGTGCCCTGTGGAGAAGAGTTCCTTGTCCCAACCTCTTATTCCCTTTTTGAACCAAAGACTTAGAGCATTCAAGTTAAGACTCAATAGTATTTTATTTTTCCTTACAGGAAAATATGTCTATTTAAATAAATTTCTATTTGTGAATTTAAAATAATACATGTGTATTCTAGAATGCTAAGGAAATAAAGAAAGGATAGAAATAGAACAGCGCTTATTCACAATCTATCAACACATTAATAACTATCATTAACATTTGCTTTTCTTTTATATATATTGTTTTGTAGGTTATGCTTTATGTTCAAATGTGTAACATGCTTTTTCTTAGTTATAGCTATAGGATTAGTATGTTCCATTTATAAATTCTTTACATCAGTTTTAAAGCAATATTCTGTAATAAAAACATACTATATGCACTTATGTGATTGCCCTATATGTGCACATTGAGAATTTTGCCATAATAATTAATTCTATAATTTTAGCAAATGTACATATAATCTTGTCATCATTTTAGTATGATTTTTATTTATTAATATTATTTATTATTTATTTATTTTAGTAAGATTTATTTTTAAATGTAAGATTGGTGAAGACTAATGTCTTTTTGAGGCTTTGATATATACAGTTATTTAAAACATAATGTTGATAGGCATGGTGGTACAAGTCTATAATCTCAGAGATCCAGGAGGCTGAGACAGGAGGATCACAAATTCAAAATCAGCCTCAACAACTTATTGAGGTCCTAAGCAACCTAGTGAGACACTGTCTCAAGATAATGAAAAGTGTTGGGGTAATGAAAAGCTTAGGGGTAAAGTAACCCTGGGTTAAACCCCCAGCACCTAAATAAAAAATATATAAATATATGAATAAAACATAATGCTAATTTTTAATTCCCACAGAACTAGATGGATATGCCTTTTCCAATACCAAATATTCTAATGCATTAGACATCTGTATCATTTTTTGTGAATTGTGTATTTATGGTCATAGAATTTTTAGATTACATTGCTTCATTTACACTTCACTATAGCACTTTGGGTGGGAACTACTATCCCTTCATACAAAAGAGAAGGACGTTGAGTGTCTTTTCCAAGGTCATGAGTTCAGTCAGTTCTTCCCAAATAATATACAGTTTCTTCTTATTTCTTCTTCATTAGTTTTCTATTTTTCCACCTGTGAGTAATTTATACAGTAGGCTTCAGTGAGCTTTTTGCTTTACTTTTTTTCTCAAATTACCAAATAGTTTGTCCATCGTTAGATTTTGAACAATGTCTTCTTTCTCCTCTGATTTTTTGTTGCATCTTGAACTCTGCATCAGCTTCTTACATATAATATTCCCATCTATTTTGTAAGAAATTTCCAAGACCAATTTTTCTTTGTGAAGATTACTTCAGATTGATTTACCTTGTTTTAGAATGTTCATCAAGCTATTTTAGTAAGTTATCTGACAAAGAATTTCTCTTTTTTACAATAATGTAACAAATAGAATCAATCTATTTGTTTCAAATTTAGTATTAAAGCAGTAAATCAAAGTATTTGTAGTAAATTAAAATTGATTTTTCTTGTGTCGTATAGGTACAACTGATTATATTTTTAAATGATTGATAATTTAATATTTCAAATGTTGTTTAGAAGAAATGCAAAGTATTTGCTGTATCTGTATGAAAATAAATTGTATTTTCAATTTTTGTTTTCTCTGATGAAAAAGATGAACCACTGTGGAACTCAGGCCCCCATCTGGCTTTCTCTAAGAGATTCAGAAACACTGCCTTCTCCTGGGGAGATAAAGCAACTGAGAGCTTGTGCCACGTGGCAGTTTTTGTTTAGCACTACAAAAGACTGCTGTCTCTTTCAAATCCCAGTGTCTGTACGAAACTGTGGGCGATTTTATGTGTACTTACTACAACCCACTCAGGGATGTATGGGCTATTGTGCAGAAGGTAAGAAAACAGCAGTAATACACATGAGCTGCTAATCATGGAACTGTGGGTGGGTACATTTGTGCTTGTCTCTGGACAGGTGATATGGAGCTATTGTAAATCGCGGTAACAGACTTCTCTACCGTTTTCACAAAACTGAATCTAAATTTGGTGTTTACTTTGGCCAGGTTCATTTAGGATTCTTGACCAAGATGTTAAAGTGCTCAAAACTATATACTGATGTGGAAGTATCAAAGGAGGCTCCTGACCTTGTTCCCACTGTACATAATTATTGAGTGTGTTAAAAATTCATTGGTTTTCTTGCACTCTTTCCCTCTTTAATTAAAGGATAGAGGATGCTGAGTTATTAAAATCTGGATTTTATCTCATTTAATCTTTCTCTCACCAATAGTTATTGACTGTTTATCCAGTTCCAGCAAGTCTTTTCGGCCGTAAAGTCACAGTGCTGAATAAGACAAATGACATCTTTGTCCTCATGAAACTTATATTCTGCTGAAATCCCTCAGAAAATATATAAAAATAAAATGGGTATATCTTAAAGGGTATATCACTATATTAATTAACATCCACTTACTATAAATATTCATTTATTATACAAGTATATGATTAGAGAAATAAATATAGGAAAGAAGACACCGCTTTCTTAAAGAAGAATTTGTGAATAATATTTTTAGCTTTTATTCTGCTTAGAAGATGGAGCTTTTTTATCCTCTTTTTAATTGTGGGCCAGACTTTGTGACTTGGTTGCAAATAATAGTGTACAGAAAGGAAAAAAAATCATGATTTTACAGTGAAGACACTTGGCAGGTCCTACATTTGATCAAAGTCAACATCAGTAGTAATAAAGCATGTGGATATCATGTATCTCCTGAACAGTCATTAAAAAGGGTGTTACTCTTTTTTGGTCTTCTTCCCCCAAATCCATACACCAAGTCTAATCATGAGAAAATTTATATAAACTCACATTAAAGAACATTCTACAGAATACCTGAATAGTATATTTTTAAAATGTCAAAATTATGAGACACCAAGAACAAGTGAGACGCTGTCATAAATTAGGGTAAAACATGACATATAATTTAATATGATATCCTGGATTGGACACTGGAACAGAAAGGGGAATCAGTAGGAGGCTTCAGGTTATTTAAGAGGAGAATCCTAAAGTCAATTTTTTAGTTTTGCTAAATGTATCATGGTTTTGTAATATGTTAATACTTGCAGAACATAGATAAGGGATGTATAGAAAAGCTCTAGGTTTCCTTTTTAAAAATTTTTAAAATATTTATCTTTCAGTTGTAATTGGACATAATTTGCTTTATTTATTTATTTTTATGTGGTACCAAGGATTGAACCCAGGGTCTCTCACGCGCTAGGCAAGTGCCCTATTGCTGAGCCACAATCTTAGCCACTCTAGGTTACTTTTTAAAATGTTTTGTTTTGTGAGATTCTAAAGTTATTCTAAACTAAATCATTGATCACAAAACAAAAATGAAACTATTTTGCAAATTAATATGGTATAAAATAAAGAAAACTGGCGCATGCAATAGGAATGGGTTGGCATAGGGATGCTATTATAAAGGATACCTGTGGAATTCTCTGAACAGCTGATGAGTTTGGGCTGACATCTGAACGAGGCAAACGGCAGCCAAGAAAAAATATGGGGGTAAAGCATTCTCAGTAGAAAGAACAGCAAATGCAAATGTCCTCAGCTGGGTATGAAGATAGAACTGATGGAGGAAATCAAAGAACTGATGGAGGAAATCTGGCCACGAATAGAGCAAGTGGATTGTCTTAGGAGATGAGGTCAGAGAAGCAAGAAGGTGGTGGTAAATGTAGGGTCTTCAGTTCATGGTCAAAACTTAGATTGAGTCATAACTACAGTGTAAAATCTTAGGGACTTTTAAAAAGGTAAGTAATACACTCTTGGGATTGAATTTAAAATGACATTACTCCTGCAGAAAGATGCCCATAGGCTATTGCATTCATTCCATAGAGAAATGGTGGTGTCTTAAAGGGGACAGGGGTGGAAATTCTTAGACTAGGTGTCATTTTCAGACAGACCTGGTGAACTGGATATGGGAGAAGGAAAGAGAGGAATCAAAGACAGTAAGTATGTAGGATTTTTGCTTGAGTTACTGAGGCTGAGGTGTAAATATTAGATTGTGAAGAGAGGGTAATCAAGTTCTATTTGGTCTGTTATCCAAGAGGAGACATGACATTCACAGATGAAGAATTCACACCACACTCATGAGTCTGACTCTGACCATAATGTTCACTAAGGATGTTGTGAAATAGAGACCCTTTTTGGAGTGCCCAGAACATACTAATGTAAAGCTCACCAAAGATAATTGAGCTTAATGAAACACTGCTTCAATTTTCTCTCCACTCAATTATGACTTAGGAACTCTTCCAAAAGAGATAATGTGTCCTTTACATCAGGATGTCATGACTTGGTATTTTGAATAAAAAGAGATTCAACAAATGATAATAGTGTTTAATAGAACTAGTGGCATAACCCTTCAGATGCAAGAAGCTTAAAACAGAAAGACACTACATCACGATTTTTTTTTTTTTTTTTGGCTTAGATTGGTTAGAAAATGATGAAGCTGATAAATTGGGGATTTATCCTGTACTCTCTCTAGAAGGATAGATGTTCTCATGTATCACTGATTTGGAAAAGAAACTAACCTGCAGTGTGTTATCTGGGCCCAACCATATCACATGTGGGAGACTGAAAATGCTGGGAGATACTATTGCAGATCAACGTTATCAAATTATGTAAACATTTGATTCAGCAAATAGTATTTAATTATGTCAGTAACATAATACATAAATATTTTCATCCTGAAGTTGTTAGAGTCCCCAAACTAACAAACCCTAAATAACATACATGCAGCAAAATAAATAAAATAGTTATTCAAGTATTAGAGTAGTTAAAATAAATCCTTATTTTGAGTTTTAATAACCAAATTAGCCATACTAAATGTCCAATCTCAAAAACCATTTTACTGGGCTAGGAATATAGCTCAGTTGGTAGAGTGCTTGTCTAGCATGTACTAAGGCCCTGGGTTCAACCCCTGGTCCCACAAAAAATCATTTTACTCATTATAGATATAGAATATGAACCAGTATTGTTAGGAAAAAAGAGTTTCTTTAAAGTTTCTATCATCTTTAACCTCATGAGAAACTATTTCTTAATACCAGCATGAAGAGTTTTCTTAAGTATTTATTTGTATTGGCAGTGCAAAAATAACAGTTTATAATTTTGCAGGTTTGTAACTCTTTTGTTCCATAAAAACAATGTCAAACATACCAGTTTCCCATTATATTTTCACTGCCATATTATTTTCAAAATTTCTTGTGAATATATCATCACTAGTCAAAACTTCTAAGGAAATAAGGCATTATTGTCTACACAAGAATAGAGACTGATTTATGAAGATAATGCTAGAGAAATATATTCTTATTTTGTTTTGGGGAATACATAAAAAATTTTAGTAAATGAAATAATTTATATTTATTTTGTCATTAATTTCCCAATAGTAAGTAGTTCTATCTTGAAAAAATAGAAATATAGTGTTGACTAATAAGATAAAAAATATATGACATAAAATTTTTTAGTTCAAACAGATATTTACTGGCAATATTCTACAATAATACACACACACACACACACACACACACACACACATATATATATATATATATATATATATAAATATATATATATATATATATATATATATATTTTTTTTTTTTACAGGAATCATGTTTATTTTCCAATCAATAAGGCAAGTCCATAATATAGAGGAGTAGACAAAATAAATGTGGTCTCTGACTTCACAGCACAAAATATTTGTATAGTTAGTAATTGTAATTAGTAGCATGAATGGAAAGATTAAAATTTGCTGTAGAAATGGACGTAAGGGGAGAATGTAATTTGCAATGCCATGTCACTAAAGAAAGCCTTTCCGATGAAATGGCATTGGTGCTGAGAGCTGGAAGGTAAACAATTCATGGTCAAACTGTAAGGGGAAAATCATGCCAAACAGCAATCACAGTAAGTGACAGGCCCTAAAGTACTAAGTGTGCTGTGCACAGACTGATAGCAGGACAGAGATGTTGGATCCAGTGAGTGAGGCAGAGCACAGACCTGTATGAAAGGGCAGCAAGGCCTGATCATTGAGGGACCTCTGCATTTTGTTCTGCCACATTGGATTTAAAATCAAGATCCAACTATAGGCTATCTAGAGAAATACTTCATATATAAATAAAAATGGGTTTGAAGGTATAAGGATTGAGACTGCAGTTGTAGCTCAGTGGTAGAATACTCACCTTGCACCTGTGAGGCACTGGGTTAGATCCTCAGCACCACATAAAAATAAATTAATAAAATAAAGGTATTGTGTTCATCTACAACTAAAAATAAATTTTAAATAAAAGATATAAGGATAAAAGATGTACTTAAGTAACACTAATCACAAGAAATCTAGAGTAGCTATATTAATATTAGACAATGTAGATTACAGGCCAAAGAATATTACCAGGGAAAAGAAGGGTCATTTCCTAAGGATAAAATGATCCATTCGACAAGAGGACATACAGTTCCATTGTATGATGATGATGCACCTAATGACAGATTCTAAATACGTGAAGCAAAACTGATAATTTTATAAACAGAAATGGACAAATCTATAATTATTATTGGAAATTAACATCCATCTGCCAATAATTGATTGAGCATATAAAAACAGAAACAGCAAAAATGGAGATTAGAACAACTCTGTCAATGAACTTGACAGAAATGACATTTAAAAAAGACTTCATTTGCACAAACATTCTTTACAAGTGGATATGAAGCATTTGGCATATAAAACAAATTCTGAGCTCTAAATTAGAAAAGAAAATTAGAGAAAATTAGAATACTAGGAAAATTGAAGCTAATTAGTGTTAAAACCCACTAAACATCTATAATGAAAGACAAGAAGAGTCATAAATTCAGTATCTGTTTATATAATAAGAGACTAAAAAGCATAAATGAGACTCAGAGCAAAAAGATGAAAGGAAATGACCAAAATAGAAAGCAATGAGGTACAATAAAGAAAATGCAATAAAATCAAAGGATGGATCTTTTGAGAAGTTCAATAAAATTAACAATTATCTGGCCAGTCTGATCAGTAAAGAAAGACAATATTGGGACTGGGGATATAGCTCAGTGATAAAGCCTAGCATGTACAAAGTCCTGGGTTCAATTTCAGCACTATACGTGCACATCCTATTACCACCACCACCACCACCAACAACAACAACAACTACAACAAACACAGTACCATGAATAAAAGAGGTGATTAAATTACAAATTCTACAACTACAAAAGCTAAAACCAAAAACAGAATTATTATGGACTAGTCTATGCCAGTACATTTGACAACTTAGATGAAATAGACACATTTTTTAAAATATGCTGACAGTCAAAAACCATTAAAAAATAAACTTATGGGGCTGGGGATGTGGCTCAAGCGGTAGCGCACTTTCCTGGCGTGAGTGTGGCCCTGGTTGGTTCGATCCTCAGCACCACATACAAAGATGTTGTGTCTGCCGAGAACTGAAAAATAAATATTAATAAATTCTCTCTCTCTCTGTCTCTCTCTCTCTTAAAAAAATAAAAAATAAACTTATAACCTTAATGCTCTTATATCTATTAAATAAATTATATTTCTAAGGGCTGAGGTTGTGACTCCGTGATAGAGTACTTGCCTAGCATGTATGAGGCACTGGGTTTGATCCTCAGCACTACATTAAATAAATAAATAAATGCATAGATAGATAGATAGATAAAGGTATTATGTCCATTTACAACTAAAAAATAAATATTAAAAAAATAAATTAGGGCTGGGATTGTGGCTCAGCGGTAGAGCGCTCGCCTCGAATGTATGAGACCCTGGGTTCAACTCTCAGCACCACATAAAAATACATAAGTGAAATAAAAGGTATTGTATCCCACTACAACTAAAAAAAATAAATATATTTTTAAAAAGAAATTATATTTCTAGTTAAAATTCATCCCACAAAGATGAATTGGCCCAGATGGTTGTCATCAGGAATTTTGTAAACATTTAAGGAAGAAATAATACCAATTTTGCATAAACTCTTCTGCATAAAAGAAAAGGAGCTACTTCTGAACTTCTGTGAGGACAACATACTCTAAAACTTAAGCCAAACATAGTTATACAAGAACAGGAAACTCTAGAACAATAACCTCATGAATATAAATGCAGATGAAATGGTCATCTATTTTCAAAAAACTCCAGTGGAATCTATAAAATAGCTACCAGAGGTGAGTTTAACAATGTTGAAGGAAAAAAGATCAACATGTGAAAATCATTTGCATTTTTTATAATAGCAATGAATATTCAGAAATTTCATCTAACTTACCAATTGTAAAACAAAAATCATGAAACACTTTGGAATCAATTTGACAAAAGATGCACAAGACTTGTATAGGGAAAACTATAAAACTTTGCTGAGAAACATAAAAGCCTAAGTTAATGAAGAGAGAAACTATTATGGATTGAAAGACTCAATGTTAATGTGCTAGTTCTTTACAAACTAATTTGTAGTTCCAGAATGGTCCTAATAAATATGTCAATAATTTTTCTTGTGGAAATTGACAAATTCATTCTAAAGTTCACATGGCAACACAAAATACCTATAATACTCAAAACTAGTTTGATAAAGTGATAAGTTGAACAACTTATACTACCTGACTTTCAAACTGATTCCAAAATAATAATAATGTAGACAGTGTATATTTACAGCAAGATAAACAGGTAGATGAATGAAAAAGAATAATATCCAGAAAAGAGCAACACAGTTACTTGATATTCAATACAGGAACATAACCAATTCTACAAAGGAAGAATTGCATTTTCAACACAAGCAAAAAATATGTTTTTATAAGAGAAACTTAGTTCACATCTATTGTCAAAATACAAAAAAAAATACAATTATCATAGACAAAACCGTAAAAGCTAAAAATATAAATCTTCCAGGGAATATTTTCACTTTTAGGTGAAAATACTTGTAATCTTAGGCTAAGCAAATATTTCTAAAATACAAAACTTACATTGTTAGCTACAAAAACCATAAATTGAACAATTAGGAATAAAGTTGCTGTAAATATCCTGCTTAAGTTTTTGTGTAAAAATAAGTTTTTAACCCTCTGAAAAAATGCTAAGAAGCACATTTGCTGTATTAGTATAAGAATATACTTAGTTATACATCAAACTATCAAACTCTTTCAAAGTTACCATACCATTTTGTATGTCCAACCAGTAATGTGTAAGAATCACATCCTCATCAGCGAGTTTCATTACTTAATAATGCAGATTCAAATTTAGAAAACAAGATACAAAATTATGACTGTTTTGAAATATAATTCCTTACTTCCATTTGATCTTATCTTTGGGGAAAAATTTTTATTATGAAAAAAAAATAAACCCAGAGAGAACAACTAAGAAAATCTGTCTTAGTCATTAAAACATACTTCTCCAAGGAATTGTCATCTTGGCTATATGTAGATTTATACCTTTATGCCCAGTTAAATATAAAATCTTAACTTTTTGCAGCTATTTTTGATGCAAAATTACACACATGTGGACCAGAAGAAATAGAAATTGGAGGGGACTGTGTTGGTGAGTATAAAATTTTGTGTTTAATAATGTATTTATAAAACTATTTATTTTTAAAAAGTACTTATGTTTTTTTAATTAATTTTTATTGTAGGTTGTTCAAAACATTACATAGTTCTTTTTTTTTTTTGAGATCTTTCACTTATTTATTTCTCCTTTTAGGTTCTTCAGGGCAAAGATTCAGAGGTTTATCCAACATAGGGTCTGACATATATCTACATCCCAGTAAACGCTAAAGAATAAATTATAATAAATTAACAAATGCATGTGATTTCAACAAGATGCCAGCTATGATTTTTATTTATTTTTATTTTTTTAAATTAATTTTTATTGTAGGTTGTTCAAAACATTACATAGTTCTTGATATATCATATTTCACACTTTGATTCAAGTGGGATATGAGCTCCCATTTTTACCCCATATACATATTGCAGAATCACATCAGTTGCACAACCATTGATTTACATATTGCCATTCTGGTGACCGTTGTATTCTGCTGCCTTTCCTATCCTCTACTATCCCCCCTCCCCCCTCCCCTCCCCTCTTCTCTCTCTACCCCCTCTACTGTAATTCATTTCTCCCTTATATTTTTCCTCCTTTCCCCTCACTTCCTCTTGTATGTAATTTTGTATACCCCTGAGGGTCTCCTTCCATTTACATGCAATTTCCCTTCTCTCTCCCTTTCCCTCCCACCTCTCATCCCTGTTTAATGTTAATCTTCTTCTCATGCTCTTCATCCCTACTCTGTTCTTAGTTACTCTCCTTATATCAAAGAAGACATTTGGCATTTGTTTTTAAGGGATTGGCTAGCTTCTCTTAGCATAATCTGCTCTAATGCCATCCATTTCCCTCCAAATTCTATGATTTTGTCATTTCTTAATGCAGAGTAATACTCCATTGTGTATAAATGCCACATTTTTGGGACTTTAAATGTTGAATATACTAACATTTGACAATGCCACAGTCTGGTACATATCAAATATAAAAAGCACTTTATTGTGCTTTTAAGATACATTCTTAGAGTTGGCAGAAGTACAAAGAATTAAGGAAACAAAATGTTGGTAGAACTTTTTATGAGAAAAGTTGGTAATTTATCTCAACAATTTTAAAAATCCTCATGTGTTTGTGCTTCAATTCTTACTTCAAAAAAATCTGTCTTCAAAATCTACTCAAGGACATGTGCATGCCCACTATTAATAAGAGGCCTTTTTTCTAATAATGGTAAAATAAAGATGCAAATATATAATAACCATTGATTGGCTAAAAATGTCTGATGTGCAGGTAATTACAAGAGGTTCTGCAAACACCACGAAAATGTAGAGGTGTGTTCTTTGACATTAGTAGGTATTCATGGTATATTGTACCTAAGAAATCACATTATGCAGTACAATTTTGTCTTCTAAGCTTGGAATGGAACCATCATTTGGCCCAGTTATCCCAAACCTTGGTATATACCCAAAGGACTTAAAATCAGCATACTACAGTGATGCAGACACATTCATGTTTATAGCAGCTCAAGGTACAATAGCTAAGCTATGGAACCAAACTAAGTACCCTTCAACAGAAGATTAGATAAAGAAAATGTGATATATATACACAATGAAATATTGCTCAGCCTTAAAAAGAATGACTTTATGACTTTTGCAGGTAAATAGATGGAACTGGAGACTATCATGCTAAGTGAAAAAAGCCAATCCCAAAAAACCAAAGGCCAAATGTTCTCTCTGATATGTGGTTGCTAACACACAATAAGTGGGGGAGGATAGAAGTTCATTTGATTAGACAAAGGGGAATGAAGGAAAAAGGGAGATGGGAAGAGGAAAGATGGTAGAATGAATTGGACATAACTTTCTTATGTCTATATATGAATACACGACCAGTGTAACTCCACATCATGTACAACCACAAGAATGGTTAGAATAAGTTATATTTATTAGAATAAGTTAAACTTCATATATGTATAATGTATTAAAATACACTTTACTGTCATGTATACCTAAGAAGAATTTTTAAAAATTTTGTTTTCTAGGAAGATTGCATTTGTACCAAACAAGTTTTGAAAGTTAAACACCAATGGTATTACTGGTGGTCAATATTTTTCTACTCCATTCAATCCATATTTTTCCTTTGCTATTTTTGCTTAATGTTTTAAAGTTATTTTAAATATTAAGAAATCACCTACTTATAATATATTTTTAAATAAATCACTCTAAAATAGATAGTCTAAATAACAAAATATATGACATATGCCTACAGGATGGGCAGAAATTAAAACATTTGTTCAAACATTAACCTTTTCATGGGACCTCTAGTCAAATTAGTGAGATAAAGTTGACATATAATTACTATATCTAACAAAAGTGATTTATATGGTGAAAAAAATCATAATGAGATCAAATAAATCAGGATAGATATAATGTTCAAAGTGCCAGGTCTAAAAATTAATTTGCTTTGTCTTTTAAAATCTGTTATGTTGTGTGCATATATGAACATGTAACAACAAATCCCACCAACAAATATAATTATAATGCACCAATAAAAAATTTAAAAATAAATAAATAGACAAAAATGTTATTAAATAAAGCACTAAATTGGTGTTCTAGGTACTGTTCCAATTGCAAATAGACTTCCCAACCTCTTTTTCTGGTATTTTCTAAATAAATTGTTATTATATATGAAAAGCTGTTTAATTAGGTCCTCTGATATAAATTCATAAAAGAATAAAGCAATATGCCTTAGTAGCAGTAAGCATCAAGTATAATAATTTGGCTAATCTTCATAGTAGGTATGGATTTTCTTTATGATGTACTTACAGTAAAACACTTTTCTTCCTTCAGTAAAAATAATTTTCAGCAAGTTGTTGTGCTATTTAAAGTGTCTATGCAACTAATTGGGAAATACATACTATACAAAATTGTATATAACTTGGGGAAGTAACACCTGAGTGAAAATATTTAACATAAGTTTGCTGACTTGGCTTATGTTCGAAATGTTTCTCAAAATGTTTGTTAATTAATTTGAAAACAATTCATTTATCATTGGAACTTTGGAATAGGATACCTAACAAAATATGATATCTAACAAATATCTGAAAGTATATTTTCTCTAGAGAAGAGACCTTAAAAGAAGGACTCTTGGAATTTTCCAATATCTAAATGACAGAGTTGAAAGACTGGTTTTTGTGGTTTTCATAAAATTATAATATATATATATATATAAAACAAAAATTATTTGCACATTTCAGAGTAGTTTTAAAACCTATTTTTAGAATTTATTACTCAGAAAAATAAAACAAAATCTATCACTCAAATATTTTTTCTTTTTAAAAAACAAAGCAAAAACCTTTCAGATCCTCCAATTTAATTTTGAAAATACCCAGAATTAAAATATAAATATATACTCTTCATATGAGTTCCTAGAAAAAAATTTCAAATATTAGCCTCAGAAAAATGAAAAGAATAAGACTATTATTTAGCACTTGATATATTTCACTGACGGTACAATCACTCCCCAGTGAACAGCTCTTTCAACCTAAAGCAATGAAGAGTTGCTTTATGAGAGTACATTATAAGAGTAAAAAAGAAAGTCATTTAAGTTTACATTAGTGACTACTTTATAACAAGGAATTATAATATATGAAACCTGAACTATGTTTGTTATATCTCTTAAAAAAGATGATTGACTAAAAGATTGTAAATTACTTTTATTTTCAGGATCCAGACTTTTTGGGAGCAAACATTTAAAATGCAATAATATAAGTTTGATGATTTAAGGTGCCCTGCTGTCAATCAATACTTATGTGATTGTTTATCAATATGAACATGCTGCTTTGTTGACTACTAGAAAATAATCATTTTATTGAATTTATTTCCTTTTTTTAAGATAAATCCTGAAGTTACAGCCTTTTTGTGATTATTTCATTCTTTAGGATGCTCAAGTAGAAATGATGCTTCTTCTCCCAGCAGGTCAGCTGTCGGCCTCATTGCCACCTCCACCTCCAGGAAGGCCAGAGGTTGTGGTGGAGCTGATTGAGTCCAGGCTCTTCTGTAGGTGTGCTTTTGATGTTTCCCCTACAAACAGCTCGGTGGGATTTCTCATAGCTTGGTCTAGGCTTTCTTCTCAAGAAATCAAAGAGGAGCTGAAACAGGAGACCACAGTTCAGGCATTTTCTCTTTTAGAACTTGATGGCATAAATCTCAGACTTGGAGACAGGGTATGTTAACAAAAACTGGCTTTTTTTCTTTTCATTATTGTATTGATTGTTCAAACATGAGATATATATTAGATTATTGTCCCCAGAATAGAAAACACTAAAGTTCTCCTTCTATTTTTCCTTTAGCAATTGTGCCAATTCTAGTGATATCTAGATGACTCAGTAACATACTCTTAGTGACTACATATGAATATCTCTTTTTAGCAACGTGCTAATTATTATCAGTGAGTCTCTGTAACTGTATGTCTTTTCTGGGTTTTAAAATTATATTCTAGTATTTTGGACAACAAAGCTTTAATTTTTCAATGATGTTATATTATGTTTATGTACTTTCAAATACATCTTAAGTGAAAAGGCTACTACATTTTAATTTATATTGAGATTTGAATGAGTAATATTTTATAATGATGAACTTTTTAAAAATTTCAGACAAGTAATTAAATTACTCAGTTCTTTTATCTGCTGCGCACTATCTACCAAGAATTAAATTAAGAATTTAAAGATACTAATTAACACATTTTTTTTCATTTTTTTTTTTTGCTAAATGGTTATTTGTTAACTGTATTTATAGATATTCTGTAGTGCATCCATCTTTTTCTTGGAGAAACCACATATACAAAGTTTAGCCATCGAAAGCCAGGAATTTTTTGCAGGCATTAAGGTATGTAGCAGAAGGAATGAATCTGGAACTAATTCCCCAAGTTGTGATCTTTTCATAAAGGTTTCTGGCTGAATCTGAAAGGTAAGACTCAGTACTCTGTATTTTTGCGAACTAACTCCAACAGTTCTAATGCACAACAAAATTTGAGAATCCCTGTTAATGAACTAAGGTTGATATGTACAGATGCTCTTCAGCTTACAATGGTATTACCTTCCAAGGAACTCATCACAAGTTGAGAAAAATGTTAAGTCAAAAATGCATTTAATACAGCTAACCTGCCTAATGTCATAGCTTAGCAATAGTACATTGTAGGGTATTAGTTGCTTTCCCTCATGATTACATTGGTGACTGGGAGTTGTGACTCACTGCCACTGCAGAGCACAAGCATATTGCTAGGCTGGGAAAAGAACAAAACTCAAAATTCAATGTTTGGTTTCTATCGAATGTGTGTCACTTTTGAACCAAGGTAGTGAAAATATCCTAAGTTGAACTATCATAATTCAAGCTATTGTGGATTTATCTTTAAAGAAATAGCTCTAAATGACTAAAAAAATAAATAAAAATTAAAAAAAGAAATAGCTCTAATGAAAGTTTAGGCTCTATCCCCATAATTCAGTCTGTCATTTAACTAAAAAGTAACATATCAATATTTAGTTATTGTGCATTTTTGAAGTCAGGTACCAGGCCAAGACTGAGAGCTCTAGTCTTTATGGATTGCAGTTATTGAGCTAATTTAACAATGCAGTATATTTAATTATTGCTGGTAGCACTAGGGTCTAATAGGTGAGCAGAGGTGACAGGATATCAGAAGTGGTGGGAGGCATGGAGCAATATCAAGAGGTCCAAGCAAGCAAGAACCATGCATCTGGAGGTCTCCTCACTCACAGAACTAGAATTTGACTTGCAATCACTCCAAGTTTGAAGACAAGTTGGAAAAAGATAGATTGTGAGAACAGTACTCAGGACCAGAATAAATAAACTTTCTAGATAAAGTTCATGTTACACAGCAGGCACCAGGAAAAGAAGACTGAACCACATCATCAGAATAGCCTATCCGTAGTGGGAGGGGAAGGACACAGACTTAGGACACAGGATGCTTGTGATCTGCTTGGTAACACCCAGCAGACAAGGTCAAGGCCCAGTGGTTAGCCTCTAGTACTGTTTCAAATTAGGCTAACAGAATAGTCAATACTAAAGCACATCTCTTTTGAGAGCTAGTCAAATTCCCCAACTCAAACAAACAAACAAAAAAAAATTGACTTGTGAACCGGATTAGGGTGCAATAGTACTCAGTAAGTCTACTTGTAGAAATTCTAACTGTAGAAAGCAGAAACTCATAAATATCCTGAGAATTGAGGTGTTTCAGGTGACACCAATCATTTGATCTACCTATAAAATATAACTAAATTCTGATTAAGATGGTGAGTATAAATCCTAAAAATAACCAAACTTACAATGGAATAAGAGCAAACAAGTTTCAGAAAATGGAATTTTGTTTTTCCTCTATTCTACAGTGCCCATCACAGACAAGCTTAGACGACTTATCCAACCACGGGTTGGAGAATCAAAATGTCGTCTAACCTAGTGGTACAACAGCTCTGTGTATTCCTCTGCATGCTGCTTATGTTTTAATTGGTTTGGTCTAAATTGATTTTATTTAGTTAAAAAAAATTCCAGTGCTTAAGTTATTACCAGCTCATTTAGCAAAAGAAAAGCTGTTAAGAAAATGTGTTTTTAAAATTATATTTTAAAACAAATTCTATTTTAACCTAACATTCTATATATTGCTATACCAGCTACAACCTGAATTGAGTACTATATCAGAAGATGGGAAAGAATTCCAGCTGAGGATAGAGAGTACAATTCCTATTGTTTGTTCTGAATTTAGTGAGTTTGATCAAGAATGCAAAATCTCATTAAAGTTGAAAACTGTTGATCAAGGTAATATACTAAATTCATTTGATTTTGTTATTAGATTTCAAATGGTAACTGATGCTTTTTCTCCTCTAGGAAAAGTCCCTGGAATATACTCATCTACTAAATTATACTGCATGTTTACATCAAATTATAGCTGAATCATATTAATAATGCTGGATCAAATTGATTATTGCCAAAGCAAATCCTGTTTATTCTTCTTGGGATCAAAGAATACGTTTAAAATAATAGTGAACAATCTCCTCTTTGTAGTCATATTCCTGCACCCTTTCTTCTTTTTCATCCTTCTCCTTCTAATTTTCATTCTGCTTCTCATTCTCTTACTTGTTCCTTTCTTTTCTTTATTTTCAGAGATTGAAGGACAAACTGTTCTTTTAAGATTTTCCAAATCATCCTCAATGAGGGAGGTGTGATAAGTTATACTAAAAGTTCAGGTTATGAAACACGGATCTCATAACACACGCTTCACACTTCTTAATGTAAGATAAGTTTGTGGATCTTTAAATTCTTCCATCTAAATTGCTAATTCTGCAAATGTCATATTGCAAGTTCGCATGTACTTCACTGTGACAATATAAAGAGAATGGAAATCAAGTCATAGTGTTGACAAGATGGAATATCAGAGGAGAAACCATGAAGAGCAGTGGTTGGGTTGACTGAGTTCTCTTCCCCCTTAAATCTCTGATCAAATCAAGTAAGAGATATATAGATCTAACCTGTAAGAGAGATTACAGTTCTGTTACATACCACATGCTGTTTTAGCCAGCTTTTCACTGCTATAACTGAAAGACTGACAAGAACAATTTTAAAGGAGGAAAAGTTTTGGGGGGACTCATGTTTTCAGGGGTCTCACTTCCTAGGCGACTGGCCACATTGTTCTGGACCCAAGATGGGCAGAACATCATGGAAGAAGGGCATGGCAAAGGAAAGCAGGTCAGGACCTGGCCACCAAGAATAGAAAGAAGGGAACTTCCTCTCACCTAGGACAAATGTCTATCTCAGAAGCATGTTCCAATGACTCTCCTCCTTCATCCACACCTTACCTGCCTGCAATGACCACCCAATTGACTTTTCTCAGGATATTAATGCACTAATTAGGTTGGAACTAGCATAACATAATTATTGCACCTCTAAATTCTTTTTATACCAGGGATTGAACCCAGGAGTGCTCAAATACTGAGCTACATCTCCAACTCTTTTTTTCATTTTATATTTTGAGACAGGGTCTCTCAAGGTTGCTTAGGGTCTCACCAAGATGCTGAGGCTGGCTTTGAACTTGAAATCCTCCTGCCTCAGCTTCCTGAGCAGCTGGGATTACAGGCATGTACCACCTTGCCTGGCTTCTACCTCTAAACTTCCTTATACTGTCACACATGAGTTTTTGGGAGACAACTAATATCTAAACCATAATACATACCCTTTATAGTACAAAAGTACAATACATACTTTTATAGGTCTTAATGTCCATGTTCAAAAGGATAAAAAGGCCACACAGTATAATGGAGTCAGAGACAATCTCATGAGAATGGTGCATCCAAGAAAAAATAAGGGTAAGGAGATAGAGAAATTAAGAGATGTCTTCCTAAGATATTTGACAGTTAAAAAGGCTTGATTAATGCCCAGCTACTAACGCAGATTTAAGAAGTACCATGAGCAACATTATATTTTAATACAGCCTAAAAATATGGAATAATGACCTTTTGCTCAGACATTAAGACATAGTTCTACTTCAACCTACCTTTTGAATACATAATAGGAAAATGTTACTACAATTTATGGTCAAAATAGAAAGGATACAATGCTATTGTTGTTTTTCAAAATTGTACTGGGCAAAGATTTCCTTCACTTATAACAATACCTTAAAATATATTTGCATGCTCTCAAATCTTTCAATGATGCAGGCATTGCCAGTGTAAGGATAGCCTTAAATATACTTCCTACATGTTAGAAGTTTTGTGTTCTTATTCTTTGTTAGTTAAAAATTCTCCCTGCCCCTCTTCTCTTTGTCTCTTTTTTCTGTCTTTTTGGTCTTTCTCCTAGTGGAAAATTTCTGGATTTCATTTTGGATATTTCTCTTCTTAGGTATTTAAGTGTATTTCTATTAAATCTTTACTTTCATAGGGAATATGTTGGTGTCTTAGTGAATTTCTACATAGACAGTCTTGCTTTTTATCAGGCTTAAGAGAAGGATGTTCATCCCTCTCATATCATAAACTAGGCAGGTGAGATCATTGGCAGTGACCACCATTGGTCATTGTATTCAAGTCCCAAATACCCCATATTCACCTTAGGAAGCTAGTTAAGAGTTGGGTATTTCCATTGTTTTTTTTATGTGTATGAAAAAAGTTTATATTTCTAGGAAAATCACATAAAAGAAATTTTTCCTGAATTTTGACTCCAATGCAGTGTACCTGTACCTAACCATTATAATTCCATTCCTGAATAATTTGTGTGGGAGAAAAGATAAGAGTTTTTAAGTTCTTTCTTCCTCCTTCATTCCTAGAAGGACTTTATAATCATTAATTGTATATAAAAAATACTACCTTTTTGCCAGTTTTGAGGGGGAAATCCGTTTTTTTGTGGGTTTTTTTTGTTTTGTTTTTAGTCTAGTTATACAATTTTTTTTTCATTCTTGGCTACCATTTCCTTTTTAAATTCGTTTCTTGGGCTAAAGTTGTAGTTCAGTGTTAGAGTGCTTGTCTAGCACATGTGAAGCACTGGGCTCAATCTTCAGCACCACATAAAAATAAATAAATAAAAGTATAAAAAAATCTTTCTGCATTCTTTGTTACCTAGGTGAGGGAGTTTGTGAATGTATTGGCATATTTGAGAGGTGAAGGGAGATAGTTTACTACAGGTCATTTGTGTTGACTACTATTTCTTAAGATGATGAACCCTATATAAATAATTAAATCCATTACTATAATTTCCAGTGTATGGGACATGGAGAAATGCCCTAAAATTTATTATAGAACAATCTGGACATTGGACGCACTTGTTAGGTAGAAAAAGAATCAAATTATGTGTCTTGGTACTAGAATTATGACTTTTTTTAAAGAAAGACAACTTTTGCTTATTGCTTTTTTACATCTTGTCAGACAGTTTTTAGCACATAATAATTTCACATGTACAGTGTACATTGTACATACACATATACTTGAAGTATACATACATGTACTTCAAAATATGTAAATAAAATATATTGATCAAATCAAAATTATTAATATCTTCATCTCTATCATTACTTGGTTATTTATTGCTTTTAAATTTTATGTGGGAGCATATGGATTGGTAACTTGGTTGAAAATAAATAGTAATGTATATGTATGTACATATATATGTATATTTTCAAGTTTATCAATTATCAGTAAAAATCAGGTAGATTCAATAACTTTTTTTTTCTTATTCTAACTAGGATCCAAGTCTTGTGGTTTTACATGATATGGAGATTCATTGTGGTATATTCATAGATGAACATAGGAAAGTTGTGTCAGATTCATTCCACTGTCTTTCCAATTTGTTTTAATTTAGACAAAAATTTCAAAAATAATTTTTTAAGAAAGAGAAAATGCTTTAAGAGTAATCATTCTATTTAATGTTTCATATGTATATACTGTTGGGAATTTTTTCAACTTTTTTTTATTATTAAATAGGTAAAGAACACCTTGGCTTAAACTTGGCACTGTCTTCCTGCAATGTGGACCTCCACCAGACAACATTCTGTGCCAACGGCACCTGTAGCCAAGCTTCCCTGTATTACACCGCTGTCTCAGATTTTTCCCAAGATGGAGATAGAGTTACGGACATTGTTGTAGAACCTATAGTGAATAAGGATTTCCTGTGGAACAGCTATATTCCAGACAGCATCCAGGTTGACAAATTAAAAATAATCTTTATAATTTAAACTTAAAATGATATATGTATTTTATCACCGTATCTTGTAAATTTTAATTTTAAAATTATTTGATAATTTTGAGTTTTAAATTATTCCATTTTCAATATGTAAGACAAGAGATTAATGAAAAATCCATTGCAGTTGTGATGAGTTATTGTCACTAAATAACAATGATAATATTTATCAAAAATATCTTTGTCTTTAAGATCAGAGTCAAGGATGTACCAACAGCTTACTGCTATTCATTTACTGATCCACATATAATTACCTTTGATGGCAGGTAATTTCCTAAGAGTCCTTTCTTTTAATGGTTGTTGTTTGTTTTGGTTTCACTATTGTTTTGTTTTAAGCAGCATTCTGTTTGATCATTTCTTAGTCCTAGTCACTGGAAAATTAGAAAAGAAAGTCATGTTTTGCCATCACTGATTTGTTTGAAGATACTAGTTTATTGGTATAGAATTTTTTCTTAAGTCTAGTGTGTATGTATATATGGTTATATTTGTTAGCCTGAATTTGAAGAAATGAAGTTTATGACAAATGCAAGTTATCATTTTTGTTTGCTACCTATTTGTTTTTAATAATTTCATTATTTGCATCAGAAATGTTTACTGTGATATTTATTGTGATATACTGTTTTGTATTTAAATGCAATGAAATACTCTTTAAGTTTTAGGAAAATAACTAACACACTAGAATCAGCTTTAATTTGTAAAGAGAATACTCACGGAAAAAACAATTACAACTTCATAAAAGCCTGAATATTTAACTCTAGAACTGAAGTAAACTGAGCAAGATGACAAAAAAAAATCTAAGTCATACTGCTATTAATATCGGCATAGAAAAATTTAAACTCAGCGATACTATTCTGAGGGATTAGTGATACCATAGCCTTAAGGAAAATGATACTGTATTGTTGATTCAAAATTCTTGTCATGGTGCATGGCAATTTTTTCTTTTAATTTTTAAAAATTGTAATATGATCATTTCCAGCAAAGTCATTCAATATGAAGAATAGACATAGAATCCCTCAGTAAAAATGCCACTCCACATATCTGAGCAAGAATTGAGAAATTGTTGGAACTTATCTCTCATGCAAAATTTTCTTCTATGGTTATAATTGAAATCTTTAGAATTTTGGTGGAAAAAAAAACTCAAGAAATGGTGATGTATTTAATCTGACTTAATTTAACAAGATTAATTGTGCAGCAGCTTGGTGACATGCTATGTCCTAAGTGCTGGGGGGTGTGACAATGAACAGAGTTTATTATTCCCTCATAGAGCCAACCTCTGAATAGAGGAAAAGAGATATTAACACAATCAGTAAATAAAATATGTAGTGTGTCTGAGGAAGAGACATACCATAAAGAAAACTAAATCAGGTGGAAAGGGAAGGCTGGAAATAGAGTTAGTAATTTATATTAAAATAGACTGGTTATGGAAAGCCATTTTGACGGTAATGTGAATAAATACTTGAAGACTAGAGAGACAGCAAGTCCATGCCACTGGGAAGGCCTCCTTCCTCTAGGAGCAAAGCCTCTCTGGGGTGATGAAAGGGAAGAAAAGAGTAGTGAGAGAGATGCAGGTGTTTCATTCAGTGCATACAAACAAATGCTCATGACCCCAAAAGATTATGGGAATCTTGATTTCTCATTCTAACATCAAAATATACGGAAAGCCTATAAATAAATGTAATACATAGTTAGTTTATAACATACTATTGTGATGTTTTATAACCAACTCTTAATGCAGTTCATTTTTGTTAATGATAGGGTATATGATAATTTCAAGACTGGAACATTTGTGCTTTATAAGAGTACAACACGTGATTTTGAAGTCCATGTGCGTCAATGGGACTGCGGAAGCCTTCACTACCCTGTGTCATGTAACTGTGGGTTTGTGGCCAAAGAAGGAAGAGATATCGTTACTTTTGATATGTGTAATGGTCAACTACATGAATTACGACCATATTTATTTGTAAAGAGCCAAGATGCATCCAGCAATATCAAGATAAGTGAATCTTATTTAGGACGAAAAGTCACAGTATGTATGATTTTATACTATTAAAAATAGTTTCCCTTTTTCTCATTTTGAATAAATTATACATCTCTGTTAAATTAGGAGCTATCATATTTTTGTATGTGGTGCTGAGGATTGAACCCAGTGCCTCACACATGTGAGGTGAGTACTCGGCCACTGAGCTACAACCCCATCCCAGGAGCTATCATTTTTAAATATTGGTTTGCTATCAAGAAGATAGCATTTGGATTAATTATGATCTCAGAATGAATGTTTTTGCACCTACCACACACAAGTAAAGATACTTAAAAACACTGTCAAACTTAAATTGACTTATTTAACATTTCAGTATCACAATTTTTGCTTTATTCATAGAAACTATTTTTATAGTATCCATTAAATGGCATATTAGATGACAGACATAATTAAAAATAAATAATTAGTAGTTAACCAATTTTTCAAGTGAATTGAACATGTTACTGCTTTAGGAATGGGCTAGTAGATAAGTGGAAAAGAATAGAAATCAGAAAATATTCTCAATATTATATATATTCACTAACACTTTTAAAAGATAATATTTCATGCTTGTGAGCTAACAATTTGTATCTTAAAGTCGTGTTCATTTTCCTTTCATATTTCAATAAAATAAATTCCAGGTAAGTATAATTCAAATTTAAATAAAAGTGTTTGTAAATATGTTCTTATGATATTTGTTGAAGTGAACAATAACTTTTAAGATAACATTATATATTTTATTCCATCATCAAAAACCAAAATGCAAATAAAGAATTTGGGAAAATATTTGCTATATATAATCAGTTATATAAAAAAATATATCTCTAAGGTATACTCACCATTCTACTGAGCAAATATTACAAAATTATAATTCAAAAAGAACATTAACATGTCCAAAAGTACAAGTAACCAACAAAGATATAACAATGTTAAGAACATTAGTCATCAAATAAATAAATGCTGATCAAACATCTCTCAAAAAATATTGTCAAGAGTAGTGATGGTAGAAAAAATCTTTCTGGAGGATATATATATATATATATATATATATATATATATATATATACACAGTCTGAACTTCTTTGTGTAGTTATTTTACAAATATTTTGCTTCTGGAAATTGATTGTAATAAAATAATCAAGGATGCACATAACCCCAATGCTATTCCTTGTATCTCCTCTGCTAAGAGGGAAACCATACAATTAATCGGTGATCAATGAGAGGGTTCAGGAATATGAATTCTGTGACATTCAGTCTTGACACTCTGGCACCACTGCTGGAACCCCAACTCCTACAGCCTGGGGGTGTATGGAAAGACGCAATGAACCTAAGCAGGGTGCAGCAGCAGAAGCAGAGGGTGGCCACTTTCTAGACCTCATGGATGATGTGAAGCATGAGGGCGACCAGAACCACAAGGCTGGTGTGAACTAGGAAGACAGTGGGAACCATGATGGTCATGTGAACCATGAGGGCAAAGGTGGCCACTGGGAGCCCGGGTGGTGGCAGCTGGAGGAGCTGGTGGTTCCACAGCCCCTGTGCATGGAACCACAAATCCAGTTTGTCACTTTACACTGTTGCAGCTGCAGGGACTGGAAAGCTGTTTCCAAGAAACTCCACATCTGATGTCTCACAAAAGCTGTATTTGCTATTGTACAAAGGTTTGCTCCTGATTCTATCAAAACCATTAGTCTCCCTGGAAATATTTGGACCTGACAGGTTTTGAATACAGTTCCGCAAAACTTCCTGTGCTTCCAAGCCTCCAGTAAGCTTCTCCAGTATGACATCTTGCATCTTTCTATGCTAACAACTCATGCATGAGCAGATGTATGAGCAGGAGCACAGGGAGCCGCAGCTTCAGCTGCAGGCAGGGGATCACCTGCAGCAGAGAGTGCCTGCTAGCTAGTGACCATTAACATCATCCCTCTGCCACTCAGGTGCCCATGCAAGTCCTTAACCTCTGAGTTCCTGTCTAGTGGACTTCCATTGAATCTGAAGGATTCCTCTCACACAGGACACATCTCATGGTGACTTACTCCCTTGGCTTTTTATTTATTTGGTATGGTGGTTTGAGTGTATGTATCCCTCCAAAATTCCTGTTGAAATTTGGACTTCATTGCAACAGTACTGAGAGGACCAGGAAGCTCCAACCTCATGGATGGGATGTGTACCTTTAGATAAGAAGACTTGTCTGTATGCACAAAACCCTAGAACAACACCCACACAGAAGTCCATTTATTTAGCATGATGTGCTGGTGTACATCTGCAGTCTTAGCTACTCAGGATACTGAAACAGGAGGATCACATGTTTAAGGCCAACCTGAGCAATTTAACTTATCTCTGTCTCAAAGTAAAAGGGGCTGGGGATACAGCTCAGTGGTAAGAGAGGCTCTAGGTTCAATCATCAGTGCCACAACAACAACAAACGGCTTGGAATAGTCAACCTTTTGTCCCTTCCACCATGTGAAGACACAGCAAAAATGTACACCTACAAAGGAGAAAGTCAGCTCTCTCCACACACTGAATCTCGTGACACCTTGACCTTGAGCTTGCCAGCCTCCAGAAATTCAAGAAATCAATTTCTGTTGTTAATAAATTACTCAGCTTAAAGTATTTTGTTATAGCAGCATGAAGGGACCTAGGCATCTTGGAATGCCTTATTTCTTCTTCTGTGGGAAGGATACGTATGCTGGCCATAGGACTCTTGATTGATAGGTTTTGTCCTTTATCACTTGAGAATATATCAACCCACTACTTCTGAGTTCCTAGATTTCTAGTGAGAAAAAAAGGGCTTCTGTCGTGAGTGGCACACGTAGGGCAACTCGATTTCTAGTGAGAAGTCTCGTAAGGACCTTATAGGGAAATTATGATGAAATCCCCCTACCTCTGAGCCCCATAAGTTTAATAAAGTCCCTGTAGTGTCTTAGGGAACAGAGCATTCTGTCATAGTATCACAACCCGAGTAAAGTCCTACCATCCTTTTAATATCAGTCATTCAGAGTTGAAAGAGGAATTGAATACATTAATTGTGAATATGAGAAGGTTCTGAAGAACCAAAAATCATTACAGATTTTTAGATTCCAACTGAAAAAGCCATTGAACCCCCCTCCATATTTTAATTTCTAAACAAAAAAAATATCATTCTCCATAACCTGATATTATGCTGTAGATATAAGGTATCCTCCAAAAGCTTATGTGTGAGAAAATGCAGAAATATTCAGGGGTTAAATGATTATATTATCAGAGCTGTTACCTAATTCGTGGATTAATCCATTTGATAGATTAATCATTTGAAAGGACTACTGTACTTGATAGCTATAGGCAAGTAGGGTGTGGCTGGAGGAAGTAGGTCATTGGGGGCTTCCCTTGGGGTTTAGTATTTTTGTCCTTGGCACCTTGCTCTCTCTCCTTCCCAGCTGCCATGCCCTGAGCAGTCCCATGGTGGGACTGCAGCCTGTACCAAAGACAACCTTCAGGACAGACCAAAAGCAGGTGACTAGGTGGATTTCCGCTTGTATCCTATGAATATGCTGTTGCATGCCATGTTGCTGTTGGCTGTCCCAAAAAACACACCCTGAATTCAGGAACAAAGTGGCTCCAATGAAAGTGGACAGTTGAGTCAGACAAAAAACAAAAGGGACGGATCCCACAGGCTCTCACTTATGTGGAACAGCTGCAGGAGGGAGATGTGCAGACTGCTTCAGGCTTGTCCATACCATTCCAGTCACAGGAGCATCTGGAGATGGAGGGGACCCCTCTGCCTCCACCTGTTCCCCCTCTCCTGTTCTTTTCTCTTCTTTCTCCCATGTTTCTGCAGAAGTAGGAATGGTTCTTCATAAATTTGTTTCTTACAACTCTTAAACTAAAATTAATGCTCCTAGAAAAAAAAAAGTGTTTAACTGAAACTCTACAATGATGTACACATCGAATACATTGTAGTCATGAAAATGATAGAGTAGGCTCTGCTTACAGACAGGCAAAGACATTCATGAAATATAGAAAAGACTTTTGAAGAATTTGCACCAAGATCTTAGCATTAGCCGTTAACATCATCCCTCTGCTACTCAGGTAGAAATATAAATTTTGTTTGTGTTTGAAATCATTTTGTGTAATGAATGCATACTAGTTTTGTAAAAAGAAAAGTCATTTTAGATTTAAAAAAAGGGGAACAAGGATCAGCGAAGCAAACACTGATGTTATACCTTTGTTGACTCTTAGAAGAGATAGTTTTACCTCATGTACATCCAAGTGACTGGTCTGGGACAGGTGCTATTCCTGTAACAGAGAGAGGTGCTCATAGTTAGATGACACAGGCTATTAGTCATTCAATAAATACATCTTGTTCTGATTGCCAACTCCCCAGGCAACCTTTGGTTTTAATGTGGTTTCTATTTGCCAGCTTGTGGCAAGAGAATGCTGATTGGCCACAGGAATATCCACTCCTTCAGAATTATATTAATCTGTGTAAATTAATTATTTATGAGTCTAAGTCCATATTAAATAACTATTATCAGAAGCATAACTTTGTTGACCAAAGTCATAGCTCAATGGTAGAACAGTTGCAAGTCCCTGGTTTCAATCCCCAGCATCAAAAAAAAAAAAAATAGGAAAAAAATAAGTAAATAAACATTACTAGGTAAATGTTGTCTTTAAGATTTATAACTGTTTTAATTATATATCATATTTTGGTTTAAATTGTTTAAGGAAAGAAGTCACAAATAATATTTATCAATAAAAATCAATAGGTGTTCAAATTCCAAATCAGAAAAAAATGCAAAAATTTATTATTTTAAAATAAAGCAATAAAAAGAAGTTGTCCCCTGGGGGAAAAAAAATCAGTATTTTATTCTGTTTATATGGGAGAAGTGCCTGAGTTTGCTTCTTATTTCTTAAATAACACTTTTTTTCTTAATCTGTATTGAATATGGCTTTCACATCTTCTGTTTATATGTTGGTTTCAGATTTCATTTTCTTCTGGAGCATTTATTCGTGCTGACTTGAGTGAATGGGGCATGAGTTTAACCATTAGGGCATCTAGTTCAGATTACAAAAGCACTTTAGGACTCTGTGGAATCTTTGATGAGAACCCAGAAAATGATTTTCATGATAAAAATGGGATCAAAATTGATCAACATTTTAATAATTGTGCTACTTTTATTAATGAATGGAGGTAAGAAACTAATTTTCATTTGTGAGTGTTTTAATATTAGACTTAATGTGAAGAGTCTCTGACTTTGGCAACACATTCCTGGGAAAAATGTTCTGGTTCAAATAACTTTCTTTTTCTGTTTTCAATCTGGAAGGATTTTACCCGGGAGAAGCATGTTTGACAAGATGCCAATTTCTCAGACTTTGCCTGCAAAACTATCCTATTGTAGCTGCTCACTGGATACCTCCTCAAAGTACCTGTTTTCTAATCATCTAGATGGTTTTCCTGAAACAGAAATTGCTTCAGGTTGCAAAGACCTCAAACATGTCAGATTCTCTTCTTTGATACCAGAACTAGATGTCACCTCTGAATATATTAATTCAGAAGCTCTGGTTGGGAGGATAAACAAGCATACGTCTAGAGAAGAAAATAATTTGAATTTCTTACTGCAAGGAAAGAAGTACATAGACCTAACCAAACGGGACATACATTTACAATATCCTGGGAATGAAAAACAAGATGCACCAAAATATTCAGACAACGAGAAACATAAGCAGGACCAGGGTCGCCACAGCCAAAAAATGAGGTGGAATCCACAAAACAGATGGAAACGGCAACATTTCAATGAGTTTCCTCCTCTGTTTGCTTTCCAAAGTCTCAGCCAGACCAACCTGGAACAGTTTACTTATTTTTTCCCTGAGGACCACACTGAGGATATCCACCAAGAGTTTGTCCCCCAGTGGCCCACACCCTCTGGCTTTACCCAGGACAGCAGCTTGAAACTCTGTCAGCGCACTCTAGCCAACTCCAGCATAGGCAGGCTCTGTTTTGACTTCCTTGGTAAAAGACTAGACCATGTTGTAAATATGTGTGTTAAGGATATTCTGTTAAAAGATGATGTTAGCTGGGCAGAAGCAGGTGTGGCCCTTCTAGAAAATGAATGTGAAAAGAGGATTTTGGAAGAAGGGAAATATAATGCAGAAGAATATGGCAAGTCAATCGAAGACATTCTCTTGGTATTAAAATGTCCCAATTTATGCAATGGCAACGGGCAGTGTATGGATTGGGGGTGTGCATGTCTCCCAGGCTTCAGCTCCTATGATTGCAGTGATTGGTATGGTAAGTAAACGCTCTTAAATGTTAATATTGTACAGGAAATTTGATTATGAAAATATATTTGTTCTTTTTTGACTTAATTATCTTAGGGCTTATGAAGATCTTATAGTAATAAAAGACACAAATTAAAATGATTAATACGTTAATGATTTCCCCAAAGTGTTTCATCTCATTCAGAGAAAAGTTGAAGTTGTTGTAATTACCTGTAAGGCACACCGTGATCTGGCACACAAAGTCCTTCCAGACTCATCTCCTGCAACTGTCATCTTCTCATCATCCCACTACAGCTACTTTAGTCTCTGCTGTTTTTGAAGATGCCAGTTTACCCTGTCTCCTGGCCTTTGCATGCAACTAAATGGTTCTTCTACCTGTTTAGAATAATTGTTTTCCTAGGACTCAAATTTAACATATTTTAAGGACTGTGTTTATATTATCTTGCTAATCATGCTAGTTTGTTATATAGTGTACTCTGTTCTGTCTCAAAATGTTAGAGAAAGTAATTTTTTAAAATGTTGACATGGTTCATTTAACCAGTAAAACAGTAATTCTTGATTTCCCTCCCACAACCACCATCCTTCCCTTTTCCATTTACAGTCTCTTCTATCTCAGTAAATGCAAAAACTTCACTCTGATGGCCCAAGTTAAAAACTTGCAGGTATTGACTTTTCTGTTTCTCTAATGCCTCAAATTTAGCTCCGTAGCAGCAAGTCTAGTTCTAGCTTCAAAGCATTTCATTTCTTTCCTTGCTACAGCCTTGGTCCAAACCACCACTGTCTCTCACCTGGATCATCATAGATTCTCTCAAAGCTTATTTTCTATGCAGCAGAAGCCAAAGTGACCCCTTTGAAATGTAAGTCAGATCACATTGCTTCTCTGCTTAAATCCTTCAAATGGCTTGCCCTATTTTTCAGAATAAAATCCACAACTCTTTACATGGACCTCAGATAATCTGAGGCTCCCCTCACTCTCAGTTCATCAACCGCTCTTCCCCAAGTTCACTGCTCTTCTGCCACATTGGCTGCTTTGCTGTTCTTACAGACTGCTCCTACCTCAGGGCCTCTGTACTTACTGCTCTCTTATTGGAGCATTCTTCCACCACACAGCTTCACGACTAACCTTTTTCATCTCTCTATTCAAGTGTCATATTATCAGAAAATCCATCCATGGTCATTCAGAATAAAGAATAAAGTATTTTTCACAAAACCTCATAATCAAATCTTAAAACATTAATGACAGCACTGGTAGCAAGTATAATGACATTGTTGACATTGTTGTAGGTTTGATGGTAGGTAGCATCACATTTAATACCAGAATGCTCTTAACATTTAATGGTTTAATTAATGTAAATAGTATTTGGGGTGTACTTTGAAGTATTATTTTACATATGCTTTTTATTTAGGCTTTGAGGCATAATTATATAGTTTTTTTTCCGGAATTAAAAAAACAAAACAAAACAAAAAAAAACATGTTCAATTTGTTATAATTTTTCTCCAAAGACAAAGTTCCTGAAATCACAGAGCTTGAGAATGCTGGATTCTGTGATGTTCAAAAGCATAATTGTACAATGGTGAGAGTTTTTGGCCAAGGCTTCAAAGAATCACCTTCCATTAACTGTGAAGTTACTAAACTGCAGGTATGTTAATTACAGACTTTCTGAGAAATTATGGAAAATAATTTATAAGTTATTCAGATTAAATCTGTATTGAATTAATGAATTCAATCGGCCACATAATCCCAAAGGGTGTTAGGTCCCCAGAGAGTGAAGGAAGATGATTTAAGTTGCTTAACCTTGAAAACTTTCACATTTGTAAGCTTTTTTGAAGTATTTTACATTATTTTTACTGGGGTATTGGCCACTGTTTTCATTCATAATAAAAAAAAAAAAGTAAAAGACTATCAAGCTTGAAATACTGAGGCATCTTTATATTTTAAATTGCAAAACCATAAATAGTGGAGATGGATTTTAGCCAAGACATTCTGCATGAACTGTCAAATCCAGGGACATGAATGTTTCCCTTCTACAAAACAAAAAACAAGGGCTAATTGTGCTCATCCTTTGTATTCGTTTACTATGGATTTCAGACTGGAAAGTACCACCCTCCCTCACATTAGCATGTTTCTTCCTTGAAATTAGCATTTTTCTTTCTTACATGACATGATCCCAGTTTGAACATTAGCATAGCAAATGTTGATGATTTTTGATAATTGCTTATATGACCTTCCTTTTCTTTATTCAAGTAGAAGTTTTATTTTGTGGACAGCTCTTTGAATTTAGAAAGGAGTTATGTGGATAAGCTTAAAGTTAAAGTAGTAAAATAGTAAATACTACTTTAACATTGTTCTTTCTTTTTCTCTAAATTGATAAATACAGATGTGGTTCTGAGATTGAGACTTTACAAGAGGAAATAATCTTTGCATGTTTTTTTTTTTTTGTCATAGGGTTCTGCATAACAAATATGCTTCTTTCATGATTTTAAGGAGTCTTTCTAAATTAGTTGCAAATTATTCTAATTCCAATGAAATAGCAAAACACACAATAGACGGATATATATGTAATTTCAACATCACCCAAGAGAGTCCACATGATTTTGATCTTGACAGAGTAAATTATATGACATCACGCTACCATTAAATGATTTACCAGAAGAGAATTTTATAGATTTCTATTCTCTTGGAAGGTAAATTTCGTATTTATTTTCAGCCACTTACTGGTTGTGATTTACTCTCAGACTGCTTCCCTCTTCCAAAATCGTGGAATTTTTAACATACTTTGCAGAACCATAGAAATAAATCAATGTACTTAATTACTAAAACCAAGATGAGAATGTGCATCAAGTATTTATATGTATTATTACAGTGTATTATTACAGTCGTCTTCCCTGGCCCTGGTCTTGCCCAGTGCTGGGTTCTGGCTTTTGCACCATTTGTTTCAGTCCTTGAGTCAAGTCTAATTGGCACTATTTTAAGACTCCCCACCCCACCGATTGGGACCTGCAGCAGGCCTTGTGCTTGGTTTGTTTGGAATGCATTTGTTTTTCCGCTACCTTTCTTGTACCTGGTCAGTGAACATGAATGGATTTCTGCTCACTTTTTTAGTCGGAATTTCAGTTCCCTTTGAAGATGGGTTTCTCTTAAAAATCTAGCTTGCTGAAACTAAAATTACAAGAAACCCTTCATTTCTTTCCATTTTATCAAGTACTGTTTTAAAACATGTATTTTTGAATAATTTGAACCTTGAAGAGAAGCTGTAAAAATAATACAGAGGGGTTCCCAATAATTTTTTCACCCTGCTTCTTCCTGTATCTTTATCTTACACATCCATAAAACTGTTATGGAAACCAAAAAATTCAACTTGGTACAATAAAATTAAATAATTTACAGGCCTTATTCAGATTTTGCCAGGCATCCAATCTGATTCTGCAACCAATCCAAGATTTCATATTGCATTTTGTTGTCATATCTCTTCAATCTTCTTCAAATTGTGACAGTATATAGTTTGTCTTTCATGAATATGGCACTTTTGAAGAGTGCTTGCCAGTTATTTTGTAAAATGTTTCTTTCTTAAGATAGATAGAGGTTACACCATTCTTCCTTCATCTTTTCATGATCAGTGTTTGTAATTACTGGTGATATAAATTGTAATTACATATTTAAGGTGGTATTTCCATTAATCTCCACTGTAGATTTCCTGTATTTCCTTTTGTAATTAATATGCTATAAGAAGACACTTATAGACAATGCTAATATGATTTCTTCTTATATTTGGTCTCCCTGATTTTAGCATTCAACTATAATTTTTGCTTGCAACAGTCATTACTGTGGTATTTACCAATGGCAATTTCTATTTACATCATTTCTTCTACATATATTTATTATCTGAAATTGTACTGAAAGGGAAAGCTGTTCCTTGTTTCATATTTGTTCATTCATTTACTCATATCAGATGGACTAAGATTCTTATTTTATGAAGAATACTTATTTTATCTTATTTGATGCTATTATTATTTATTTTGCTTACTGCTTAAATTATCCCAGATTTAAACATTGGGAGCTCTTTCAAGTAGACTCTCATGTCCCTTTACTATGCACTCATAATTTATTGTATAATTTCTCACATTCTCATCACACAATACTGCAGACTCATCTTGCATTTTCTCTACTCCAACCATAGAATCAACCATTTCTCAAAAGAACTCTGTTCTATCTATTAAATAATGTTACTTAAAAACCATGATTTGATGATTTGGGTGCAAAGTGTGCTCATCATCGCAGACTAGTTATTGATTCCTGTCCCTCTCAATGGATAAAGCTAGGAAATACATGTATATCTTCTCACACATACATCCCTATCCCTATCCCTATCCCTATCCCTATCCCTATCCCTATCCCTATCCCTATCTATCTATCTATCTATCATCTTCATGAGCTGATACTGATACCTCTGATTGCAATGCATAAGGTTCATTTCAGCCTTCTCTTGTCCTTTTACTCCTTCTTCACAAGTAAAACCTAGTTCTTGTTATTTGTATAGCATATTTTATCAATTTTAATATATGCAAATCAATTTTAGAAATTATAAACCATGCCTCTGTGAAAAAGAAATTTGCAAAATGAGATCACAATTTACACGCAAATATTATTTACCTAGTGACTTGTGTTGGCTGTTTTCTTTCCCTTTCTTTTCAGAGTGGTTATGTGTTTCTTTAGCAACAAAACTGTGGTTCATTTTAGGTATAAATTATTTAGGGGTGTGTGAAATGTGGTTCTGAGAACTGGCTCTATACAAAAGATACACACAGAGAACTGTCACTTTCTTCTCATCCCTAGTACCAGCTTGCTATTACCCTTTATTTCCTTCCTGTTTTCTTGCATGGCCTGAAATATTTACATCCACAGCCATTATTTCCTAGTTTACCCTTAATGTGTTTTTTTTTTTTTGACATAAAGGAACAGACAGCATACCTCCATTTTTATAAATTATTTAGGGGTGTGTGAAATGTGGTTCTGAGAACTGGCTCTATACAAAAGATACACACAGAGAACTGTCACTTTCTTCTCATCCCTAGTACCAGCTTGCTATTACCCTTTATTTCCTTCCTGTTTTCTGGCATGGCCTGAAATATTTACATCCACAGCCATTATTTCCTGGTTTACCCTTAATGTGTTTTTTTTTTTTTTTGACATAAAGGAACAGACAGCAACCTCCATTTTTTTTTTTATACACAAAGGGTAGTATATTATAAATGCCATTTTTAAATTTTTAGTGGTAATTTTTTAAAAATTTCTTTATTTATTCTAATTTGCTATATTTGACAGCAGAATGCATTTCAGTTCATAGTACACATATAGAGCACAACTTTTTATTTCTCTGGTTGTACACAAAATAGAATCACACCATTCATGTCTTCATACATGTACTTAGATTAATGATGTCCATCTCATTCCACCAACATTCTTATCCCTTACCCCTTCTCTTCCCCTCCCTCCCCTTTGCCCTATTCAAAGTTCCTCCATTCCTCCCATGTTCCCTTCCCACATTATAGATCAGCATCCACATATCAGATAAAACATTTGGTCTCTGGTTTGGGGGGGATTGGCTTACTTCATTTAACATGATGTTCTCCAACTCCATTCATTTACCTGCATATGCCATGATTTTATTCTCTTTTAATGCTGATAAATATTCCAAAGTGTATATATACCCAGTAGTAATTTTTAACAAATGCTTAGCTAGAAATCCAGTTACCCAATCAGATCCTTCACTCTTTCGCCTAAAAGCAGAATCCAGTTTTTAAATTGCTGACTTGTAGGATTAAATCCAAGTTGTTATCCTATAAACAAGTGGGCCTTTAGGAGGCAGTTCTTGCCCATTTTAGCAGGCTTGACCCTCCTCCTCATGCTCTATTCCAGTTCCATGCATCCATGAATTTTCACACAATGTTTTCTTCAGCTATCTTAAATCATACTCTATTTCTGCTTCCAGCATCCACATGTCAGTCTCCTTTTTACTTCAGGAAGATAAGTTTAATGCCCCACACTTTGTTTAAAACTTGCTTGACATATTTAGATTTATTGGCTTATTTCTTATACCTTATTTGAATCTCAGTTATAGTGATAATAAAATTATATATGTATTTTCCTTTGATCTCTTCATCAGAATATCCTCAGCACATAATAGATAATCAGAAACTATTGACGAGTAGAAAAGAAGTAGAACCCTGTTTATTCCTTAGTTGGTGTAGACCTTTCCTCAGAGGAATGGAAATTATCCCTAAATCCCCAGTCATTGGCTGGAATCTATTTCCACACAAGAAACCAAGGGATCCTATATCTTCTAAGAGTAGGTATCATGACAACTTAGACATTCTTATTATCCTTCTGCTAGAGGAAAATTACTGGCAGAAATGCTATACACATCCATAAATATGCAGTTTTGTACTATGGGTCACTCTGTCAGCCATACGTCTTCAAAATAGTTTCTGGGAGCCATAGACAAGAGTGTTCTTGTCTTCCTTTTCTTTTCCTGCAAACCCACAATAATGAAGCAGCTGCATATTGCATGGCTGATTCAGAATGGTTGGAAGCATTCTACAATAAGAATTCTTTTACGAAAATACAAATCTTGGCAACAAAATATATCATTCTAGTTTTCTGTGTAGTTAGCAGTACTCAGAAAATTATTCTTGCTTTTCCTCCCTAGACAGCAATGCATTTTCAATGATGAAAATGAATACTTAAAGTGTATTTTAAGCATGAGATAAGCTATTAAATGGGATGAACTGGCTAAAATTTTACTTTCAAATTACATCAACAAGCTTTAGCAAAATAATACTTATTATGAAGATGGTACATTTTTTACAGAATTAAGGAAAAGGATGTAGCTGAATTATCAAGAAAAAAACTTGAAGTTGGGACTTAGACAACATGAAGACTTAGCATGTGCACATTTGTATATGTGTGTACCTATTTGTCTCAGTTCTCCTATTCTTTGATTCCCTCTCCACCCCATTTTATTATATACTGGATTTCTCCACATACAGAAAAACTTGAATCTCAAGTCATCAGAGACGGGGGCAGAAAGGGCAGTTTCAAATAGATGGAGAAGGTGGGTACTTTTGCAGAGGAAATGAGGGTGTTTCTGGAAAGGAAAACCATCTGTTACCTCAAGTACAATGTCAAATGATAATTTTTCTTGCTGCAAAAGTTATTGCAGAGTGACCCATAACATGTGGTCAATGTTGGTAAATCCTTTGATTTGAACTACCAGAAAACTCATGATTTCCTAGGAACACTTTACATCAAAATAAGATGCATGCTTTCTTATCATTCTGAATAAAACTCACTCCCAATGTGACTTTTTTTCCTTACTATACATTCCATTATACTAGGATTATATTTTTAAAATTTGTATTTCGGTCGTATGAAATTCAGTACTGAAATATTTTCATAATTGTCACAGAAGTTAACTGCTTTCCCATTTTGCCTTCAGTATAATACCAGTAAATTGGCACTTGGAGAACCTGTCTATACACGGGCAGTTTTTCAAAACAGCAGAACTGTTGATTGTCAGCTGCCCAGTGATGTCCAGCAATCTGATACCATGGATGTGATGGATCAGAAACCAATTATGAAGTGGCAATTAAAGGTAAAAAAAAAAAAAAATTAAAGGTAAAAGATAACTATAAATTAAACCTCATGTTTATAAGTCAAGCGAATTCTTATACACAAAATTTCATAATGAATTTATGAGACTGCATTTAGAATGAATTATCTTATTGTAGAACTATATCTTACAGGTATCTAATGATGGTTATAAATTCAGTAATCCAAAAACAATGATCATATATGATGGTGCTTGTCAAGTTTGTGGTCTCTACAAAAATGACTCATGTACTATAAAGGTATGTATCTTTTCACATTTACATCATATTTATTTTAATTTCCCATGCAATTGGCATATCAACTTTGTGTGTTTTTTTCACCTTCGTAACAGAAAGACTAATAGAGAAAACCTTCCTCAAAGCCACCTAAGGTTTATTGAAATGTTTACTCTTCCTATAACTCTTGTTGAAATGGTGATAAAGATGTTTCTTCGTTAACATTTTGGAGTGCAGATTGCTTATTCTGCACTTATTTGATCTCTTCATCAGAATATCCTCAGCACATAATAGATAATCAGAGGAGGTTTGCATTGAATTATTTCCTCCTTTCTGCATTCACTGTTTTCTCAGTATTAATGAGTTTCCAATAAAATATCTCTTTCTGGTCCAGTACAGGGGCATATGCCTCTAATTCTAGAAACTCAGGAGGCTGAGGCAGGAGGATTGTAAATTCCAGACTTACACTCTGTCTGAAAATAAAATATAAAAAGTAGTGGGAATGTAGCTCAGTGGCAGAGTGCCCCTGGGTTCAATCCTCAGTATTAAAAAAAAAAAAAAAGATATTTCTTTGTGGTTTTTGATTACCTAATCCTCTTTGTGGCAAATGGTATACATTTGAGTAGAGTTTGCAAAGTGTATGAAGTTAGCACTTTTTATAGAGTTTTCTGGCAACTAAATTCTTTGGACTATGCAAAAGCCTACCACTTGATGAATTATAGAATAATAGCACAACCTAAACCTAGTTGTTATAGCCTCACTCTCTGAACCTATCTATATCCAGATTTCTGAGTTTATCCACAGGGCTTTCTCCCATGTGCATTCCTGAAACCTTTAACTAATATCAATTGACTTTTCAAAACCAAGGAACACATCAAGTATGTGGTGCACACCTGTGAACCCAGCTATTCAAGAGTAAAGGCAGGAGAATCACAAGTTGGAGGTCAGCTGGAGCAACTTAGAAAGACCTGTCTCAAAATTAAAAAATAAAACATCTAGTTCAGTGGTAGAGAACCCTGGGGTTCAATCCATGGTATTACAGAAAATAAATATTCAAAAAGTATATTTTTCTAAATTTAAATTCCTTTTCCTTGAGATTGATCACATTATTTCCATAACAAGTTTTTATTGTTGTTGAGAAATTATTGGATTTTTATTTTTCATCAAATATTTCATTTCCACATGTTCTTAGTACTTTAAAAAACATTGTTATTCAAAGTTGTCTTATCCTCTTAGAACTATTCTAATTTTCAAAATTATATTAAAGGAAATTTTTTAAATGAATAAAGTTTATATCTCCTGAAAAAAATTTGTCTATTTCCCAAGTTAAAAAATTATTGCTATATTTATTGTCCTTTCTCTGTATTACAGCATTTTTCAACTATATTTTAATGATACCCATTATGAAGTGTGAATAATGATGCTTTGGATGTATGGTCTAGTATAATGGGCTGTGAGGGAAGAGGAAGATAACTATAAATTAATATCATTTTAAAGATGTGCAAAAATGAAAAGTAGTCAAATAAATAAATTTCTTTTCTTTCTTTTTCTAGAGTCTTATTGTTACATAGACCTTGATCTTGATCCCCCTGCCTCACGTCCCAACTAACTAAAATAACAGGTGTGCACCACTACACCCACTTCTGATTTCTTCATTAATAAAGCACTCCCAGCATGAATTTTAGCAGTAAAAATGACAAAAAGAAAAGAGAGGTTTTCCCCATGTTATTTATAAGGCATAATTTTGCACAAAGATACAACTTAAATGCATTTTATTATTCCTCCAAGTTGATCAGTTTCTTAGGCGGTAAAGCAGACAGGAAATAATTTGTTTTATGACCTGGCTTTGTGATCATGAAGTGTGAAAAAATGTTATCTGATCAAAATGGAGTTGTTGTTATATGCTTTTACTGGAATCATAAATATATATACTGCTATCAGTTTATATACAGGTTTTTTTATACACTAACTATAAGTTTGTTTGTTAACGTTTTCCTTTTTAAAAAATTTTTACTAGGAGAATATTTGCATTATCAGTGGACTCTGCTACACTGAAGGGGATAGAAATCCTACCAGTCCTTGTTTGATCTGTAAATCCCAAATCTCAAAATTTACCTGGTCATTTTTAGAAAGTAAGTTATTCTTGTTTATCCAAACATCCCTAAACAAGATTGTTTTAAACTAAAAGTTACATAAATGTATTTAAGGTTAAAAAGCACTGTATTTCATTTAGCATCTTTCTTAATGCTTACAAGAACCTATAAATTGAGAGGATATTTTTATATACAGTCCTGCACCAGATAATGTCATTTTGTTCTACACAGTGTGCAAGTACAATAGTAGACCCAGAAGATGTGTCATCTAGTGAGTCATAGCTGTCTTAGGTTTTGCTTTTCTTTTTTTCTTTTTGGTAAGCATTCTCTGTGATAACCCAATGTCAAAATTGCCTGACAGTGCATTTCTCAGAACTTATGCCTGTCATTAAGTGGCACGTGACTATACATAATTTTTATAACAATAATACAATAGAATATGAGATACTTAATTTAATATTTGATAGGGAAAGCAATGTGAATTATTTTTAATATATATTTTAAACTGTAGATGAAAACAATACCTTTATTTTGTTTATTGATTTATTTTTTGAATGTGGTGCTAAGGATCCAAGCCTGGGCCTCACACATGCGAGGCAAGGCGCTCTACCACTGAGTCACAGCCCCAGCCCCAGCAATGTGAATTATTAATTGAAGAAATGGAATTTGTTAGTTCAATTACACACCATTTCTTATTCCTAGCCTTAATTCTGTTCAGTTTTCTGATAAATCATTTAACTATTGAAGTTCTAGAGGATATGCACTTGTCACTTATTAAATAAGATATCTTGACTTAATTATCTATAAAGTGCCTTCCAACACTACTATTCTGTGATGTCATGAGTATAATATTGTATACAAATAATATTGAATTTTTTTTTTTATTTCATCCAAACAGCTTTCCAAATTGCGTACCGTATACCGGGAAACCTTTTCACTTTCCTAAACACAACTAGATATGATTCTACATGGGTGCCCAAGTTCTCTTTCCTCATAGGATGATCAGACATTATTAGTACAATGGGACATGATTATTCCCTGATGCAATATAATTTTATCTGAATAATAAAACCTATACAGCACTTTATGATACCATTAAACTGTCATTACATTTGTAAATTTCATTACTATATTAGATCATTTGCCGGATGATTTACTGCTTAGGTGCAAGACTCATGAAATATTTTTGGAAGACAATGGAAATTTAAGGAAGAAATCAGTGCAAGAGACAAGGAAATGCAATATAACTTCTGAATTTGTGTCTGTTTTAGTAACTGATATAATAGATTCAGTAGGAAGCCTTAGTGTTCAAAGATATAAGGGGTCATAACATATCTTGTTTCTAACCTCATCTTATTGAGGTTGTGGAAATTAAAACAGATAAATTTAACTGTCTGTAGAAGGATATACAGGGGCAGAACAGGAGCCAGAAATACAGTCTCTTGGCATCAGTGCACCAAGGACACAAACAGAGTATTTGTGACCAATATGATGAAGTGTGGCTTTTTATTCATTTATTAAGCCAGTGGGCAAGATAGACAGATAGTTTTTAAACATAAGAAGATATAATTTATAGTTTAAATTGTTTCATGAGCTTACAGGGAACTCTCCCTATCTCCTAAAACAGCCACTTTACTAACTTGTGAACTCAGCCACTGGAAAGACCTCAGAGGAATAGGAAATTGGTATGATTGATGGCTGAATCAAATTCTGGGGAATCAAATGAGGAATGTAACTGGGATCTTAAAGGAAAAATAAGAGAAAGGGAGGTGCAGGGGTAGAAAGTGAGGCTGAAAGAGACAAGAGTTCAGAGGCAGGAGGAGAGAGTGAGGGAGCTGGAGAGCTTACAAGCACATGCAAGCAGTGACATGATCAACACAGAAGTAATTTAAGACGGAAGAGGAGGTGCAGCTGACTGGGCAGTGCAAATTTGCTTGTGTCTTTTATGCTGTATCCAAAGTGTTTTTATACTCTAATAGCAAACTTGAGGTCAGTTAATTTTATATTTTCTTAGCATAGAATTGATTATTCAGAATGTTTAATTGCCTATAATATTTAGGTGTCTTTTAATTTTCTTCATTCTTTTAAATGAATATTTTATCATTTTGAATTATGAATATAAATTTCTTTTTTACTGAGTTGTTGAAACAATGCAAGTATTGATTGCACCAGGGATTTTTGCACAATCAGGGTTAATATTCTTAATCATAGGAATTTATTCATTCAAATAAATTGGTAAGCATTGAAAGAGCACAACTTCATCTCCAATTGTTTTACTGAGGAAAGACTGACTTTTCTAACACATGGGAAACTTTTCACAAGTTTTCACAGACAATGCAAGAAGTGGATAAAAGAAGTTGTCATTAAGCGAAGGCGAAAACCATTCTAAACAGCCATTTTCATTGTTTAAGAAAAAAGTCACTGAGTTTTTAAATGAACTACAAATGAATTCTCTAACATGATAACCTTTTACTTTAAATGTTAATGGACTTTTAAGTCATCTTATTTATAGGCAATTTTTTTATGTACTTGAAGGGTCAAGTTGAATCATAAATGAAATCTAAGCAATGACCTTACATGTGATTATACAGTAAATTTCAAAAACAGCACAATTTTGTCCTCACAATGCATGACTTCTCTGTGGGGACTGGGAGGTCTTAAATAAATAGTAGAAGAAACCAAAAAAATGAGCCTGGTAGACATATTTCAAAACAAATCACTTGAAATCTTTAATCTATATTCTGTTTAGGCAAAAACTGCCAGGAAGATGCTGATGAGTGTGCATCTGGGCCTTGCTTTCCAGGAGTAGAGTGCTTCAATACCTTTGGCTCCTATCATTGTGGTTCATGTCCAAAAGGATTTTATGGTGATGGGAAAACCTGTCATGGTAAAAGTTTATTTTCTGCTGTGATATGTTTTCTGCTGCATTTAATTAGCTCAAATCACTCAATTCCATTCTCTTTCTTACACACTCATCTGGTATATATGCATTAAGTGTTGTGCAATATATTAGATGCATGGGATGCAGAGATATATCAGACTTAAGGGGTTAGGGTGCAATAGCACCAATCCTTTGGTACAATATAATATTCTGTGTCTTGTGCTAGAAGAGGGACTAGCATGTAGACCAGCAGCAGTCCCTTAAATTTTGAAATAAGAGAGAAAAATGTTAAGACTTATTTTTGAGAGAATTTACTCAAGTAATATAGACAATAGACCATCTGTGGGTAAAGAAATGTGAAAGCCTGAAGGTGGGAAGAAAAGCAAAGCCAAGATAGTATTTCAAATATGTAGGGGAGAGATGAAGATATTCTCTCTTAAGGTAAGATAATGAGAAATGAAAGAGATGCTAAAGAAGCAAGCTGATAGTACTTAGCTTGGTCAGTGACTGGATTAGCGTAGGAAAGAGTCATTTATTCGTAGGTATTTGATTTAGCAGAATGGTATGGGAATTGGCACTCACATTGCTGTGGACTGAACTACATTCCACTAAAATTCCAACATTGAAGTTCATAAGGTTACAGGAGGTGATAAGAGTAGAGTCCTAATCCAATAGGATTAATGTCTTACAAGGAGAAACACCAGAGAATTCTTTTTCTCTCTCTCTCCTTTTTTTTTTGATTGAACTGGCGATTGGACCAGGGATCTTTCTGTCTCTGAGCTTCATCTCCAACTCTTTATATTTTTTTTTTATTTTGAGGCAGGGCTCCCCATTTGATCAAGCTGCCCTCTCACACTTAGCAATCCTCCTGTCTCAGCCTCCCAGATAGCTGGCCTTATTGCATTGTACCACCATGCCCAGCTCACCAGATAACTTTCTCTGCCATGTAAGGATATATCGAGAGCATATCTATCTCCAATACATGGAGAGGGTCCTCACATACACAGAACAGGCCAGCACTTTTATCCAGAGCCTTCCAGCCTCCAAAACAGTAAGGAACTGAATTTCTGTTGTTTAGGTCACCCAGTCTATGGTATTTTGTTATGGCAGGTTGATCTGATTAAATATACAGGAAGAAGTAGTGGTTTTGGAGAAGAATTATAGTGAATTCAGTTTAGTTACTAAGAGACTAAAGGACAATAGAATACCCATATGAAGCTCAGGAGAGAGGACTAAGTTAAATATACAGTTATTATGGTCATGGGCTATGGGATGACATTACCCAGGGAGAATATGGAGGAAAGAGGACCAAAAAAAGGTGGACATCAATATTTTAAAAGATTAAAAGTAAGAGAAAAATAAGTTATAGAAAACAAAATCAATGAATTACCTATTTGGTGTAATTGAATGAGATCTACTCTGATGAAAAATAGATATTAATGACATAACATCACCTTAACCTTCAAATTGGGTTGAATGTGTCTAGCACTGGAGATGACAGCTCTGAGGAACGCAGGGCAGAGGGTAAGAGGATTCCCCACTACTTCAACTGCTCGCATTCCTCCTTCAGTATCCAGTTCCTAATATTAACACTTTCTGCTCTCTGACTAACATCCCTCCTTTCCAAACAGAGAGGATTGTTCCCTCAGTAAAACTTATATCAAGGTGACAATTAAACAAAATCCCATTACACATGAGTGACTCAGAGCTTTCTTAACTTTGTCAGAGATATTTGTGTATTTCACAAAGATGCTTATTGCTGCAGAAGAATTGGTTGTTGGTGATTACTTAGTTATGGCAGGCACCAGAATTTGAGGAATATAAAAATGAGCAGAAACTGGTGTGGTGGTGCATGCCTGTAATCCCAGTGGCTCAGGAGGCTGAAGCAGGAGGATTGAAAGTTCAAAGCCAGCCTCAGCAAAGATGAGGCACTAAGCAATTCAGTGAGACCTTGTGTCTAAATAAAATACGATATAGGGATGGGGGTGTGGCTCAGTGGCCAAGTGCCCCTGAGTTCAATCCCTGGTACCTCCCCACCCCCACCCCCCAAAAAGTAAGTAGAGCAGAATTTGTATTCTTGAGGTTATTGCTAACCAGTAGGAGAAAGACATACACAAGAATCAATAGCACAAAGGACAGTCCTATGAAAGAACCTAGGTGGACCAGATGGATTTGGTGTGTTGGGACTACTGAAGAAAGCTTTCTTACTCAGATCAGGCTACCGTAACAGAATCCTACAGACTGAGTAGTAAATCTCATCAAAATGGCGATATTACCAAAAGTTCTCTATAGGTTTAATGCAATGCCAATCAAAATCCCAATGGCATTTCTTATAGAAATAGATAAAGCAATTATGAAATTCATGTGGAAAAATAAAAGACCCAGAATAGCAAAAGCAACTCTAAGCAGGAAGTGTGAATCAGGCGGTATAGCGATACCAGATTTCAAACTATACTACAGAGCAATAGTAACAAAAACAGCATGGTACTGGTACCAAAACAGGAGGGTGGACCAAAGGTACAGAATAGAGGACACAGAGACTAATCCACAAAGTTACAACTATCTTATATTTGATAAAGGGGCTAAGAGCATGCAATGGAGGAAGGATAGCATCTTCAACAAATGGTGCTGGGAAAACTGGAAATCCATATGCAACAAAATGAAACTGAATCCCCTTCTCTCACCATGCACAAAAGTTAACTCAAAATGGATCAAGGAGCTTGATATCAAATCAGAGATTTGATATCCTTTCTTCTTCTCAGATAGAAGAAAAAGTTGGCTCCAATCTACATATTGTGGGGTCGGGCTCCAAATTCCTTAATAGGACACAAGAGTTAATAACAAAAATCAACAAATGGGGCTTACTTAAACTAAAAAGTTTTTTTCTCAGCAAGAGAAACAATAAGAGAGGTAAATAGGGAGCCTACATCATGGGAACAAATTTTTACTCCTCACACTTCAGATAGAGCCCTAATATCCAGAGTATACAAAGAACTCAAAAAATTAAACAATAAGATAACAAATAACCCAATCAACAAATGGGCCAAGGACCTGAGCAGACACTTCTCAGAGGAGGACATAAAATGCTCACCATCTCTAGCAGTCAGAGAAATGCAAATCAAAACCACCCTAAGATACCATCTCACTCCAGTAAGATTGGCAGCCATTATGAAGTCAAACAACAACAAGTGCTGGCGAGGATGTGGGGAAAGGGTACACTTGTACATTGCTGGTGGGACTGCAAATTGGTGTGGCCAATTTGGAAAGCAGCATGGAGATTTCTTGGAAAGCTGGGAATGGAACCACCATTTGACCAGCTATTGCCCTTCTCGGACTATTCCCCGAAGACCTTAAAAGAGCATACTATAGGGATACTGCTACATAGCAGCACAATTCACAATAGCTAGACTGTGGAACCAACCTAGATGCCCTTAAATAGATGAATGGATAAAAAAATGTGGCATTTATACACAATGGAGTATTACTCTGCTCTAAAAAATGACAAAATCATGGAATTTGCAGGGAAATGGATGGCATTAGAGCAGATTATGCTAAGTGAAGCTAGCCAATCCCTAAAAAAAATGCCAAATGTCATCTTTGATATAAGGAGAGCAACTAAGAACAGAATAGGGAGGAAGAGCATGAGAAGAAGATTAACATTAAACAGGGACGAGAGGTGGGAGGGAAAGGGAGAGAGAAGGGTAATTTCATGGTAAAGGGAGGAGACCCTCATTGTTATACAAAATTACGTATAAGAGGAAGTGAGGGGAAAGGGGGAAAAAACAAGAGAGAGAAATGAATTACAGTAGATGGGGTAGAGAGAGAAGATGGGAGGAGAGGGGAGGGAAGGGGAGGGGGGATAGTAGAGAATAGGAAGGGCAGCAGAATACAACAGACACTAGTATGGCAATATGTAAAAAAGTGGAAGTGGAACCGATGTGAATCTGCAATATGTATACGGGGTTAAAATTGGAGTTCATAACCCACTTGAATCAAATGTATGAAATATGATATGTCAAGAGCTTTGTAATGTTTTGAACAACTAATAATAAAAAATAGAAATTAAAAAAAAAATCTCAACAGCAAAACTTTGTTTCTCATCGTTCTGGAGACAGGAAGTTCAGATGAAGTTGCTGGCTTGGCTGGTTTGGGTTGAGACTTTCTTACTGGCCAACAGAAAGCTACCTCCTCACTGGGCCCTCCCTCTCTCTGTGTGCTCTCCTGGAGTCTTTTCCTCTTCATAGGCCAACAAACCTATTGGACCAGAGCCTCATTCTTCTAACCTCCTGTAACCTAATTACTTCCCTCCTCCTGTCTCTAAATACAGCCGTGTAGAGTTAGGGCTTTGACATATGAATTTTGAGGCACTCAGTTCAGTCTATACCAGAGGGTTTGCTAATGAGAGGCTATCAAAATTGATTCTTTAATCTAAGATGCAAAAGAGTTCCATGTGATATGTGTATTATATGTTTTTATTTGTTCTTGTATGTTTTTATTCATAATGCTTTGGTTTTGTGATATTTTTATTCTGATTTGTTTCTGTTTTTTGTGTACCCACTTACAGCTGAAATAGAGTTTTTAAATGAACTTACTACACAAAATGCAGTTCTCACAAGGTCTCACAAAAGTGTAATTATGGAAGAGGATGGTAAAAGTGCCAAACAGGGAGAAAACGACGTTAAGCCAGCAAGCAGAAATGCCTCTAGTAAGTAGTAACGATCCTAGTTGAAATACAGTGACAAATGTATTCACTTTTTTTTTTTTTTTTACTAATCTATTGAATCTTCTGGATCATATTCTAGAAAAATGCATTCACTCATGTCATATAACAACCAAATGATAGTATCATTTAAGGTGATTTCAGAAAATCTTACTAATTATTATACTTTAACTTTCACTCTAGCTACTCTTCTGTTCTACCTTGAGTGCCCCAACAGGTAGCCATATAAGATCCTTGAAGGCAGGACCAGCGTCATGACTTCCCTTTACTTTGTGACTCCTCGTATAGTGTCACACATGTAGATGCTAAGTGAAGGCATGGATAACTTAATGCCAAATATTGTGGGTAGAGCAGAACATTAATAAATGCTGTTGACTAACATTTCTATTTCTTTTTTTGTTGTTAGACTTGAATTTTCAGCCGCCATCAACAGAGCATTCACTAACTGGTGCAAGCTTTACCCCTAGTCCTCCTCCGTTCAAAAGGTTCTTGAATACAACGAACATCTCCTACCTGTCACCAAAATCATTTACGACTCAGATGGATAATTCAAAGAAGTCTGTTTCTCAACAGATACCTGCTTATGAGCATGTGGATCATATTCTCAGTGCAGATCTCAGTGGGGATGAATTGGAAGATCCTACAAACCACAGTCATTCTTTAAGCATTAATCCCAACAGTTCTCATGGCCAAGGAAGGGATATTTTCCAAAGCACCATCCAAATAGAGACAGGAGAATATCATTCTCTCATTAACAGTTCTTTGCAAGGTTATACACAATATGAAGATGAGTTTGTAGCATCACTTACTAAAGCAGTCACTATTTTGCCACAGAAGTTTGGATCAACCAAAATATCAACTTGTGCTGAGTCACCTTGTTTTCTTGGTGTTTCCTGTGTTCCAACCACAGGTGGCCACTTCAAGTGTGGACGATGCCCCACTGGGTATTATGGAGATGGTGTCAATTGCAGAGGTACTATGAAAAATTTTCAGAAGATACAGAGAAAACTACCTCATTCCAGTTTTAGTAACTAAGAAGATACACTTTTCCACTTACTAATTTCTCTTCCTTCCACTTTGTTCAACATGTTTTGTAAAAAGAAGCAAAAGTGGGTTTTCTAAGTTTTACTTTTTTAAAGTGTTAATATTATATACTATCCAACTATATGATATATAAATATATTTATTGAGTGCCTACTCTGTCCCAAGGTCTTCAGAAACATTCTGTATCAATTATATATAATAAACAACAACTCCATATAATAAGTGTTATTGTTCCCAATAGACAGATGAAATAGTGGAGTTTTGAGGGACTGACTGTCCTATTATTAAACAAGTAATGAAAAAAACAAGGATGTCAATATAGATCTGATTAACATTGTGGCCTGAGTTATTTTTAGTTCGAAATGCACAGTTACCATTTTAAATTACTCATTCTGGTCTATTTACTTATTTGCAACTTATACAGTTGTCTCTGTATTTCCAATTCTTTGGAGTCTTAAACAAATTTTGCATCATTTTAATTTTACAAGTATTTTTATATCTTTCCACAATTATTAATATTCTTTTATCTGATACAAATCAAATTTTTTAGTCCTATAATTTAGAGTCTGGTTTTTATTGTTGCTGTTGATATGAATTTGATGTTCTTGTTTTGTTTTATTTGAGATAAAAATTAAGTGAGACAGTTGTTGGAATATTCCTATTTTTCCCATATTACCTAAAGGAAATTTGTTTTTCTTCTTTTTTTTCCATAAGAATAAGAACTCTCAATACTTACATTATATAATACTTATAGGAATTCCTTAACAAATGTAACAAATGAAACAAAACAATTTCATGTATATTAGATACCACAGGAAGTGTTAAATGTCCGGTAGAATATATCAGGTAGTAGAGAAGCTTAAGGAATCAACCTCATGATGTGTTCTTTGAAAATCTGATTATCCTTATTATTTATTAACACTTAGCTGATTCATATCTGAAATTTCATTGCCCCCTGAAAAAGGACTATAATTTCAGGTAGGGTTAGGTTCTACCTCTAACAGGCACCATCTTGGGAGTAATTACTACATTTGGCACTTCTTTCTTACTCTAAAACCTATTTTCCTCAGTCATTCTAATGGTTAAAAATATTAAGAAGACCATTTTATGGGTGAATGGTCATTATTTAATACCTTATCAAGATATTCCAATTTGAGGAATTTTAAATTTCATTATAAGTAAATAATTGAGCAGCATGTATATATCATGTCAATGGTTCAGCCATTTTTTCCTTGATTTTTGCAGCCATTTGTAGACATCCATGTGGAAGGAGCAGGGAATGTGTGGCACCAAACATATGCAAATGCAGACCAGGTTATACCGGTTCTAACTGCCAAACTGGTAGGTTTATCATTCATTAAATTGAAAAATGAATTTTATTTGATAATTGATATTTCTAAATGGGTTTATTTTATACAGCTGTATGTCAACCTGCTTGCAAAAACCATGGGAAATGCACGAAGCCTAACGTCTGTAAATGTCCTCCAGGATATGGTGGAACAACCTGCAATGAAGGTGGTAATCCAAATTTAAAAATCAACTAATAGGGTTAAAACAAATTGTTATTTTCTCTAATATGCTTTTATAAGATAATTCAGTTTCACTGTGTATATACTAATATGTAGTTATTAAAATTGGTGAAAGAGTCCACTTTTTAAGTGTTCACTAAAAACAATTCATTTGAGAATTTTAAAAACTTAAGTTTCAGAAATCAGAGATCCAAAGAATAGTAGTTTTTGTTTGGTGAAATTATCTTCTGAAATTTTTTGAAGATTTGGTTTTAGGGTATCATATCTCTACAAATAAGAAGATATAAGGTGCTAATAAGAAGAAACTTAAAAAATAATTTTAAAAATACATCTTTAGCCATATAATTTGCATGACTTTAGGTGAAATACTAAGTGAAGAATGTATGAAATAGAATTCCTAAAGCTAGGTAATACTTTAAAGAAATGAGTTAGTTTGTATTTTAAAAATTGTTTTTTTAAAAAAAAACAACAATGTATTTTGGTAGATGGTACATATGATTACTAATAAACTGAGTCATGTTAAATGCTTTAATGACAAGGCAAGCAACAAATTAACAAACTAAATTTTTTAGGTTGAACTGAAACTTTCAACAATAGCCTGTGGTGATAGCCATGTAAATATAGAAATATTCTTTTTTTAGGGTAGAAATATGTAAATCCAAGATTCATTTTACAGAAGAAGCCTAAGATGATATATTTCCATTCAGTTAACCAAATTTTTATAAACCTTTTACACAACTGTCTGTGTTACATTTTCTAGATTTATTTTATAAACCCAAACATGCTGATACCTGGTGAGGGTTTCAGAGCGTGAATCCACACAGTCAGTCCCACAGAGCTGAATCTCATTGTCAAAGAGAACTGAAGTCATTATAAACTGCTCTTACAATAGGCTTTATTGTGACTGTGCTTCTTAAATATAAATGGATAATTCATTGGGATTATTATTAAGACCTGACTTAATAATGTAATCTGTTCCTGCAGAACATTGTAGCCCACCTTGTCAACATGGTGGCACGTGCTTGCCTGGCAATCTCTGTACTTGTGCTTATGGTTTTGTGGGATCGAGGTGTGAAACAAGTAAGCCAAGTTCCCCTTGCAGTCTGCTATAATGAACTTGCTGCTTTGATAAATTTTTCTTTAACACTAAATGGAATGAACCCTAACCCTAAGTAAAAAACCGTCTTTCATGATCTATGATGACAGTTCCCATCCTGGGTAGCATTGGGAGCAGTTTGTTCTAAGAAATAACTATTCTTAAACCCACCTTTGAGATAAGATGAATTCAAATGTGCTCATTTGCAGATAAATTTATCTCATTTCATTTATGTCTATAGTCATTTTCACCAGTAGCTAATAATTTCCCCTAAGAGCCAATTTTGTTGACTGTTCAGTTCAATGGTTTTCTTCTATCCCCAACTCTATTAGTGAGAAAATAACTGAATATGAAAAGGGAAGAGCATTTAAAGCCCAAGTATAAATTATTCCCATTTTATTCATTAGCAAAAACATTTGGCAGTCATGAGATAATTATATAATAGTTAGAATGGTGGTGAGCATTCTTAGCCTAACTTGTCTTTCTTTTATCTTCACTGTGGGTCTTAGTGGTTTGCAACAGGCACTGTGAAAATGGAGGTGCATGTCTCGCACCAGATGTTTGTCAATGCAAGCCTGGTTGGTGTGGACCCACCTGTAGTACAGGTAAAATCAGAGTTGTTTGCAATGGATGTGTCCGTTAAAAGAAATTTAAAATGTGCCAATGTTCTAAAGACTTTCATCTAAGAAATGAAACTGATCTGATAAGTAACTTTCATCTTCTTATATTGGACTGGGTTATGTCTTATAGCCTTATTGTTATCCAACCAATGTTTTGTGGTTTTTTGTTTTTTGGGGTTTTTTTTCTTTATAAATATCACCCTACTATGGACTCAAAACATCTACTATGTTGTGTTTTAGAGGTTTATTTTAGGATTAATTTTTTAAATCACAGCATAGACACCTATTTCATTAAACGTCCAATCAATTCTTAGTTATATAGACAACCATCCTGTTATTCCATTTATTTATCACTATATCAGATTTGCTTCTTTGTCAGCAATATTTGTGGTTTTTCATGTTTAATTAATTGGCAGTTATTCTAATGACTTTTCTCAATGAAAATTTAATTCAACATTCATAGTTTGCCAACTGTATGTGAAGCATGATGCAAAGGGAAACAAAGATCAATTTGATTTTGCCCTCATTTCAAGTAGAATATTGATAGTGAAGGAGACCTGGGACGCAGCTGTAAAAAACACAAGACCACAACAAGTTGAGTTATGATAAGTAATATCGTTGAAGCACAGTTCCTTGAAAGCAAAGATGGAAATCAGTTCTGGCAAGTGGAGTTTAGAAGAAAATAAAATTATAGTAGACTTTTGAATACACTGAAAAATGGAATGGGATGCTTTTTAAACAAAACAAAGGTAATGGAGTAAATAAAAAGAAATGTTGTTGAGAGTGCTGGGACTTGAGTGCAGTATCCTTATTTCATTTGGGAAGGAGACAAAGAGGTACACCTAGCCCCACTGGTTCCAGCAGATTACAAGCCACCTCATTAGTACTATTGAATGAATCGTGTTCTCATAACTTCGTCATTATTTTTTTTTTTTTGAGCTTAACAAGGGAATTCTAAATTCTATTCACACACTCCACATTCTTAGTTTAATATTATTTGTAAACTTAATGAATACACTTTGAAAGCTATTATGCAGTTATTTCATGCCTCTTATGCTTGGCAAAGTCTAATTAATTATAGGTGCTCCATTTTGTATGGAGCTCCATTTCGGTGAAGCTTTCCTTTTTAAATTTCATTTTTAAAATAATAATACTTTTATGGTCTCTTTCCCTTTTGCTGTTCATTAGCTTTGTGTGACCCTGTTTGCCTCAATGGTGGCTCCTGTTACAAGCCAAACACTTGCCTCTGCCCGAATGGATTTTTTGGTGCACACTGTCAGAATGGTAATGATTCTTTCTTGATAAGTAAAAAAGTCAAATGGAATGTTAGACATCAACAGAGCTTTGAGAAAACATTAGAGAAGTTTCAAAGAGGAAGATGCTATTTGTTTCTTATATTTATTGTGATGCTTCAGGTCTAGCCATCAAATGACCAACTCATACAAAGGATATTGGAGTTATTAAGTAAAATGGTTTTATTTATTCAATAAATCTTAGGCTTCCAACCTTGGCATTTGTCAATGCTTTGTAGAACAAAGGTATGAAACCAATAAGTGAAGTTTTCATGCAGTTTACAGTTAAATTATATCATTTTACTTGCTGTCATAGCAAAAATGTTTGATTTATAAGCTACTGTCTATTGATTTCCCACAATCTCTCTTGACTATAGTTTCATTAGACATTTATGAAGAATCATCTATGCACAGCTCTCTGCAAGATGATGTGGAGACATAAAAATGCATCTATTCTTTGTGGCCCATTATTTAAAAACCTTCCTTCAAATAGTTAATGCTGTAGGGCTTTCTTCAGAGTAATGGGAATGTCTTGAGGGTGAGAGTATAGGTAGGAATTAATGTCAATAAATTTTTTAAAGTATATTTTCTATATCTTCATATTTTGAGTTCCACAAAATATAGAGCTAACTTTTAGTACAGAACATAAGCACATCATCATAATTTAATTCATAAAATTTATACTTTCCTTGCCAGGATAGAATTTGATCTCCAATTCTTATTATTTTTTAATTTGGAAGTTGGCCAGAATTCTTAAGATGAAACTGAAGTAGAGAAGAAACCATCACTCAACACAAGACATATGGGCCTAGAGAACATATCCTCTCATCCAGATTTCCTCCATTGTGAAATGGAGGAAGCAAAGACTAAGTAGGCAAATCTTAGAAGCTAAGAGATTGCAATTAAATCCATGGTGAAGAATTATAGGTATAATTCTGAGTAGAAAAAATAAGGAGAGAAATGAAAAGCTTACATGTGCCATGTTAATTTCAGATGTAAGACATAGAAAAGTTCTTCTCAAAACTATATGCCAACTGTGAAACTGGATAAAGGATGGAATCTCTAAGTAATTTAGTTGAACTAAAAAGTATCTATGGAACATTTGCCTTTTTCAACAGCAGGTTTCTATAGTGAGATAAGAGCAAGTATGGGAATTAGCCCCTGTTGCAACTTCCTAGCTGGCATAGATTTTGACAACTTACTGTAAATCTTCAGGCTTCATATTTCCTGGCTTTCAGGTTTGACCTAAACACTATTACATTATATCCACTTGTGGGTCCAAATGTTTGGCAGGGAAGATGGCACACATCAAAAGAATTTGAATAAAATTAAGCAAAATGTGATTAAAAGTAAATACGAGGGACTGTTTGTATAATAGAATTTCAAAAGAGGAAGACAAAAATTTAGCTGGAAACATCACAACAATATTATACTACTCTTTAAAAAAAAGGTCAGGGTTAAAATGTATGGCTGAAGAAATATATAACCACATCTTCCAGTTTCCTTCACCTCCTAAAATCCTCAGTTACTTGGTTCAACCTGGGCATTGTTGGGAGAACCATCTGAGGCCTGAATAATCTGGTAGGAGGGTTGGTTTTCTCCTAAAAATCCTTTTCTAACCTGGGATGATGGGTATATGACTAAATTCAAATTTTATTCCCTTTGTATATATTATTTCAATCGTATGTGCTTTTTGTATAAATGTATTTGTCTCTACACTCAAGACTTTGTGAATTGTTACAAGGCTGTATACCATAAGCAACTTGGGGTTTATTATTTTAGTGTTAAGTTCCCAATCATAGGTATTTACTATGGTGCTTCTGTAGTGGAAAAAAAAAGACCTTTTTCCTAATAAATAGAAATCCTATTAAATTATGTGAAGAATGGGAAAGAGAACACATAAGAACATTCTACCACTAATAAAACATAACATATACCTGTTTGTAATTCTCCATGCGTAGGTTTTTTATCAGTCAGTATTTGATGTGTAACAAACAATCCCCCAAATCTCAGTGTCCAGCAATATGCATTTATTTCCCTTAATCACAAGCAATACAGGTTGTCTGGACTTGACTCTAGACTGCTTCACCTGTCTGTCTTCCTCCTGAGACCCACATCTACCTGGTGTATGCCTTTCTCAAGCAAAAACCAGGAAAGCAAGAGGCCAAGGCAAACTATCCTGAATATTTAGAGCCTCTGCTTATACCATGTCTGCTCTCAGGCCAATGGTCAAATTAAGTCCTGTGGCAAAACCCAATAACTACAGGATGAGAAAATAAACCCCACGTCCAATGTGTGAGTACAAAGTCACCTGGAAAAAGGCATGGCTAAACAAGAGTGAAAAATTGGGAGAAATAATCTATAATCTAACCTAACTCCGTGTCATAGCTAATGACAGGTTACTGTCACTGTTTTCTTTTCCATGCTTCATAGAGATCATTGAACAAATACTTTAAAAAATAAGAAAGTCTTCATAAAATATCAGAGAAAGTAGACTCAAGCATGAGCTAGAAAAGGCTCAGTATAACATAGTGGAAACTATCCATTCTCTAAAAGCATCCATTTATATTGTTTTTTATATTTAAAGTGTTACATTATTTTTATTTATAAATCCATTTGAAATCAGTGAGATTTTTCTTTCAGTCTTTAGAAATGAAGAAAGCAGCTAATAAGTTGGGTCTAATTCAAACTGGAAGTCAGCCTTTTGGTAATGACAGTCCCATTAAAACCTAAAACCTCTCCATTTGAAATTAATTTTAAAAATACAAACTAAAATACAGTTAACTATAATTCAAGGAAAAATTAAATTTAAAAATTCCCAGGCATTTTTGTTTGACGGAAGGAAGAAGAGAGGGAGGGAGGGAGGGAAGGAGGAAGGGAAGGAAGGAAGGAAGAAGAAAAGCATAACTGCATTTAGTGGTGGTGTAGCTAAGAGTCAGAGCACGTGCTTAGCATGTACAAGCCCTGGATTTGATTCCCAGGAGGAAAAAAAAAGTGAAAGAAAAAAGAAAAACCTACACTTAAGTTAATCCTTTCATAAAAGAACTCAACCTCTGAATTTCATGAGACAGTATCCTATAAATAGAAGATACTAGTAAATTATAAGTATTTTAAAAATATTCCTAACAACCACTAAGAATTATTGTCAAAAGATTTTATCAAGGATTCACAAAACCAGTCATAATAAACTGTATCAAAAGTATTCAAAAGTTAGAGTTTTTTTTTTTTTTTACATTTTTGTGATATGTGACAAATAGAAAGGATTTTTCTGATTTCCAAAAGAGCAAACATTCTTATTTTGAGGTAAGTTCTGATTTATTTTCTTGGTTGTGTCCTGATCATTTTATGCTTTATTGACTTCACAGTGTGGTAAAACCAGACCAAAGCCAAGGTTCATAATATATATAATACTGAAGACTTCATTTGTTATGAATACTACTCCCATACATTTCAAATTGTGCTAACTCACTAGCAGCTTATGGCTATAAGCATCATATTTTATGATTTAGAAAGGACAGTTTTAATGACTTGTAGTTGTAATCTTTTATTTTAATAGCACATTCCTCTGCCTTATGGCCCCATAGATAGCAAGCACAGGATGCAATATGCAATACATAATAACTGAATATGTAATATTCACACATTGCTGCCATGTGTTCTTTTAGCTATCTGTCACCCTCCCTGCAAGAATGGTGGCCACTGCATGAGAAATAATGTGTGTGTCTGCCGTGAAGGATACACTGGTAGGAGATGCCAAAAAAGTAAGACATTACTAAACCTATATGCCCACTACAGGTAAAGCAAATAAAACTGTTGCCATTTAAAGCTAATATTTCATGTTTCCCCTTAAGGCATCTGTGATCCCATGTGCATGAATGGAGGAAAATGTGTGGGACCAAACATTTGCTCCTGCTCTTCCGGTTGGAGTGGGAAAAGATGCAATATACGTAAGAATATTCTTAAAATGCCAAAGTCGGGGCTGCTGATTTTTCTCAGTGGTAGAGCATTTGCCTAGTATGTTTGAGGCACTAGATTCAATTCTCAGCACCAAATAAAAATAAATAAATAAAATAAAGGTATAAGAAAATACAATAACATTTTTTAAAAAGATAGATATTAGGTCTTAAAAAAATGTCTACATCCTTTGTGGGAAGATTAAGCAAAATATAAGACAAAAACAAAAGTTTTATTTGTTTTTATTTGTTTAATTTTGGCGTATTCATTCCTGTATTAGAAGATATCTTTGAAATAGAATAAAACGAAAAGTTCTCTGAACCTAGTTTTTCAGGTCAGCAGAGGAAGTCGTACATTGTATTTCCTAGCTTCCTACCATTTGCCCAGGATAAATAACAAAGTCTTTATATTATATTCTCCTAAACTGAAGTAGGGCTCAGTGGGCAGTTTAAAAAACTGCGGATTCCTTGGCATCAAAAGAAACCACACAATTCAGACTTTTTCATGTGAGAGATCCTACTGCCTCTCAGTCTGATAAGTACCTGAGATGATGGCACTTCTCATTCAAATATTTCCTTTTATCCTTTCTATAAAATAACTCTAAATTAGAAGCGATTATAGTGCATAGATCAAGGTGAAAAACGAGAAGTAACATATACCAATTGAAGGAAACATACCACAATACTTTCAAATAACAGAATCTGTATTATTGCACAACCATTAAAATCACATTTTCTAGGACTACATAGTAACATTGGCAAATGTTGTTTGATAAAATATCCATTAATTATTGACTTTTAACTGTTTTTCTTTAATTAAAATTTATGTGGTTTATGATAATATTTGAGTAGTAATGTAAAATTTTAACTTGTTTATATTTCTGTTTGTAGCTATTTGCTTTCAGAAATGTAAAAATGGTGGTGAGTGCATTGCCCCCAGCATCTGCCACTGTTCTCCCACCTGGGAAGGAGTGCAGTGTCAAATACGTAAGCCCACAGGATTTTTTTCTACTATATATTCATATTGGAACCCATGATAATAATTAAAATACAACTTTAGGAGAATTCCATAATGGAAAAAAACTACAGAATGCTGATTCTGTTAAAAAAACTTATTTTACAGCTGAGCATGTTTGTGGCTCATGGCTATAGTCCCAGTGACTCGGGAAACTGAGGGAGATGGATTGTAAGCTCGAGGCCAGCCCTAGCAGTTAGGGAGGCCCTAAGTAATTTAGTGAGACCCTGTCTCAAAATGAAATAAATAGATAAATAAGGGCTGGGGGATATGGCACAGTGGTTAAGCACCCTGTGTTCAAGCCCCGGAACTATCCCCCCAAATGACTTTAGAAATAAAAAAAAAAAATTTACCCAATTTTATATTTACTTATAAAAAAGAAAGTATGATATAATATATAATTTTTTGTGGCATGGTTTCAAATTATGGTCTGTGGGTTGCCAGTGCAGTTTCCTTAGATGGGACTAAGGAAAGTTTAATATGCAGAAGTTCAAATGTTATTTGTTATAGGATAAACATATACCTATAATGGAAATCTTAGAAATTATGGAAAAAAATAGCAAAAAATTAATCACTCCAAATTTCACCACCCAGAATTATCTTATGTTACTTTTTTAGTATTTTATGTATTTCCATCCATGTTTATTCATAGAGTAAATCTTAGGCTATAGAAAAAATAAAATTTATCCACATTTGAAATTTCTGAAAACTTTAAATAACATGTTAAAATATTAACAAAGATTAGCTTAATGGGAAAAACATGAAGGCCTCCAAAAATACCTTCAAAGATCAATAATTACATAATTTCAAATTTGCTGGCCAATTGAAATTTATAATTGAAACATAATTATGCCTTTTACTCGAAATAAGTCTCCTTGAAAGAAAATGTCTTATGAACCACACTATGGTTTTCATGCATCAGAAATTTTGCATATAATGACTCTTAACCATAATTGTATTTGTAATTGTTACTATAATTTATTATTTCTTATTTAGAAAATATATCAAAGTACTATTGAGGACAAGTACTTACATAAGAAATGTGTGCTCAAAAATTGATAATTGTTATTGGAAGTTAGATATGATAAATAGCTAGAATGGAAGAACAATCAACCTCAACCTGAGTTGCTCATTCTGGATAGTGGTCTATGCAGATCATGAGAACGATGAGAAGATGCTAAAAGCACAGGGATGTAGAAATAGACCCGAGTGATCATAGATTGAGGTTTTTTGTGCATAGATTCCAGTACACTGAAGCATCTTTATGTAAATTTAAAACAAACTAACGTCAAATTCCTCAAAATTGCTTGTCCAGAAATTTGTCTTAAATATATTGACTGTTACCTAAACATTTGTGTTACTGCCATCTGCTGGAAAGTTGTTGTAATAACTATTTCAATGTATGATGGCTAAGAGTGCCTCCTTAGCTATGGAGGACTTGTGCAGCACACAACCCAGCTGACTATATATGGCAGCCCTGATGAAAACATAGTTGTCAGTGTTGCATTTATATCAAAGGGAATATTATTCTTGAAATGTTTAAGCTTTTATTATGAAACATTGAAGTAGTATCACTCCCATGAAAAGCAATTATATTGTATGTCATTTTATAGTCTGCTCATTTTCACTCAATATCACTTCAAAACGTTTACTAGGTCCTAAAAGAACATAATTTTAAACCACGCGTTAGGTTCCATAATATAAATGTCATAATTTACTTAATCTTTCCCTTTATGTTGCACATTTAATTATTTATAAGTATGAAAAACATTTTTTAAAGATAGATGATAGAAAAACAAATAGGCAGATTGGTGTGTGTGTGTGTGTGTGTGTGTGTGTGTTTAGAATGGCCTTGGAGGATATTTCAAGAAAAAAATCTCTAGTACAGTTTCATAAGTTTAAGTTCCCAACAGTTGTTATACATTAAACAGTCAAGGATATTATATAAAATTTTCTGTTTTTTTCATACAGAAACCAGTCCTGAATTGTCTCTTTTAAATTTTTTCCAAGCTGTTAAAAAGAAAGTTATAAATACTATCTTCTATTTGAACTCCTTGTAAAAAACAAAACAAAAAAAAAAAAAACACATATATTTCAAGTACTCTAAAAAGTAACCAGTAAAGCCGGGCATGGTAACACACATCTGTAATCCCAGTAACTCAAGCGTCTAAGGCAGGAGGATCACACGTTTGAGGCTAGTCTTGGCAAATTAGCAAAATACTGTCTCAAATTTTAAAAAATAATAAAATGAAAAAGGGAGGGGGGTGAAGTTCAATGGTTGAGTACCCCCGACCCCCAGTACTGAAAAAAAATGAAAGAAATTTGGCTTATTTCAATAATACCTTTATAGAATTGTAAAAATATTGTCTGAATTTAGGGTGTTTTGTTTTTTCGTGTGTGTGTGTGTGTGTGTGTGTGTGTGTGTGTGTGTGAGATCCATGGTTGATTCACTAATAGATTATTTTCACCTGCTTATTTTCTGTTAATATAATCACTAGAAAAATTAAGGATACATATTTTGCTTACATTATTTTTATTTTTATGGTCAACAATCATTCATTTTATATATTTTTAACATTTATGAAGTATCATGTTATGTTTCAATACATGTATACATGGGTAATATGACACCTTCTTATGACTGTATCAATGGCCATTACTACAATTGATCAAATATCTTTAAACCACTAAAACAGGAAATGTCACAAGCATTCACTATCAAAAGACGTTAATTGTAAAAATTTGTGTATTGCAGCAATTTGTAATCAAAAATGTCTTTATGGAGGCAGATGTGCACTTCCCAACGTGTGTTCTTGCCGGACTGGATATTCTGGAGTCAAATGTGAAAAGAAAGTACAGGTATTTAAAACTTTAAAAAGAAAGCAAATATTAGATATAACATCTGCATATCTATTCTACATATTCTACATAATTATCCCTGTTAATGTTTTATTTCCAAAATAAAAAGCATACAAGGTATTATGCTTAACATTTAGAATGTCCCCCATGTGTCAGGCAACACAGCAATTTTCAGTAGTAAAAGATTGGATCGTGAGGGTTTGACCTCATCAGAGGATTAATAATTTCAATGGATGTACTAGAAAGTGGTTTAAAAAAAATAAAAAGGCAGATGGGGCATTGCTGGAGAAAGTAGGCCACGGGGGTTGGGGGGCATGTCCTTGGGGACTCTATCTGTTCTAGTCCTGGCCCCCTTCTGGCTGTCAGTCTGTCTCCCCCTCACACTCCACCACCCATGCCAGGAGCTGAGCAACTTTCTTTGCCATGCCCTTCTGCCATGATACCTTGTAGCAGGCCAGAGAAGTTCTGACACCATAGGCCCAACTAAATCTTTTCTCTTCTAAGGTGTTCTTGTCAGGAATTTTGGTCATGGAGATGAAAAGATGACTAATGTATAGAGGTTGAATATTTGCCTCTAAAACTAAAAATAATTGTTCTAGTGTTATCTTAGAGTTTTCACACATAATTTTGATATGAGAATTTCAGAGTATAGGTACAACTGCCAAGTATAATGCAGGATTTCATGACAAAGGAGCAAATATTCCAAAATATGGACATAAGACATCACTCATTTATGTTTTGGTCAAATACCATATCAAGAGACCACCCTTACCTCTCTCAAAAAACTGCACTACTTTTAAATTAGTGAATCACTATTGACTTGGTGATGGCCCTAAACATTTTCAGTGGGTCATGTGACACAAAATTTTATCTATTCTCACTATTTTCCCTGACAGAAATGCTTTCTCATTTGCTTTCTATTAAAATTCATTTCTAGGAAAATGATAGAAACTCTTGCTATCATTAGAAGTAGGATTTCTTTGTATTTCAGGAATCAAGGGACCAAGAGAAGAACAGAGATTTTCTTAGAGTTGCTGAAATTGTCCAACATTTACTTGTAAAGCCAGTGCTAGAATCACCTATTTAAACTTTCCCTTGATCATATTTCTGCACATAAAATTAAACTGCATTCTGTTTGGTTTCTATTCTTAAATTTACAAATGTCAGTGGACAAGATATGTTTTTTTCCCCTAATTCCTCCACATACCAGGGTTGCTTCACACACACAGCAAAAGCAATGATTTCTTAAAGCAAATGCAGGAGTTTTAATTTTAAAAAATGATTGTATGTTATTTAGCACTTCAAAAGGCCCAAGGGTCATGAATATCAAAGTGTGCTAGAATATTATAATTTGAAAAATGATAATAAATTTTCTTCTTGAAGATGGATACTGAATCAGTCTGACTTAGAAGCAAAGTAGATTTATGTATGTTTTTCTCCTAGCACTGGTGTTTATCCTGCAAGAATATAGGTCCAGGGAGAAAAAAAAATGAAATAAAATAAAAAACATCAAAATAGAATTCTGGGCTGGAAATCAAAAATCAAAAGTTATTGAGTACTTATTTTATTAGATACTATTGTGAAAAACAAAAATAAAAGCTTGAGTTCTCTGGATTTGAAGACAGCCTCACTGTATTTCACTTTAATTTTATTTGAGCCTTTGATGGAACATAAAACCCTATAACTTCAGAAGCTCTTTACTCCACTTTGACAGTACTAAAGTAGGTAGCTTCTCTGTGTTCTATTTTTTTTTTCTGTATTTATTTGCTCTCTGAGTCCTTCCTCATATGATCAATAATAAATCATCTTCACCCCCATTATTGTTTCCATGATGACACCTTGAGTCTTACCAGGGAAAAGGAGCAGAAGGTCATGGAGAAAGGAAAGAGTGAGAAGGAGTAGGACCACGTGTCCTACTCACTGTAACCCACTCTCCCTGGTTCTTAGCTTCAGTCCTCACTCTGGCATTCTGTTGCACATGGTCTCCACTTGTGAGCCTTCTGTCTCAGCCTCTCAAGTCACTCAGATTACAGGCATGCACCACTGTTCCTAGTTATGTTTTTAATATTCTTTAGCTCTTAAACGAAGGGTAAAAAAAAAAAACTCTTTTTTTTATTGGTTGTTCAAAACATTACAAAGCTCTTGACATATCATATTTCATACATTAGATTCAAGTGGGTCATGAACTCCCATTTTTACCCCAAATCTCTTTAGCAGGGATAAAAGCACCCATGACCCATGGGTATTCACAGAACCTTGCCTAAAGCCTTCCCTTGCTTCTCCTCCCAGCTTTCTAAAGGAGACTTCAAGCTGGCTAATAGCCCTGTCCTTCTTCTAGCACCTTGGGAGAGTGCATGGGGGAAAAAAGTGGAGGATACAGATTAGATTGCTAGAATTTTAATTAAATAGGGAATTTTGGGCTAGAGACAAAAGACACAGAGCAAGAGGAAAACAGACTAAGGAAGATAGAGGTGCTAAAGCGGTCAGGTTGATGAAAAGCTTTACGAAATGTCATAACCTGCGTTGTTGCTGTTGGGTGTACTTCCAATTGACCTTGCTGCTTGTTCACTGTGTGAGCTTAGGCTAGTTATTTAACTTGCCTGAACCTCAGTTACCTCATCTCTAATATGGGATATTGGCTTCTACTCTTAGATTTACAAATATCTATAGAAAAGATATGTTTTCTGTCCTAATTCCTAATTTCTGTACAGGTCCTAGTACATAGCAAACACTATGCAATAGTTTATCACATTAAATGGAGGAACAGAGAGAGGTAGTAAAGGAAAAGGATTGAGAATGAGAATTGAGAAAAATGTTAAAATGCATTTTGAATATCTAGTCTTCCACAAAAGATATTGGGGAGGGGGATGGGTTAAAACCCATTTCTTGAATGGAATGCTTTGCCAAGATCACATCATCTTCAAGTCCTATTCATTACAATTTCTCTGACCTTTAAATATGATCTTGATTAAATTCCAGGCTTATGAAAACAAAAAAAATAGTGTAGTGGCAAATAGAACTGGAAGCACTCTATTAAGTCAGAGGGAAGGAGTAAGAAAATAAAGACCAAGGGTTAAAGGATTTTCTACTAATCACTGAACTTGTTTCCCTCTTCTTACTGCAGATAAAACATCATTGAATAACATCAAGTATATGAATTCCAAGCCTATATGTTAAGAATTGAAATATTTCATTCAGAAAAAGATGAAGATGACTCAAAGTTTATTTGATCATCATTGAGAAGATCAAAGAAACTAATAGCATATACAATGATCTGACTCGTCAATGTTAGAGAAAAGCAAAAAATGACATTCAGTTAACCTACAATTGACTTTGAAATTTGATTCAGTATTTATGCATTAAGATGATATATTGGATATTCTGGTCATTTGTAATATTTAGTTAACTGCATATTTTTCCATTCTTGTGACTGTCTCTATGTCATCAGGGGTCAGTCATCATAATAGATGTCACTTGATGTCTCTCGTATATACAGTGTTTCATGCAGAATAGGGGATTCTCAGGATTGTTGAAGGAACTGGGGATTAGAATGGGGAGGTAGAGTCAGAAAAGCAGCCGCCAACGTTTGGAGAGGCTGGTGCTGAAGGTTCCAGCCTAGAGCACCAAACAGTTACCTTTCAGAGGCTTTCTTGGACCTGCTGCCATACTTGAGAATCTTTAAAACCTAACACCAGCTCTCTCGGGCAAAGTAGATCATTCTCAAAAATGTGCTAGGAAGCCACTCTGAATCTTCCACCTATCCATTCACTTGGTGTAACACACCTGTGCAAAAATGCTGGTTTCCTCTTCATCTCCATCTATAACTCTCCAGTAATTTCTTCTTATTGGCAAACTCTAACCTAGAGGAACACAGAGAAGGGGATCATGGGAAGAATTATGCTTTTTATACTCGGAAAACAATGGAGTGGTGCTGTGGACCATCAGTGAGCCGACACAAGACATGCTGAGAGTTCTTCATCTCCTTGTTTTTTACTATATTCCAGAGGTCCAAGCCACCACTTTTCATTGGTAAAAAATATCATGTTTAGTTTTGTTTGTTTTTTTCCACTCCAGTCTTTTATTGTTCTGACCTATATACCAGTCCCAGGCAAGGGTAAAAGAAATAAAATTTTTTGGTTTTAAAATATTTACTTTCATTATGTTTATGTGTGAAAAGAACCCCACATGGGTGTGGTATGAATACCCTGAGTGCTATGGTTTGGACAAGTGCCCCCCCCAAAAGTCCAGGTGCTAAAAAGTTTGGCACTCAGCTCAGAGCTTTCAGGAAGTGGTGAAAACTTTAAAAGGCTGGGCCTGGTGGGAAGTCCTTGGGTGTTTGGGGTACACCCTCAAAGGGAATAATGGGACTTTGATCCCTTTCTCTTCCTCTCTTTCACTTTCTGGTCATGAGACGAGCAGTTTTGTTGTGTCACACACTTCCATCATGATGGGCCACAGGCCCAGAGCAACAGGGCAACAGATCATGGATGGAAACTTCCAAAACCCTGAGCCCAAATAAAGGTTTTCTCAAGTTTATTAATCTCAAGTATTTGTTATAGTGACAGAAAGTTGAAAAGCAATTATTCATTTCAGTGTAGGAGTGGAGAGAGATGACCACAAAACCAAATCCTACAAATATCAAAAGAAAATTTTCAAAGCCAGCCTCAGCAATTTAGCAAAGTTGTAAGCAACCTAGTGAGACCTTGTCTCCAAATTAAAAAAAAAAAAAAAAAAAAAAGGTGGGAATGTGGCTCAGTGGTTAAATACCTTGGGTTCAATTCCTGGTGCAAAAACAAAAAAGCAAATTTGTAGTGGTGCTTAAGAAAAGCAAAATTACATTCCATAAATTGCTGAGAAGCAGCTAATGTCAACAGGGAATATACATATAATTGAAATTTGCTTCAGAGAAACAAATAATTGCCAGTTAGTGAGGATTATGTATCCTCCTTTTCTTGACTATTTCATATTTGAACTCAACCTTTTCAAAAATATTTTAACCATAACCATTTTAAATTATGTAAATTTACAAAATTCATTTTTTTAAAACAGACTGAAAATTCCTAAGCCATATGTAAACTATAAGATAAAGTAAGACAGGATTAGAATAAAATTACAACTAACTTTGCAAATGATCTTTTCAGGAATAGCATTCAGGGTCAAAATTAAAGAGATTTTAATTTATCATTTTATTTTTGTTAAAAGGTAGTTTTAAAGGATTCCTAAAAAGAATATGAAATGTTTCATGATATTTTATTTTATGTTACCAAAAATTCATAAATACAAATTCAAAATAAGCATTCAAAACTTGATGTATATTTAAATTTCAAAGATCTTATAGAAAATATGAATATAACAGAGGAAAAATGTTGTTGTTGATAAAAATGAACAATGTTTTAAAGTTAATAATTAGAAGTGAAATCACAGCTATGAAAGTGGTTATAATTTGGGGGGGTTTGGTACTGGAGATTGAACTCAGGGGAAGTCAACTACTGAGCCACATCCCAGCCCTATTTTGTATTTTATTTAGAGACAGGTTCTCACTGAGTTGCTTAGTGCCTCACCATTGCTGAGGCTGGCTTTGAACTTGCCATCCTCCTGCCTCAGCCTCCTGTACTGCTGGGATTACAGGATAATTTTTACATTAAAATCTCTGCCAACTTTTCTCAGTATGCAACATGGTAATTCCATCAGGACTCTTACCAAATTGATTTTTCATGTAACTTTTTATGACTAAAAAGGTGTAATTGTTCCAAGGTATATTCTGAAGTTCCTAAACTAATACATTAATTTTTTTCATAAACACTTCCTAGATTCACACCAAGAATCCCAAGGTACAATTAAAATATTAACATGTAGACTATCCTTTTATAATATTTTTAGTGGACCTGTATATGTTAGTGAAGGAATGATACAGCTTTTAAGTTTTATATAAAAACACCTTTTATGAATGTCAGTGTCTCAAGGAAATGAAAGTAATGTTTTAAGTTTAGAAATGCAAGTAATTTGAATTTTTTTTGTTTATTTCTTGGTGATATTTTTCCCATCAATTAAATTAAAAGTGTTTCATTTAAAAGCTAAAAAATACTTTGAAGATAATGAGTGTTTAAGGAGTTGAGCAAAAGTTCTTTAAAATTTGTAATTTTCAAGGATTTATTTGCAAATCATTTTCCAAAAGGAATTCAAATCATAGGCCTTTTTTCACTTCTTTGTACTTTTTCATGTTAACATGAAACAAAAGGTTTGCATTATCAACTATTCCTAAATGTCTTTTGACCTGCATAAACAGCATCATTTCTCTAAACTTCAGAATACACCTATTCTGAAATATAAAAGTATCATTATTCTTTTTGAATGAATTATAAATTTATCTTAATTTTCATATTCACAAATTATAAAACTTATTGTACCTGTAACATACAAAATAAAATTTTAAATTTCAGATTAAAACTATTTGTGAACATTTGGGATTCACATAGATACATGGTATATAATATAACGAATTCAAAAAGCACCATTATAATTTATGTAATTGGTATTTATGTGCTAAAGTTCAAATCACGCATGTTGATATTAACTTAATTAATATGATATTCTGCCTTTTATGTCACTTAGTAATTTTTTTATTCCTCATGATAAACATGCCAGTTACTTCTAAAATGAGAATCTCCAGGTACAATTAAAATATCAATCATTAGACTATCCATTTTATAATATGTTAAATGTATATGTTAACAGTAAAGAGGTGGTATGGCATGTCGGTTTTATATGAGAACACACCTTATTAAGGCTAATGACTCAAGTGAATGAGGAGTCCTAAATGAAGAGTCCTAAATGTTGAACAATAATTTAGGTAGGAGGAAACACAGGAAATGCATAAAATCCAAAAGAAGAAACACTGTACTATTATAAACTACAAAGTACAAGTCTGTAGAAGTCAGAATTAAAGGATTCTATTCTTTTTAAAAAAAAAAAAGTAAAAAGTGGAATCATCATTTGTTCATAGAAAGCAAAGTAGGAAATCTGAGTGGATATATTCATTGTTATGTACTAGGTACTGCATAGCACAACATTTGATATTTTTACCTTCACCATTTGTAAATGGTACTAGAAATATCAATTCTTGTTTTTATGGGGAAAAACTCACTCTGACAAAGTCTTCAAAATTGCATAAACCTTAAAGAGATTTCCTGTTTTAAATATGGGAAACTCCCAGTATGTCATGGTTTCCAGAGCTTGGCTGTTGTGATATTGAAACTAGGGTGAACAATTAGGCCAGAATTAGTCCCTAGTGTTAAGAAACTACAATAATTTTAGCCAGGATTTTCTTATCTGGTAAAGTAGATTAAATATTTGTGAACAGTGGTAAAATAGAGTTGTGCTGATATTTAACATTGAATAAATAATAAATTGATAAAATGTGTTCCCAAATGACTCTTTATTTTATGAAACTCACCCTTTCACCCCAGAAAACAGGCTGCAAAAACTGGCCTTGTTGACTATACTTATTAGGTTTTTCTCCCTGTTTTCAATTTACCTCTCAAGGACCTCTTCACAGAATCCCTTAAAACTCTTTCCTGAGGCTGAAAACTCTGGTCAGCATCCTCCACACTCTTCTTCCTCTAATCAATCATGTTCACAATAGCCTGGATTGATCTAGAGCTTGCTTCATATGAGTGTGTTGGATTGCTCCTTACCCATGGTGTTAAAGAGTGGGAAACTGCCCTCAGTTTGCCTCATTTTCTATCTCTCTCTGAAGAGTCTCACTTCAGTGGAAACTGTGTCCCTTCTTTCAGGCAGCAGTCATCAAGTTGAGCATTTGTTCAATTCGGCTCAATGAGAATGGTGGTTGATGAAAATGGCTTGACAATCCAGGTAGAAAGTGAAGCTGAGTTGAAAGGAAACCTGGAAGCACTCAGAACAGGAGACCCTAGACCCACTGTTTCCTGATTCTGGAGCTGCATGACTTGTCTCTTGGCTTCTTCTTCTTCTTCTTCTTCTTCTTCTTTTTTTTTTTTTTTGTTTTGAAAAAAATTTTTTATTGGTTGTTCAAAACATTACAAAGCTCTTGACATATCATATTTCATACATTAGATTCAAGTGGGTTATGAACTCCCATTTTTACCCCAAATACAGATTGCAGAATCACATCAGTCACACATCCACATTTTTACATAATGCCCTATTAGTAACTGTTTTATTCTGCTACCTTTCCTATCCTCTACTATCCCCCCTCCCCTCCCCTCCCATCTTCTCCCTCTACCCCATCTACTGTAATTCATTTCTCTCCTTGTTTATTTCCCATTCCCCTCACAACCTCTTATACGTAATTTTGTATAACAATAAGGGTCTCCCTCCATTTCCATGCAATTTCCCTTTTCTCTCCCTTTCCCTCCCACCTCATGTCTCTGTTTAATGTTAATCTTTTCTTCCTGCTCTTCCTCCCTGCTCTGTTCTTAGTTGCTCTCATTATATCAAAGAAGACATTTTGTATTTGTTTTTTTAGGGATTGGCTAGTGTCACTAAGCATAATCTGCTCTAGTGCCATCCATTTCCCTGCAAATTCCATGATTTTGTCATTTTTTAGTGCTGTGTAATACTCCATAGTGTATAAATGCCACATTTTTTTATCCATTCATCTATTGAAGGGCATCTGGGTTGGTTCCATAGTCTAGCTATTGTGAATTGTGCTTCTATGAACATTGATGTGGCAGTATCCCTGTAGTACGCTCTTTTAAGATCTTAAGGGAATAGTCCGAGAAGGGCAATAGCTGGGTCAAATGGTGGTTCCATTCCCAGCTTTCCCAGGAATCTCCATGCTTCTCTGTAAATCTTTAGTTCTCTTTGCCCATTACTGCCTTTTATTGGTTTTCTTCAGGATCCAACATGACTACCAGATCTGCAGTCTTTCAGTTCTGGAAACTATCACCAATTAGCTAGAAGACATGTCATTCACTTCAAAAGTCTTAAGCAAGAAAAAAAAAAAAATCTCAGAGGGTAATGACCAGTCAGTGAATCAAGTTGGTTTGAGCCAGGAACTATCCCAAAGCAATTGGCCATGATGAGGACAGCAAAATAATATGGTGAATGGAGCTGTTTATTAGCGAATGGGGAAGTTATGTCTTCAGCTGGACATGTGTCTGTTTTAAATACAGGAGACTCCCAGTATGTCATGGTTTCCAGAGCTGGGCTGCTGTGATGTTGAAACTAGCTAAGGTGAACAATTAGGCCAGAATGAGTCCCTAGTCTTAAGAAACTACAATAATTTTAGCCAGACCCTGATTGTCAGTGAGATGGGATTTTTTTTGTTTTTAGTTTATTTCTATAAATCAGGTTAAATAAAAATCATGTGAACAAATCCATCTGTCAAAAGATACTGTTGGATATGAGGACACCTCTGCTCAGCATGTACTTTTATATTTAGTCATTCAATAACACACTATGAGAGGGTTTGAGGGTGTAGCTTAGCCACAGAGTGCTTGTCTAGCATGTCCAAGGCCCTGGGTTTGATCACCAGCATAACAAAAAGTGAAAAAGAAAACAGAGAATCATAAGTGTCTTCTTGATTGGAAATAGGTCAATTATGTGTTTTTACTTAGAGGAAAGATATTAGGCTAATTAGAGGAAAGAAAACAAAGTATACTGAGCATGATGCCAGGGATTTTAACAATATTAATCATTTAGACTTCCTAAAATTTTTGAGGCAAAGATAATCCTATTTTGTAGATGAAGGCACCCAAAGCTAGAGAAATCAATTGTTTAATCTCCTACTACTTACATATTACACTTATTGTATTTGAAAGTTTGCCTATCTGACCACAGAGGGCTTTTTTCCCCAACCGCAGAGTATAATCTTTTAAAACTCACAAACAAAACCAATAATTTTTATGGCTCAAAACCATTTAATATTTTCTCAAAGCAACCTCCTGAAAATCTCATTTATCCTTCGGATCTACATTATGGTTCTATGGGGGGTGGGGGGGAACCATGTATGTTAAAATAAGAGAATTTAACTTACTGGGAAAAACTGTTTTAAAAGAAGCACACCTCAAAAAGGATCCTTGAATCAGTAGCCTTATTTATTTTAGCTGTGGATGTTCCAGCATCCATAGGGAGAGGTGTGACTCAGCACAATCCAGAAAGAGGACCCGAGGCCTGAGAGTGACAGAGTCCACTGGGCTGTGGCTTGCGTCAAAAATGCACAGGGTTTCAGTTTGACTTCAAATTCTGACTCCCCCCTCCCCAGATATTGACTTACACACAGAGCTTCACCTTCCTGTACACTTGACTTCCTTCCTTTGTAAAAAGAGGGATAAATAATATTTATTTCACTGGGTCACTAGGTATTTTTAAATTTAAAATGAGAGTTTTATAAATAATTTTTCCACAAAGGCTGCTATCTAACAAATGTCCAACATATTGGGGGTTTATCATGATTTTTTTTTGTTCATTTATTTGCTAAAAATGTCTACATGTAAACATGTTATTTGGCTTTAGGTTTTTCAATGATCACTGAGTTAAAGAATTTACTTTTTAAAAGCCCCGTTTACCTGATTAAATAATATGAATTAAATATATGATAAAATCAGAGAACATAAATTTTAAATGGACTCTAGTACAGTTAATAAGAATTAGACTAAAAAGACTGAAAGCAGCTAAGATAAAAAGAGTAACATTTGAGTCAGACACAGTGGTACATGCCTTTAATCCCAGTTATGGGGTGGAGGTGGTGAGAATCACAGGTTCAAATCCAGCCTCTGCAACTTAGCAAGACCCTGTCTCAAAATAAAAAATGAAAAGGGCTGGGAAAGTGTGTCAGTGGTTAAAGGTCCCTGGGTTCACACTCTGGTATTGGGGGGCGGGGGGGGAGGGAGGGAGATGAAAATTTGAGACTGAATGAGCTCTAAGTAGTTTAAAAGGATTCAATTAACTATTTCTCATGGCTGCCCTGAAAAGTTCTTCAGCACCCCAGTTTGTGAGAGCCATATGATCTTAGTGCCCTAGACACTCTTGTCTTTAGGTATCTCTCCTCCATTCAAAAATATTAAAAATTAGGGTGGGGCATGTAGCTCAGTGATAAAATGCACAGGTAGCATGCAGGAGGCCCGCCCTGGGTTCAATCCCCAGGACCAAAAATAAATAAATAAAATTTAAATTTTATTTGGGTTGATATAAAGATGAATACAATAATATTATGTTAAAACATTTAAGCTGGGTATGGTAGAACATACCTGTAATTCCAACAACTCAGGAGGAAAGCTAAGGCAAGAGGATCACAAGTTCAAGGACAACTTAGCAAGAACCAATCTCAAAATAAAATATTTTTTTAAAGGGCTGGTGGACATATAGTTCAATGGTAGATCCTCTGCCCCAGGTTCAATTCCCAGTATAAAAAATAAAATAAAATTTATTTTTTTTCTTTTAACCTAAGAATCATTTTCTTCTCTGATTATTAAAATCAAACAAACAAAAATGAAAACATCCTTGTGGGCTTTGAGGACCATAGTTTTTGTGCTCCCTGACTAATCAAGAAGGAGCCCCACCTGCAAGATTGTGGTAGACTAACGCAAACAAATTCACATACTGTAGTTCTCTTTAAAGGGCCACTGCATATGCTTTGAGAGAAAACAAAAGGGAGGGCAAACTAGATGGCACTTCAAATAATTTTTTACTGTAATGACAGCCATCTCCATCATTCTTGAAGTGATTTCAACCTCCATTTTAATGTTTTGTAAAATTTTCCATGGGCAGATGAAATTTGCAGATTTTGCCTGAAGATGGTGCTACATACTCAGTTCCCAGGCAACACACTGTGAATGCAAAAACAATGACCACTTTGATAAGAAAGCATATAAACATTTAATGCAAACATGACATTTTCAACGATAAAATTCTTCATTAATACGATATTGGTTTCTCCTATGAGCCTAGACATCTTCATTACACCTGATTATCCAATAATTATAGCCAATTGTCTGAGTGCAGTTAACAATTCCCATTGTGCTAGTAAGGGATATTACTTTCATTTCAAGATTTGGTGATTTACTGAATCTGTCTGAGATTAAAATTTTTTGAATAGTATTAGGTTACCCTCAAAACATTTTGTCCTGTATACACTGAACTTGGAAAAGTTAGACAATTAAAATAAACAATGCTTTCAGGTATCTTAAGATTATACTATTTTCATGCTACTATTTTGTCATTGATAAATAATCATGCCATATATAATCATATGTATCATTGACAGAAAAATCTATGTAAGGGATGATACTTTCCTAATGTCCTCCTTTCTGTGCACCACAATTTTGTCTAAAGTAAGTAGGTTTCTCCTGCTATCAGTATAAGTAGCTTAAAAAATAATATTCTAGGGCTGGCCTCAGTGGCAGAGCACTTGCCTTGCATGTATGAGGCACTGGGTTCCATTCTCAGCAACACATAAAAGTAAGTAAATAAAGTAAAGGTATCGTGTCCATCACAACTAAAAATTAATAAATAAATAAATAAAAAGAAATAAGATTTTTAAAAGACACACATGTTATGGTAAGAATTATCCTAATTTATTACCCACACTTTGTGCATGTGTGTGTGTGTGTGTGTGTGTGTGTGTGTGTGTGTGTGTCTTAGGGACTAAATCCAAGCCCTTGCATGTACTAGGCCAGTACTCTACCACTGAGCTATACTGCAGCCCTTGTTTTCCAATCCAATAGATAAATTATAGATAAATGCGATAAGATGTTGCTGGGCATGGTGGCACATGTCTGTAATTCCAGTAACTTGAGAGGCTGAAGCAGGAGGATTATCAAGTTCAAGACTAGCCCCAGCAACTTAGCAAGATCCTGTCAAAAAAATAAAAAGGATTGAGGATATAGCTCAGTGGTAAAATGTCCCTGGGTTCATTCGACCACTGGTATTAAAAAAAAAAAAAAAAAAAAAAAAAAGGTGTACATAGAGTTGATTCTGGTGTGATGTCAAACTTCAATCTTCCTTACCAAGCAATTACTGATAACTTTTGTTTACTGTGTCAGGAGATACTGTTATAAACTAGTTTGGTTTCTTCTTCTAGAATCTCAGATAATCCTCTGCTTTTTCTTCACTGTTTTGGTTCAGTGTTGTCTGAGCTGAGATGTTCCTTTCTCTGGTGAGGGCTTTGATTAATCAAAGGAAATTCTTAGCATTTAAATTCTTGGAGGTTTGCTTATTCTGAAGCCTGAAGCCATGTCATTAGGTGCCAAGAACCATAGATTAATTAGGAAGATTTTTACATCAACTTCTGTATTAAGGGAGTTAACAGAGAAGCCTACAGAATACTTTATTCCCTGATCTGACTGTTCTTTGCCACATCAACATTCTTTGACTTTTTCGGAGAACTATGAGAGTGGACCAGAATTTTATTTTATTTTTTCCAAATCCCTTCTTGTGATAATAGTCAACCCTTTCTTTGGATTTTTCCTGAAACCTACCTTCCCAATATCAGAATCAAGCCATTTCCAGTATAATGCCAAAATTATACCCCCCCCCCCCTGCAACATAACAGATTAAATAAAATGAACATTACAGATGACAGTCTTCCCACTTGATTTTCAGTGTGAATGGTCAACATAAACTTGAAGACAACTGCCTCAATCCAGGAAAAAACTTGTAAAAGCTGAGACAGAGGTTGGTGGAAAATGTGAGCTCTTTCACAGACGGAACAACTTAGTGAATCACAGGCAAATATTTTTATTTGTGGAGGGGTTGTGGGGAGCTTACATTTTCTTTTTCTCTCCATAAAAAAAAAAAAATAACTGATAACTGTAGGAAATAGAAATTCGCACTACCAGATCATAAACCCTAAATTGCTCATTTTGAGGGTTGTCATTGAACTACATGCCTATTTCTATAGAGCAGCAGTGGGATTTTTCTGGAGCCATATGGTGAGCCAAGAAGAGCAAAGGACTAGAGAGGACAGAAGGCAGTTTACAGTTAGCAATAAAGTCCTGATGTACAATATATTCCAGAAGCTTCCAATTTTAGACTTGCATTAGAAAGAAATAGGATGCCAAGGAACACTTTGAAGTTTTATATTTTTCTCTTAAAATGAACAAAACAGATTCTGAAACAATACCTGTCAGCAGCTGCTTAGATGAACTAATCTTGTAGCAACTGTTAAACCAAACAGTTAAGAGAAAATTTCTAATTGTTTTGAACACCTTTATTTTTTTCCAAATGGGTAAATATTGAAGGTCCACTAAAATGCAAAAATTCCTCTACTAACTGGCAGGCTTTGGCAGTCCCTTTCCTAAGCACCAGAAAGACAACTTGCAGGGGAGTTGTTGGGTTGACCCCCCTCAGGGGGTCCTAAAATGACAAGCATGCTTTAAACAAAAATGAATGACTACTCTGTAATTTCCGAGAGAACACTCATGCTGAAAACACACATGTGAGATCCTAACTAATTAGGCCCCAAGTTCTTCTTAAAAGCCACATTGCAATTAATTAAAGTGATTGCTACTCATTATTTTTTTAAAAAAAGTAAATTCTTTATTGTACATACAAAACTGTCAGTGAAAAATGAACATGCATAAACTACCACATTACAGATTTTATGCTGAAATAGATAAAATATTTATAAGATCAGCTGTCTTATTATGAAGCTGTTCATTTCAGTTGAATTGTCATAGCTAATATTTAACAATTATTGAATTAACAAATGAAAATTGAAACCAGGATTTGTAACCTCACACTGAGGACCAAATTTAATAAGACTTATCATAATCACTTTAAGAGCAATGCAATGAAATAGGACCTGTCAGTGAAAATTTTGAGACCTATGACCAACTAAGGGAGAAAATAAAAATTTTAAATACTTCTGATATATTAGTTATGTTTCTAATAATTTATCTTAATTAGAATAACAATTCCACTGCCAACAAGTATATTCAAGTTTCTAATATTAAAAAATTAATAAATAATAAAATTAATATAATTATTATAAATAATACATATTTGTAACAATTAAAAATAAATGATAAAATAGTTTATGTAACCATCAAACAGAAAATCATTAAATTGTTACATATTCAGCCGGAGAATTTCTATACAGCCAATTAGACAGTGATTAATGAAGAAATATTCGTAAGATCATATAAAAGACAAAGATGTACAAAGCATATAAAGAAAAATTTCCAGACAATGACTATAGTACACTCTACTTTCAAAATACATACACTTGCACATGTAATTTTTCAATTTCACAGAAGACATCTAAAAAGATAGATATCAAACTTTTAAGATTGGTTACCTTGAGAAAGTGTGATTGGGAGATAAGGAGATGATTTACTTTGTATATATTTTATTAATTAAAATTGTTATTTAATCTTAAGTTAATTAATTAATTAATGTGTTTATTAATTTTATTTTTTATTTTCTAGAATCTCCAATTAGACTCAAACAATACAGCTTTCTGGGAAAACCAATTTGGAGACATTCAAATAAAATGTGTTGAAAAACAAAGAACTACTGCATTCTTTTTTTTAAGTGGGGCAAAAAATAAATTAATTTAAAAATTCATATGTGATTTGTATAAAATTTTAGTTGTGATACTTACAATTATGCTCTTTTCAGAGAAAAAGATTTAGAAATCTCAATAGTGCACATGTTTTAAATTTGGAAATGGTTGTATTTAAATTAATAGGAATGGCTTACAGTCCTTATAAGTTTTATAAGATTGAAATTAATTACTTGGAATTTTTACATGAAGCCACACTGAACAGGTAATTAGTCATAGATTAACGTTATTAGTTTCATTCATGTTTTCAAACTATATTTCTGATAACATCAGAAAAGGGTACAGGTAGGAGAGAGGTACAGAACTAAATATCGAAATGATAAAAACCAAGTTGTTTCATTTGAAGTAGTTTTAATATTTACAGGTCACATTTATGGCAAATAGTTATGTTGGTAGTGGAATAATTCAAGTAGTGAGTCTACATTTACATAAATTTATGGATTCAAATACACCACAAAATAATGTTTTCTATTGAAAAGTGTCTTTTACATGAAATATTTGAAACCCTTAAAGGAGTGAATCAATGATACTTCAAAATGCATTAACAAATTTTCATTTCAAAGATATATAGGGTTAAAATGACTATTTAGTCTACATAGGTGGTCTAGGTGTGCAGGGATAAAAGAGCCTGCCCACGATTCATAAATCAGATGAAATACATTGGTTAATTTTCAGTAAAAACTGGAATTATCTGAGTCAATCTTACATAGGTAAAGTTGGTTTTGTTTCAGCTGGACCCAGTTGTGCATGCCTGCCTGTAATTCCAGCTGCTCAGGAGGCTGAGGGAGGAGGATTGCAAATTTAAGGCAAACCTGAGCAACGTAGCAAGACCCTGTCTCAAAAGTAAACATTTTTAAAAGTAATGGGGATGTAGTTCAGAGGTAGGGCAATAGAGTTCAATTCTCAATATCACACACAAACACACACACATGCACACAAAAAAGAAGAAGAAGAAGAAGAAGAAGAAGAAGAAGAAGAAGAAGAAGAAGAAGAAGAAGAAGAAGAAGAAGAAGAAGAAGAAGAAAGAAGAAGTTGTTTTGATTCTGAAGATAATAACTTTAGTTTTGAAATTAATATGTAATATTTTATACATACAAAGAGCACTATATTCCTGAAGTTGTAAAACATTAGAAAATGGATACTTACAATTTAATCAGCCAATTCAGAAACATACCAATGGCAACAAAATTATAATCTTGTAATCTTGCTTCTCAACCTGCCCCACAAATGACTGGCTGTAGGTTGTGTTTATTCTCTGTTCTAAGCAACTTCTAAGATGATTCTCAGTGACCTGGGCTTTCTGGTATTCACACCTTTGTGTAATTTCCTTCCCTTGAGGGTGGACTGGACTTAGTAATTGATTTCTAACAAATCCAATCCAATGGCAGTAGTGGATTTTTTTTTTTTTTTTTTAATAACTACAGGCAAGGGAACAACAGAAGGTCAGAGAGACCTTGTTTCTGAAGTTCTTCCAGTCTCCTTAAGCTCAAAGTATTCAGCATGGCAATATCTATATTTTGTGGGTATCATGTTCTGAGCATTCCTTTTTTATTTTTTATTTTATTTTTTATTTTGAGACATGATCTTGCTAAATCGCCAATGTTGGCCTTGAACATGTTCTCCTCCTCCCTCAGTACCCTGAGTAACTAGAATCACAGGCATGTGCTCAGCCTTATATATACCTCTTAAATTCAATGTGTAGCTGAATTTCATGTTTAAATACTATAGGAGCAGAAAGGTATCATGCATTTCCATGCCCATTTTACGTGTCACAGTTGACACTCCTGTAATATAACACAGGTTAACAAGAGCAAAGCATAACAAATTTATGAATCCATGTTTTATGTGACATGGGACTTCAGAAATGAAAGCTCAAAGACCCAGGGAAAACTGTCCATTTTAATGCAATGGTTCAGTGAAGAATGCGACAGACATGCAGCAATGTGAATAGGTAAAAGGGTTTGATCTAATGGTAATAGACTGAGGGTAGAAACCCAGCAGGACTCCCATTCTGATTCTCCCTGGCCTCCCTGGGTAGCATTCTTTCTTACTGGATAGGGACAGGACCCCTTAGAATACAGGTCTTTGAGAGAGGTAACTTTTGGGTTCTATGACTTACTTCAGAGAAGAAAAACTCTAGTTTCTATGACCTACTTTGAGAAAGAGGAACTCTTAATTCCTCTGAATCTCAGCCGGCAACAAGGGACAGGCAGAAAATGGACAGGAAGACAAGAGAAAGTCAGAGAGACCTTGCTTCTTAGGTCCTTCCAACCTCCTTCAGTTCCAAGCACTCAAGCATGCCCACAAATATCCTTTGGGGCACTGCGATCTCAGCACTCTTTCAACTGAAAAATAATTAAAAGTACTATAGTTTTATATAGTATGTATATTTTATCTTATTTTCACCATTTTGTTTTTGTTTTATTTTTCTTACTTATCGTACTTTCTTTTCCTTTCCTGATTTCTGTTGGGTAGACTGAGACATTGTCCATGTTTGATTATTAGTTTATCTTTTCTGTCTAACTGACTGGCGCATAATATACAGTATGTTTAAACTTTTTATTATTACTTTTGAAATTATCACAGTTGGCAAAATGTAAGTCAGTCTTTACCCTGTTTTCAAAAAATTTAAGACTGTCTACAGTTGGACTCCTGTCAAAGTTGTTCTAAGTTTCATACTGTTTTTGTAAACTGTTTTAATTTTATCCTGCTCTACATCAAATAGAAATTATTAGTATCATTGCATAAAGACTATGTTGGATTAAATTTGGATAAATGTTTACCAGTTTGCTCACCATTTTTTTTTTTTTTTTTTTTGGCCTGGTAACCTTCTTTGGAAAATCACTTTTTTCTTCCTTAAGTACATCCATTTGAAAGCTCCTTTAGTGAAAGTTTGTTGATGGCAAACATTCTGTTTTTATAGTAAAATATTACCATAATTTTCTCATACAGCTTTGCTGGATACCTAGTACTAGGTTTATAGCTATATTTTCTTTTTAAGCTTAATCTGGTGCTTTATAGTTTGATTTCAAGGTGTCTGGATGTCTATTTTTTATTTATAATGTGTAATATTTGTGTGCTTCCTATATGTACAGATTCATATCGTACCTACTTATAGGTTTGCTATAAATATTAAGTTGGTTAAGAAACATTATGTACTACAAGGTGTGTTTACTATTATTATTGAATAATTATTATTTTTATTATCATCTACTTTAATGTTGTTCCCACTTCCACTATTTGTAATTATTCCACTAGGATGTCCAAAATAAAACACTTACCCAGGTGTCTTGGTGCACGCCTATAATCTCAGGTTCTCTGGAGCCTGAGGCAGGAGGATCATAAATTCAAGGTCAGCCTTGACAACTTAGCAAGAACTTGTCTCAAAAAAAAAAAAAAAAATCAAAAGGCAGGGGATAGGAATGTAATTCAGTCAAAGAGCACTTGCCTAGCATGTGCAAGGATCTGGGTTCAAAAAAGAGAGAGAAAAAGCTAGGGCCAGGATGGGGGAGAAAGGAAGAGAAAGAAAGAAAGAAAAGAAAAAGAAGATGAAAGAAAGAAAAGAAAAAGAAGATGAAAGAAAGAAAAGAAGATGAAAGAAAGAAAAGCAACGAAAGAAAGAAAAGGAAAGGAAGACAGACTTATTTAAATGTTGAGGTCAACTCACTAATCTTTCCTATTTTTCAAATCCTGGCTTTTTGTGCTGCTGGGCAATTTCTTTAGATTTAGCTCTTAAATCACCAATTATCTTTTAAATTATGTCTACTCTGCTGTGAACACATCTGCACTGGTGGCTGGCCATTTGAGTACACTGCCCACCCTCTGCCTGTCTCTGTGCCCTCTACATTGATCTTTACAGAGCCCCTCACCTGGGCTCCCTGTTGGGGCCAGGACAACAGGAGTCAGGAGCAGCGAGACGGCAGGGTATTGAGTCTCTCCCCACATTAGTAGAGCACTTGCATTTTAGTAGAGTTAACATTCTACTTCTATGTGAAGCTGGATTTATTCTTTGATATATGAAAGACACAAAGGATATTTTATCTCAAAGAAAACTGAATTGAATTCTGCAGAATCAGGACCAATTCCCAAATAAATGAGGAAACATAAATCATTCTTGCTTCACCTGAATATTACCATGCCCATCATCACCGGGTATTTTATATGAAATTGCTTCAAAAGTGTTAAAGATAAATAAACAAATCCTTTTCCAAACTAAATTAAAGGCAGAGCAATTCTCTTTAGATGTAGCACATCTGGTAACAGAATGGGTGTTGTTGAACGAAGATGGAGAAAATGATTACAGAAAGGAAAAAAATTGCTTAGAGATTGGCATAATGTGATCAAAAGCTTTCAGGAAAGGAAATAATACAGACAGATGAAAAGTGAATTTTTGAGCTTACATGCTTTTTTTCCTTTCCTTACATAAAATATGGACGATCATCTTAAAAATACAGTGCAATTTCTCTACCTAGTTTTATTATTTATTTGCATGCAATTACTAGAATATTAATAAGCACATAAGTAAGGTTGAAAATTGTGAATTAACACAATGAATGCAAGAAAGAAAACCAGAATGAAAAAAGAAAGGAAAAGAAGGAAAACTGTTACATTATCACATAATATCTGGGCCCCATCTACACTCTACAAACAGTCCCTGACCACCTAAATCCAGGTGAGAATAGTCCTGACTTATGTTCCGTTTCCATGCCAAGTTGAATAGAGTTAAAACAAGTGTACAGGATTTTTAGACCTGCACTCAGCATTCCTGCCATGAGTTAGCAGGAAAGCTTAGCCAAGTCCCCTAGTGTGTCTAATGATTATCTCATTAATCCTAACCTGTCATAGTTTCCATAAGATCCAATCAAAAGACAAAATTACCACCCCCCCCCCAAAAAAAAAATCAGTTCAAGACCTTACTCAGCTTTTATTTGTGATTCTAGAAAATAGAATGAGTGTTCCTGTGAGCCGAGCACAGGAGCTTGGCTTTTTAGACAGAAAAGGGCTGAGGAAAGCACACACAGGCAACAAAGCACAGATTGGTGATTTCTAAGTTCCTTGGGAACCTTAAAGCAGAGGGCACTTCTTCATCAAGCCTGCCAAATGAAACTAGCCTGTTTGGGGATTTAGTTTCTCTGTCTCTCCCTCCTGATTTTTTGGAAAGACAGATAAACCCCTTAGTTTTGTCTTGCTGGTATGGAGTTTCAGTATGGTAACTGCATTCTGGTTCGGTCTGTTGCACCTACAGTACAGGAGCTCCATCCTAACCAACAGCACCCTATAAAGTTAAAGGGCACCTGAGACAGAAATAACGAGGTCAATTTGTGGATCCCCAATCCCTCTGATCAGTCCTCATTTCTGAGCTTTCCTTTTAACCTAAGGGTGCCTTTAAATAAAATGTTTAGAAATAAAGTAATAATCAATGCTAGTGTGACACCTGTTTACCTCGATGAACATGCTTCTAGTCATCATGTTAGCAGTATCTTATTACTTATAAAAAAATCCTTTGCAGTAGTTCAGTATACAAATAACATAGTTCAACTATTAAATAATGAAATATTTACATAAGATATTCAGTTATGTTTAAGCCCTCAGGATGTCTCTACTTTAATCCCATGTAAAAAACTGCAACCTAATTTACCACAAGTAGCTGAGATTTAGTCACAGCAGCTGAGCTTCAGTCAATCATGGGTAGCCTGCTGATTTAAACAAAGCAAAACACGGACCTGTAGCAATTACACTGTCTCCACATGTTATTTCTCTTTTCTGTCCATGTTTATCTGACCATGTTGCAGCGCCAGCATTCTTTGGACCTGTTCTGATGGTAAGACCTGTCCCAATTCTAGAATTTTGAATACAAGCCAATTAAGGTCTGTAACCTACCTTTGTTGTAACTTTGTCTTTTGATGAAGGCATAAACTGAAGTTTCAGCATCTGTTTTAAAGATCCTGCATACTCTTCAACCCTCGCTGACTAGATAGTCATGATTGTAGAAAGATGGAATGTCATAGGTTGAGAGACAAAATCATCTTGGGATAACTCAGGGCCTTTAATATCCAGATATCTTAATTTTTGTACCTGACCCAGCATTTTCCTAACAGATAAACTTCACTAAGCTTAGTAAATCTCTAGTTGGTGGAGCACCAACTCTAAAGCTAAGAACACTATAAGAAAACATCTGAAAACTATCAAGGAGATTTCCCCATTCCCTGTAGCTGACTACTTGATGCTCCCACCAATGGAACTGGTAAATGATTTGTAACTTTCCTTTGCTCTTGTGACTATAAAAACTCATGTCATCTCTTCCACAGTGGAACATATCATTCAAGGTAACTTGAATCTGTATTCCTGGGCCATGGTCACTCATATCTGGCTCAGAGTCAACTATTATTTCCTTTAAAGCAGAATCTTTATTTTATGTCAATTCGGGAAAGGAAAAAAACAAGTGAGATCTGATCTATAACAATCCAAGAAGCTAAAAGGTCCTGTTTTGGAGCTGACAAATTAAGCTTGTCTCAGAAGTTTTAGATTTATCTAGGCAGAACCTTAAGTTCAAGGTATTATTGGCTAATGCAACAGTGTATCTCTTTTGAAAGATGATATTTAAAGGCTTGCTTCAAATCAACAAAGTCATACATTGTTTTCAAGGTTCAAAGCACATTGGAAAGTATGAATATTTCTAAAACTAAATCCAATTTATCCTAATTTTAAATAAATTGGCTAAATATAAAATCATAAAGTATATAAAGTATAACAAGGGAATATGAAATAGTAGCCCTGCTTTACTTAAAGATGAGTAGGAAAAACATGAACAAGTGTATCTGTCTTGAAAAATATATAACTGAACTCAGCAAACCAGATATCTTTTATCAATTATTAAGGATGCATGGAAAGAGAATTTTTCAGCATATTTTTCTTCTTCCCTCCTCTGTGTTATGGACTTAAAGTTCTTTGTTCCTTCTGATTTATTGCCCTGTTTGTGCATTCCAGCCCCAGAGTCATAGTTAAGGGGACAGCTAAAATTAAGGAACTAAGGAATAGTCTGTCAATCTTTGCCCCTGGGTAGAAGGCTGCTGTAACACAAATGAAAAATGAAGCATCATTAAGAATAAATTGTAGGTTTTGAGTTATGTTTCTTTATTCTCAAAATGGGTTTTCTTTTTTGAGAATCGCCTCTTTCCATTTGAATTGGTTTGTATTATAAGCTGATTATGGCATTCTGATTTCATCTGAGTCTGCCCAGATGTTTCCTCAATTTAGGGGATAAATTTCTACTTTGTAGAAAGTTCTGCATGTATGAGCCCCATCTGTAAGGATAGTTTGAAAAGTCCTAGTAAAGCTCTTAGAAACTTATGACATTATTGCTTTTAAACCCATACTTTGCTTTTTAATACAAATAGAATAAGAATAGAAATGTCATTGACATTTTTGTTTTATTAAGCTTCGAAACTTTTCCTGAATTAAATCAGTTAAATTTCAGATTGAAAGGCAGTATATTCATGTTCAAATTGCAACCTGCACATTCAGCTTTGAAATGTTTTTAATAGCTCTATATTTCCCTTTTTGGTTCCATTGTTGATCATTCTAGAAAATTTAATATTTGTATATTCTTATAAATATATTTAATTGACAAATGTAAAAAGTATAAATGAGATATGATACTCAGTAAATGAGGAATAAATATTAATACGCATAGAAAGTGAAATAAAAACTAAGAACTAATCTTTCAAAATATGAATATAAAAGCAATTTTAGTTTCTTTCTCTACTTTCTGATCATCATGTGAGCTGTTTCCCTCCACCATACTCTTCTTCCATGATGTTCAGCCTCATCTCAAGCCCTTAGGAATGGAGCTTGCTGTGGTATGGACTAAGACCTCTGAAACTGTGAGCCCTTAAATAAACTTTTCCTCCTCTACAATTGTTCTGGTTGGGTCTTTTAGTCACAGCAGTAAAAAAGCTGACTAAAACAGAAAATGGTACCAAGAAGTGGTGTTGTTGATGTGACTAATCTGACCATGTGGTTCATAAGTTTGGGGAGCATTTTGGAATTGGTGGAAGGAATTTTGAGGTGTTTTGCAGTGCAGGTCAGAATGCTTTAGATTGTCGTAAGCAGAGCTTAATGGCTGGTTCTGGTGGGAGCTCAGAAGACTAGAATGCCAATAGGACTGTGGCCTGTGAAGGCAGGGTTCAAGAGGGTTTAAAGGGAAAGGAGAACACTGTTGGTAATTAGGCTAGATACCATTCATGTTATGTTCTGGCTGAGAAATTGTCTGTGTTTGGCCCATGTCCTCAGACTTTCTATGAGGCTGATTTTAAAAGTGATCGACTTCTTAATCTGGTAGAAGAAATCTCTAGACAGCATAGTATTCACACAGTGTCATGGACATTGCTGGTGGCTTTTAGTCAAATTTATGGTGATAATCAGGAGCAGAAATATTTGAAACACTTGGATTTGAAAGGTGAAAGTAAAACTCGGGCTAAGAATGTTAAAGACACTCCTGCCACTAAAGAAATGCGAAAGACTTTACTCTGAGACAATGAGAAAGATGGTTTGAGATCATCTCAGAAGCTGGAAAGTTCATATGGATTTCAGACTTAAGGGAATAGACCAATGGGGCATCCTTCTTGCACAAGGGAGCTTAGGAAGTTTTTTCAATATGCTCAGCCACCCAGACACTCAGAGGCTGTTGCAGCTAAGGTTTCTGGAGGCTTTACTTCTGCTTGAGATGTTAGCAGACCGTGGCGTCAACCATGTGGTGCTGGTTCTGCAGGAATGTAGGATCCTGGAGTTAGAGTGTCATAGAGGCTTCCACCAAGACTTCAAAGGAAGACCTGGGAGCCCACACAAATTGCAGAAGGGTCTGAGTCTCTGCAGGGAACCCCTGAATATGCATGGAGATATGAAAAGGAAGCCAAAGCATTAGTGGAGAACCCCAAGATTAAGAAATGCCAGGGACATCCACTGAGGAAGGCTGCAGGAATTAAGCTGAGACAAGCCAACAGAAGGGCCACTTCGGCTTCAACCATCAAGGCCATAGGGAAGAGATGCACAAATTCCTTGGACAAAACATCACCATGCTATGTCCCCCAGATGCTGAACATGGAGATCCAGGACTTGTTTGCCAGTTGGATTTCAGTCTTGCTTTGGTCCTATCCCTTCTTTCTATGCCCCTATTTTTGTGAATGGGAATATTTACTCTTTACATATTGAATACTTGTAAATTGCTTTTGATTTTTACAGATTTTCAAAATACAAGCTTGTCCTGAGCCTCAGAGGAAACTTTGGACTTGAACTTTTGGGCATTCCCAGTGTATTTATTGTTTATTTTTAAAAAAATACAAGTGAACTCAATTCATTATTTTAAAGAACATATTAAATTTTAGTATTCTATGAAAATTAGTGTAAAACATTTTCTGACTTAAGGAACACATAAAATTTAGTTTCAAACTCTTCATCATAATTCTGTAAAGTCTTTTTGTTAATTAGTGTCCCTCAATGCCTTGGGATATATATAATCTCAATTGAAATCAATATTCTATACTATCTGCAAATAACCAAGTGAAAGGTGGCTTAAATGGTGCAGTTGTCTTGTAGTTTCTAGGCATTTCTTCATGTGCACATGGTATTAACCCATAGATTTTATTATCTCCCCTTCTTTAGCTAAACAAGATTTGAAAGGAGCAGAAATTTTGCCAAATGTTATCACATATAGTAAATAAAAATCTCAATTAGACATATATGTTCTTAGACATTTCTAGAGCCTTCTACACTATTAAGGATTTCTAACTCACCATTTACCCCACATAGAATCTAGCCTTCCAATGACATCATTGTTTCTCTCTTTTACCTGTTCTTTCCCTCTGTTTTCTTGGCTTGCAAGAGCAGAAAAAAACAGGTGCTCTTTTTTTGTTCTCTCTTTCTTTTCTGTAGAGTTGTAAAGTTTTCTCTTGTCTTTATTTTTGTAGGACAATACTTTCCTCCCCAAATAGTTTAACAAGATCTTATCCTTAAGAGGGGCATTTCCTTCCCAGTAAGGATTTGGTTGAAAACTATCGAGATTAAATATTTTCCCTACTGTGCAAACCTTAGTAATTACATGACACAGAGTTACTAAAAAATCTATTGTTTCTTTTTAGGGGGAAAAACCTATTGGTAATATTATAGTATGAGTAAAAGAGAAACCACATTTTATCCACAAGTGACCTGCAAATCAGAGAGCATGAGAAAAGTGTTTCTTATATCAGCGCTGGTAAAAATGTCAGTGGAATCAAAGTTAGGAATTTAAAGAAGCTGTTTCACCTAAGTTTCAATAACCAAACAAAGAAACATCTTTTGGTGAACAAAAAATACACTGGGCATGGCAGGAAGACTGCAGAGGGACCTCAGCAAGAACAAGAGAATTATGAAAGCCCTCCAGTAGCCCAGCCAGCATACCTGTCTGTCTTCCTCTAGATCATATCCTGATATCCAGAGAGTCTTCCCTTTCCGTGTTTATCAGGGTCACCCAATGTTCCCAGATCCAAATACAGTGTCTGAAATACTGCAGACCAATTCCTGTTAACACTTTTAGCCCTAGATCCAGTGTTATTTCCTTCATGGTCACTTCCTGACTCCTCCAAGAAGCCTAAATATCCACATTCCCAGGGCCTTGTATGCAGTTTATCCATGTTTGTCATATTTCTAGTAACAATCATCATGCCTCATATTTAGGCATTGATCAGAAACATTCAGAGGACTCAATAAGAAATCACAGACTGCTTTATATAACCTATACATTGACACAGGTTTGAAAACTACAATTAATATCGCCTTATATGCTCTTAAAGTGGGTAATCTTTTTTGATGGCACACTTTTGAAACTTAAAAACTGGCTGTAGTTTTTCAAAGTAGGAAGATATATAAATGATTCTAGTATTTGTTTCTGATTATAAAGTTTTTAAAAGAGGTAACCCCTCAGTTATTCAGTGAGGGGCAACTGTCAGGACATCAGTTTTCAGTATATGGAAGAATAGAACAAGACTATAGGACTTTTGCCATTAAGAGGCTCTGACATAGCTGGAGATGTAGCTTAGAGATAGAGCACTAGCTTAGCATGTGTGAGGCCTTGGGTTCAATTCTTAGTGTGTGTGTGTGTGTGTGTGTGTGTGTGTGTTTGTGTGTGTGTGTGAGTGAGAGAGAGAGAGAGAGAGAGAGAATATATATAAATATCAGCCTTCTGTCAGCTTCTAGAATTCACCAGAAGATGTTTCTCTGTTTGGATATTGAAACCTAGGTGAAATGGCTTCTTTAAATTCCTAAACTTTGATCCCACTGACATTTCTACCAGAGCTGATATGAGAAACACTTTTTTAATGCCCTGTGAATTGCAGGTCACTTGTGGATAAAATGTGGCTTCTCTTCTAGTGGTTCTATGATATTACCAATGAGGTTTTTCTCCCCTAAAAAGAAGCAATAGATTTTAGTAACTCTGTGTCATGTAATTACTAAGGTATGCACAGTAGAGAAAATATTTAATCTCAGTAGTTTCCAACCATATCCTTACTGGGAAGGAAATGCACCTCTTGTTAAACTATTTGGGGAGGAAAGTATTATTCTATAGAAGTAAAGACAATAAAAGAGAAAACTTTGCTACTCTACAGAAAAGAAAGAGAGAACAAAAAAAGTACCTGTTCTTTTCTGCTCTTGCAAACCAGGAAAGAGGAGGAAAAGAATAAAGAGAAAGCAAAGAGAGAGGAAACAATGAGATCATTGGAAAGCTGGATTCTACATGGGGTAAATGGTGAATTAGAACAATTTTCTTTCAATTTTTGCTGTCTTGTACATATGCATCATCACATATTTATGGTGTTCAGGGTTTTTGTTTTGTGGTTCTGGGGATGTTTGTGTTTTAGTGTGGTCATCCACTGGAATTCTTTAGTTCTTTTCCAGTACTAACATAGAAAGAAGGGCACACAGTGCATTAATAGGAGGTAAAGTTCTCTGTAAATACCAGGTAGCTTTTCCACTGTGCACTGATTTGAGAATTGTACCACCAAAGGTAACTGTTTCTTCTTTCTATATCTTAATGGCAACCACCAACACATTCCACAATCATTTTAATACAATACCACATATTTCTCAAATTCCAGTAATATTATTTACACCTAGGCATCATCCTAATTCACTATAAGTAAGGTCCTAATGATGCTCTAGCATCTCAAGGATCATCAGATTCTATTTACTTCCAGTAACGGACCCTGTTGGCATGGTGATCTATTTTTTTTTTTTTTTTTTGTAAGAGACAAGATATTTCTGTATTGCCTAGGCTGGCCCTGATCTCCTGGGCTTGAGCAATTCTCCGCCTCCAGAGTAGCTGAGACTGGGATTACAAGAACATTCGACCACACTGACCCCTTATATTTGGTACCATAGTAACCAAAAGGAAATGTTCAGGTTGCCTGAGGCTGGAGTTCCAATACTCTGGAAATGAGTGTTGGTAGAAAGGAATTTAGGCCCACTTGAAGAACAGAGGGCTAAGCTCTTCAAACCTCTGTCTTCTACGTCTTAGGGGCATGAAGGGTTTTTATGGGGAGGAAGGAGGCATGAGGCTGCAGCTGGGCAGGGTCTTCATCAATCAGGGTGTGTGTTTCCAGAGCATCACAATGGATTCATCCATCTGCTCTAGTTACTAAGGAAAGGTGTCACAAAGACCCTCAGCTTCCTTAAATGTAAAGAAAAGACCAGTAATAATATCTAGGTGATATTATTAAATGTAAAGAAAAAACCAGCAATAATACCTAGCCAAAGGACTGAGGAGAGTAAGGGCAAAAGGAAAGAGAAAACAAAGACAATTTCCCAGAGCCCCAGTTACATCAATGATCTTAACGTCACTTCTCCCCAGTCCAAACAGACCCTGAAATAAGAATTTGAGTAAAAGTAATTTATTGGAAGGTGATGCCGGGTAGCACTCTCAAGGGAGTGGAAATGAGTCCAAGAAGGAAAGTCAATAAAGAAATTGAATGACTGTTGTCAACTGGAGACTTACCCACACACAATGTTGAAGACAAACCTTAAACTTACCTAAAATCTGAGATCAGTGGCATTTACCCACAAATTCCCATCTGTCATAGTTTGAGGGATGTTTGGGGGTCTAGAAAGCAGATGTTAATTCCCTGGCATTCATGCCTACATGAACAGAGTAGAGCAGCCAGAAAATATTTTTTTCTGGTAAAAACAATGCACATGCTGACAATTGGGAAGTCTAATATACTCTGGTAGTCCCAGTAGCAAGACGAAGAGGCCAAAGACAAGAGTACTTTTAGATTTACAAAACCCAAAAATACCTAGAGAAGAAGAGTGTGCTACCTCACCCTAATCTTGTACTCCCCAGGTGGCATAGCTGATTTTGCACCTGGCCCTTAGTCTTGGTTATCTTTGAGAACAGGATGCCTGAAGATCAGAAGCTCCTCCTCAGGTGGTTTAGCCAAACCCAGCTGGATCCAAGATGGTGGCCACCGTGACCACCAGGAACTGCCAACTTCATTAAAATCTAATTTCCATACTAACTGGCACACCAACCAGTCTCCATGACAAGAAGCACCAGACCAAGCCATAAAAAGAACAAAAAAGATGTGGTGTTTGAGTTGTAGAGAATCTCCACCTATTCAAAGAAAAGACATGAATATTCCCTCCCCCTCATTGTTTTTTTTTTTTTTTAATCCCACACTCCCAACAGGTTGAGAAGTTTGTGAGGCTAGATTCCCATTTCTCCATTCTCAGGTTGTTGAATAAACTTATGCAGTAAGTGTATAGCCTGACCTCATCTTTGGTTTAGCATCACTAAATGGAAAAATATTCCTTCTCTGTAAGTACCTCTCTTAGGAAAAGGGTCAACAATTTATAAGTAACACAGAGACAGAGGAATCTCATCATTTTGTGTAGTCAAGCAGATACAACTCCTTACAGACACATTTTCAAAATGAACCAAAGCTAATCTTCCAATCAAGAATTGACAGCACCATTTGTCACACATAGTTCATCCTAACTACCTGGTAAGTGGCGTGACTATCTATGTTAGGTAATTAGCTTTATCCAGATGAAATATAAAGCTCTCCTATCTTTATGAAGAAACTCATTCACAACTTAAAAGAAAGGAACACTGAGTGTTAGGTTCTAAATGCCTCTTAGAAGCCAGGAGGGGGAGGAATGGAGGTGTAGTTCAGTGGCAAAGTGCTATACTAGCATGCATGAGACCCTGGGTTCAACCCCTATTATCACAAAAAAAAGTAGGAAAAAAATTGGGGGTGTACTGGGAGCTCAGAGTACTAGTTCTCTCTCAATCTTTATATTTCAAGCATAAGGCTACCAGGTCCTTAACAAAATTAATTCCTAAGTCAAAAGTAGACAAATGTTTATTTTATGTCTCAAAAATTTTATAAACATTTTATAAGATAAATGTTTTGATTAGAAGAGAGGGGAGGAAAAAAATCTCTGCCGTGTTTTTCATAGGTGGAAATAAACCTCTTCCTTTTAATTATTAATTCTTACTTGTCTTTACACCTGCACTTGGGGTCCATTTTTTTGTGTTCATGACAAGTTAGAAGCACCAGGAAATCAACACCCTTCGAGGCAGCCCTAGACCAAGGGGAGGGTAATTCTGATGTGTATGAGTTTTCCATCAAGATTTAACTTGGGCTGTCTGTAGCTGCAATTCTCTGGATATTAATTAGTGTTTTTCCCGCTTTCCCCATTTTGTGCCCCTGTACCTTTACCAATGCTTCCTGGCATCACATGCCAAATAACCTCCCATATTCCAATCTGCCTCAGAGTCTACTTTCAAGGGAACCAAACTAGGACACACGGCACATTTGGGAAATGTCTGAATTAAAACTTAATTTACAGCAAAACTTCTCACAGGCCTAAAAGTGTACATTACAAATCACTAAAATGAGAATATGGTATGGAATATTTCACAATTTCATAAAATTGCAGTTTCCCATTTTATGTTTATACAGAATTGCAAGCTTCAAAAATGGTTGTTCTAATATTGTCCTTTTCATAAATGTGTAAAGACTACCACCTTTTTTCAAATGTCTGTGGTTTCAGTTTTTGCTTCACCTCAACATTACTCTCAGATTCTATTAAATGTATTTTATTCTTAATGATATCTCTTCTACCAAAAAACGTTCAGAGAAAGACAAGAATCCCTCACTATAGCACAAATCTATCCTGAAAACTGCAACTCCTAACTACATTAATAATCATCTCTGTACTCTCACTCAAAGTGTGATAAGTATGTAAGCATACTTACATACATATGCAGTAATGTTAGAATTGCAGTCAGCCAATAATAACAAAGAACCTGACCATTGTAACTTATTTTTCTTAAATAAGATTTTTAGTGGTTGAGTCACTGATGTGTGACTCTGGGTTTTCATGGTATAACCTGTAGCCTGGGCTCCTTCTCGTTCCATTCTGCCAGCTAAGCATTTGGTTGACAATCTCCTGCTTGTGAACACATGATCTCAAGACAGTTTTGCTCACATAGCAGCTCATACCCATGCTTCAGGAAGGAAGGAAAATAAAGCAGTTCGTGGCTGTGCCGCTACTAGGAAAGCAAAAGTATTCCAGGAAAAACTAAGACTTTGTCTTTCGGAAGAGAACCTTGTAAACTGCAAACAGCTCCAGAGTAGTGTTATACAACTGGAAACACTTTCAAACTAAACAAAGCTGGGATTTTTATTTAATAAGAAGAAAGTAAGAATGGATATTAGGTAGGCAACTACCAGTATTTATTAAAAGAATTATATTTTTATTGGTAGACAGTTTTTAGCAAAAAGTAACCATTATTTAATTGCTCAAAATTCCAACTTTCAAGGGTGATCAATTATAACAACAGTAAGAGTTGATAATTATATCTGTATAACTATGTAATAGAATGATATGACTAATATAAATAATTAACAATAATTATAAAATCTACAAATTGCCACTTTGTGTTGTATAGGTACAAACTTAAATTGTTCTAACCATAAACTATAAATGATCAGTTATCACATTGGTTAAGAAAAGACTCAATATTGAGTATTAGATAAGTGTAAAGAATTTTAAGACACTGCGAAGAAAAAAGATTTTCTAAAGGCAACTGACATTTAAAGAAACTTAGTTGTTCTAGTCATTATTTCTCAGTATCTATTACCATTCTGGAATGTGATTTTTTAAATTAGAAAATGGGTTATGGGTAATGTACAATTAGCAAGAAATAAGCCTGCATATACAAAATCGACTTTTCTATAATACTATAACTTGTTTGAAAAGCTACAGTGCAATAAGACTTCAACTGAAAATTGAGGTTAAGCTATTTGTCAGAGAACATCTATTTCTAATTTCAAAGGTCATTAAAATCATTTGCAAAGCTATCTCTTGCCACATCCTTTCATTCCACTTCGGAGCACTCATATTGAACCCCACAGGGCTTGGCCCATCATACCAAGCCAGTTACCATACAATGACATTTTAGTCTGTTGGCTTATTACATAGTCATTAAGAAGACTGGTTTTTTCTAAAGTAATTTTCATATTTATGATTAAATATTTTCACAAACTTACTTAAAAAGTTGTGGGACATACTAGAGATGCATGATGAAATAAATTAAGCCCAAGTTGAAACTTTATTTCAACCACTATTTTATATTTTATTTTAACACATTTAATGATTTTGCTTTTAGTAGAGGGTAATTTTTGAGATATTTATGTTTTGTTCCTGTTGCTATGCTGAATGGATAGCATATCCCTATAGATAAAACCCTCCCTATCTGTCTCCACTCTGTTCTGTGTCCAGGAGACAGAACCCAGGAGATCTCAATGATTTCCTTGCCCACTGGCTGTGGTTTCAGCAAGTTGGATAAAAACATGAGACTGAAGAGAAGAAAGAGAGTAATGTCCAGATATTCATTAATTTGTGTTCTTCTGTCGGAGACCAGCTCCAACAGGGGGTCTCAGGAGACGAATGGATGGTGAGGAGTCGGCGAAAGAGGGGTGGAGAAACAACACAGACACCAAAGTGCAGGTGTTGATCCCAATCTTTACTTGTGAAGTTGATCATATATACTTTTCATTTTGGCAGGCTCACAGTACTTTGTGGTTACAAAACAGGAATCATTATTCAAAGAAACAAAATATTACCTAGCTACAATCAGAATAGAAGAATATATCTTGGCTTATGCATAAGCAAACATTTGTACTTTCAGTTCGTGTTTTGCTTTGAGCTGTTTCTGCTTAGTTAACTTTTAATAATAGTTACAAATGTCCCAAACTATTGGCCTATACCTTGACTATTCTTTCTTGACTTACTGACTGGAACCGGTGCCATGGTTATGGCAAGTGGTTGACTTGTTATTAATTTTAATCAAACAAGAGTAAGAGCACAAACCATTGTGCACAGGAACAAGAACAAGTTGCCCAGTACTAAGCACTAATCTGTCTTCTTAACATTAATTTTTCTTCTCTAGATTTTAATTTAATTTCTCAAAAACTTCCTTGACAGGAATACAGGGAGTTTTTCATTAGACATTAACAATTTACGCTCCACAGCTGAATCATTGCATTTAGAGCAAACAGATCCATTCTTTAGAAGTAGTTGTATTAACTGGGAAAGTCATGTTTTTTCCTTCATACTTAATGGTCATATGAGAAGTCACAACTATACTTATTAAAGGAATACAAAAACAAATTAGCCCATTCCCAGAAACATACTGCGCTCCTCCAGAGGATGGACGCCTTGCGCCATCCACCTCAGTAGGGCCTTGCCATTGCCTGAGTCAGGGGAGGGGTGCAGCATTCTTCCATGCTTAATTATCTTGTTCTCTATGGTTTGCTGTGAGGCAGCATTCTTCTGGATCTGATAATTATCACTTTCCATTGGCCTCCTAAAACCAGGACCAGTAATGATATCGTGTCATTATTTGTAAAGCAGTGGTGCATTCTCCCTTTATGCCTTTCTCTAAACTATGCTCTCATTTTTGTAAAAGATCATTTTTCTAAGTTCTGCTTCATGACCAAGCTTGAGTACACATGGACTTCTAACAAGACCATTTACTGATACAATTGCCATAAGCATATTTCTCTACTTACTAAAAGAAGGAAAATTTAAAAGCCAATAAATTATTTTAGAATTTACAACTATATGTCTACTGCATTTATACTCCTTACCTAAAAACTGAAAACTGACAGTTGAAGTTCTTCCTTCATAGACAGAACATGTTTCATTCTATTTTCCGAAATCACCTTTGAGATATGCTTTAACCAACCTTCCATGGACAGTATCCTCAGTATCAGAGAATTTTTTTCACAATATAAGTGACTTAACTTTTCTTTAAAAGTTTTTAACTAGTATCTTAGCTAGGTTTCCATCACTATGATAAATACTTGAGGTAAGCAACTTAAAAGGAGGGAAGGTTTATTTTGGCTCTCTGTATCAGAGGTGTCAGTCCTTTGATTGTTTGGCTCCATCACTTTGGACTGGTGGTAAGGCCAAACATTCTGGACAGGACCATGTGGTGAAGTAAATCTGCTCACCTCATGTCAATTTGGAAGAAAAACAGAGGGTAAAAAGACCTCACTTCCTACCACAACAGACCCTACTTGTTTTGTTTTTTTAATTGGGGGTTCTGGGGATTAAACCCAGGAGTGCTTTACCACTGAACTATATCCTCAGTTCTTTATATATATCTTTTTACATTTGAGACAGAATCTCACTAAGTGTCCAAGGCTGGCCTCAAATTTGTAATCTCCCTGCCTCAGCCTTCTTTATCACTAAGATTATAGTCATGCATACCATCATTCCTAGTCAGGACCCTCTTCTCAAAGTTTTCACAGTTCCCTACAGTGCCATCAACTAAGTACCAAGTCTTTTGCATATGAACCTTTGGAAGGTACTTAAGACCCAAACCATAATATTCTTCCTTTCCCCTTCAAAAGCTCATATCCATCTCACAATGCAAAATGCATTCAGTCCATCTCCAAGAGTCCCCCAAGTCTTAATGTCTAGCATTGTTGAAAAGTCTAAGTCCAAAATCTCCTCTGAAACTCAAGGCAAACTCTTAGTCCCTATAAAAATAAAAAAGCAAGTTACATAACTCCAGGACACAATGGCACATGGTAAATTTTCCCACTCTAAAAGAGAGGAATAGGGGCATAGAAAGGAATGATTGGATCAAAGCAAGACTAAAACCCAGCAAGGAAAACATTAAATCCTGTAGTTCCACGTACAGCATCCAAGGCACCTATTAGCCTTATGTAAGCCCCAAAGGTCTTAGGCAGCTTTGCCCCTACAGCCTTGTTGGCAGAAGCCTGCAGGGCCTCTATCTTGGGGTGGTTCTGCTTGCTTCCTGTGGCTTTTCTCAACAAGCAGTCTGTATTCCTGGCACTTCTAACTTCTGGGAGTCTCCACTGCAGTTCTGGCTTCACTCTCATGGCTTCACACACCACCCACTTAGGGGCTGTTTTTGGGTACCCTTGCAACACACTGTCTGGCCCTTTAGACTTTTCTCAATGGAAGCCTCTGTGTCCCTACAACTCTTGCTGTACATTTCCAAACCCAGCATCACATGGATGATGCCAAGACCTGCCATGCACAAGCCATACGATTGAGTCTACTTGAACCTTAATTTCAGTAGTTTCTGAGTGTCTGACCCAATGAATATGGGTCAATGAATATGAGACAACTGGGGGACAATTTTCTATATACCCTTCGGTAAATAGTACACCCTGGGCTCTATTTTCAATACAAACTCAAACAGGTTTACACTTTTACACTTTGGGCCTGTGGATTTTTGCCAATTTCTGAGATTCTCCCAAGGTATCTTTCCTAGTGTACTGTACAAAGTACTTGACTCCTTTTTAATGGCACTTATCTCTTTAGCAACCATTTCCTACTTGGATACAACTTTAAATACACCCCTTTTCTGGGAAAAAAAAAACTTGCAAGTTTTCCAAATGTGTTTTCCTCCCTCCACCCCAACTTTTATTATAAATTGGGGGGGGGGGGGCAGCAGTCAGCAATACTCATGATGATGCTTGAATACTGTGACTCCATGAAATTTTCTTTACAAGAAAAATTAATTAATTAATTAGTCCATCACTTTTAAACTCAGTGCCCCACAAGGTTACAGGTCATGGACAAAATGCAGACAAATTATTTGCCAGAATGTAATATAAATGGCCTCTAGCCCAACCCTTAAAGGAGCCCTCATTCCCACCTGAAACCTAATGAGCTTAGTCTTTACTGTTTGAATTCTTGACAACACTCTGTTCTTCTGAACTCTCACCAAAATTAAGTTCTGCTTACAATGTTCTAATCTTTCTCTAATCTGCTTCTACAAACTTTTCAAAACTTCTGCAAACCAAATCCAAAAACTGAACCACATCATCAGGTATAGTCACAGCAATAACTATACTTCTTAATGCCAATTTTCTGCTAGTCAGATTTCCATAACTATAACAAAATACCTAAGATAAATAACTTAAAAGAGGAAAGATTTATATTGTCATAGTTTCAGAGGTTTAGTCCCTGGTTTCTTAGTTCCAACTTTGGGCCATGGTATGATCAAACACCACAGCATGTGGTGGAACAAAGTTGCTCTCCCTATAATGGTCACATAGCAAAAAAAGAGAGGAAGAACTCCAGGTACCAATATCCCTGCAAGGGCACACCAGCAGTGACCTCTTATTTCTACTAGGCCCCTCTGTAAGGGTTCCACCAGCTCTTGATAGCACTGGAAACCAAGCCTCTAACATATGAGCCTTTGGGCGACACTTAAGATCCAAAGCCTAATAACCAGCTTATTGAATTCATATAAATTCCTAAAATTTCATCGCTACTTAATGACTTATAAAGGATTTTTTTCTCTATTTTAAGCATGTTTTGATGCCTAATTAAAAAGAAAATAAAAATCTCTTATTTGATGAATTTTTATAACATTTTATGAGTATAAGAAATAAAATTAAAATTAAATTGAACTTTGTAGTCAACAGCCTGTTAATTTTTGTGGTTTAGTAATAAAAGCTTAACTGTAATGAATATATGTAGTGATTTACTTTGGAAAGGAATAAAAGTATTAAAATAATTTAAGATCTTTTTAATATAAAGTAATTCATGTTTTGTTATGCCAAATAAACAAGACATCACTGGATAAACTGCAGAAAGGTTTTTTGTGTTAGTGTGGTTTTTTAATTTTTATTTATTTATTTTTTTTTTTGTTTTAATGCACAGAAAGAAATCCTTAGCAGGAGCTCAAACATCAAAATTGCTATATTTCAACAAAATTTTAGCTGCATAATGAGATTGTCTTGGTTGGTGCTGCTAAAACATCTAAGACTGGGAAATTTATAAAGAACAGTCATTTATATCCTCACAGTTCTGGAAGCTGGGAAGTCCAAGATTAAGGTTCTAGTAGTTTCTCTATTGAGGTCTGCTCTCTCAGTTTCCACGATGGCCCCTTGAATTCTTTGCCCTTGGTTTGAGAAACTGAGGGACAAAAAGCCTTTAGCTAGTTCTCTCCATTCCTAATGCATACATAAGGGCAACTTCCTCATGACAGAGGCCTTGGCTCTTAATACTGTTGCATTGAGGATTAAGTTCTATTGTGAATTAAGTTCCATTGTGAATTTTAGAAGGTGCAAAAATATGAAATTCATGGAAGACACATAATTTGAAAGATAAGTAATGCATTCTATAACAGGTAATGATTAGCCTCTTGGATAGGAAAAAAAAAAAAGGATTGATCTATATCATAAACTTGAGGGTGTCTCTTCAAAGACACTCCTATTTACTACTCTACTTTAACTTCCAATGAAAGATTCAGTCACACAACAAACATATGTTGAGCATCTACACATGACAATTATTATTGTTTAAAGACTTGAGGATCCAACAGAAAACAGAGTCCTTGTCAATTTTCCTGTAACCTTAATCAGTTGTATCACCTGGATAAAGTTTGACATGTGTGCACTGCCTGCATTACTATTTACTTAATAATTTCTTTAAAATGATTCATTTTATTTAAATTTATATAGCATATTAACTCAATGCATGTTAAAATGTGGTAACTTATCCTTAATAGATAGTAACTAGAAACATTAACTAATACAAGGAAAACAAAATAGGAACTTTAAAATTTTTTAGTTAATAGATTCCAATAGTCATGGAATAGACTGTAATGATTCTGAGCTTGTACAATGATCATTTAAAAGGGAAAATGAGAATGTATTAGATATTAATGTTTGTTTATTATAAACTGGGACCTTTCTCTTCCTAAATTAGTTTTTTTTAATACAGCGTCTCTACATTGAAATTATCATCACATTGAGTTTAAGTAGTTATTGTCTTATAATCCTCTTGCTAAATAAAGTATTTTAAGCAAATTGTATCTTGTGAGCCATTATAATTAGAGTTATCTCTTTGTAGGATAGGAAATCTTCCCCTGAGTTATCAGGAGTCTGGGTAGAATAAGGTGGAGAGCTCCACTCTGCTGGTGTCTTCAACTTTTTGTAGCTTAATAAAAAATAAAAAGTGGAAAGAGTTCAAAAGTAAGGGTGGAAGGACGTCACTGTACAACTTTGCCTTTGAACCAACTGTAAATGTCAAGGTAAATAACAATTTACATTTTCAAAGTTATAAAATTGTCTAGTTCAAAATAAAATGAATATTTCCTCAATTAAACTTCATTTTAGGAAATTACTTAGCTGAGATGAAACAAAGTAAGGGATGAATGAGTAGGTAGACAGGTAGGTAGGTAGATAGATAGACAGATATGTATACACAGGAATGTGTTTTTTCTCCCTGGATGTCATGATTTGTGTGAATCCCTTGAGTAAATATCTCAGCTCCTGTCAGGAATTTCTCTAAAAATTTCCCTCTTTATCCCTTTTGCCCCTTGTTTTCTAAATGTGGGACTAGTCCCAAGAGACAGCACTAGCTCCTGTGGCTGTTCAATACCAGGTCCAGTTATTTGCAAATAATCCTTTTATTAAACAATCAATGAATTACCCAACTTGAATATGTCACATTTCTCTGCTAGATCTCTGACTAGATCTTCTCAAGAAACTCAGTGGTTTGGGATCAAGTATTCACCTCAGAGAATTGATTTTTCATAAGAAAAATTGGGTTTTAAGATGAAATTTTGCTGTGATTGTTTTACGTATCAGAAAAAAACAGATACTGTCATTGGAAACTTGGATCCTAGCAGCTTGGGAGGTTGAGACAGGAAGATCCCCAGTTCAAGACCAGCCTCAGCAATGAAGCAAGGTCCTAAACAACTTAGCAAGACCCTGCCTCATAATAAAAAATAATAAGAACTGGAGATATGGCTCATTGGTTAAGCACCCCTGGGTTCAATCCCCAGTACAAAAACAAAGAAAGAGAGAGAAAGAAAGAAAGAAAGGAAGAAAGGAAGGAAGGAAGGAAGGAAGGAAGGAAGGAAGGAAGGAAGGAAGGAAAGAAAGAAAGAAAGAAAGAAGGAAAGGAAGGAAGGAAGGAAAAGAAAAAACTTGAGTCCTTATATTTTTCACTATTTATGTTGGAAGGGTGTTGTGGAATAAAAATACAAAATTGCAAAAATAAACTGGACATGGTGGCACATGCCTGTAATCCCAGCTACTCAGAAGTATGAGGCAGGAGGATCACAAGTTCAAGGCCAACCTGGGCACATCAGTGAGACCCCTGTCTCATAACAAAAAGTAGAAAGGGCTGGAGATGGAGCTCAGTGGTAAAGTGCCACTAGTTTTAATTTACAGTATTGAAACAGCACTTTATAAAAACAGAACAATAAAATATAATGTCTGAAATTAATAACTTATTAAATATTTTTAACAGACTTCTAAACAGAGAACACTACACTAATGAATATGGAGGTAAAACCCCAAGAAAATCTTGGAGATCCACTCTGATTGTAACCCTAGAGTTTCTTACCCTGGTACCAGTTCAGTCTGTCCCCAGCAATTCATCAATGCCAGGTTGAACTGTCTCTAGCAGTGCTATGATTTGAGTAATCAAAAGCTCCTGTTAGTGCAGGAATATTCAGAGGTAAAATGATTAGATTATCAACTGAAAAGACTGGTGGTATAGGCAGGTAAGATGGGACGGAAGGAGGTGGGTCACTGGGGGTTGTCCTGGAAGGGTTATTCTTCCTGTGGCTCTTTCCTCCCCCACCTTCCTCTGTGGGGGCCCTTCCATCATGATGTTCTGCTTCATCTTAGGCCCAGAGCAATGGAGTCAGCAGCCTATGAAATGAGACCTCTGAAACCCTGAACCTCAAATAAACTTTTCCTACTCTAAGTTGTTTTTGTTTGTTATATGGACATAGCTTGCAAAAACCTTACTGAAACAAACAGTGCAGCTCCAGGAAAGCTGATCTCCTCTGTTGTTCTCCGTATTTGCTTATCTCTTAGGTTTTAGGTGATGGTTTGCTCTGATACATTCTTTGATGGATCCCAGAAAATATTTTTTTTTCAGCGTTTTTCTTGGTATGAGGATCAAAGTGATAATCTCTCTTTTTTTCACCCCAAAGTGATGGTTTCTAAATATATGTCAAAGTAGAAGTTTGGAAAAAAAAAAAAAAAAAAAAAAAGCTCAAAACTTACACTGACTTATAAAGATCTATTACAAAAAAAAAAAGATTAAGTGTGTTCTAAATAGATCTACATAATATGGGCATCTGAGTTAAAATAAAAGCTCAACTGCAATTCAGGAGAACCATGACAATTTTTTCAACAATGGTGCTAGGTCATTTGGATTATGCATGTTTTTAAAAAGTAAGAACATAAACTCTTTCTTTATATGATATCCAAAATTATTTGAAGATGAGTCATAGTCAAATATGTGAAAATGAAAACAAACTTCTCAAAACAGTAAAACAGGGGGACTGGGGATATAGCTCAGTTGGTAGAGTGCTTGCCTCAAAACAGTAAAACATATCCATATAGTGACCATAAAATATTAAATATTAAAATAAATTTTAAATATTAAATGTTAAAATAATAATTTATTTATTAAAATAGATTATTAAGGGAATGAAAGGTAAGCCAAAGTGGAGAGAAAATATTTACAATACATATGTACTCAACAAAAGGTTCATATTCAGTATATATAAAGTAGTCCTTTTAAATAATAAAAAGAAAATTGAATTATAAATGAATAAAAGATTTAAACATTACCAAAGAAAATAGAAAAATATCCAATAAGTTTTTAAAAAGTTCTTTAAAATATTAGTTATCAGAGAAATGAATGTTGCCATTCATGTCCATGTTTTAGAATGACTAAAATGAAAAATCCCAAGATATCAAGGATGGACAAGGAAGTGAAATAACTGTTTTTTACTTTTACTTTTATCATCAATTAGGAAAAATATGTGGTATTCCCTACTAATGCTAACCCATTTATATATTTTGACTTACCAGTTCTTGCACAGCAATGAGAAAGAACTGATTACTGATTATGTAGCAGGCATAAATCTAACAGTCTTGCTGTTGAATGAAATATGCCAGACACAATTGAGACCACAGTGAGTGGCTATTTATGGATGATTCAAAAATGAAGAATTACAATGATCATATAACAAGGGTTCACTTTATACTTAAAATATATCCCTTATAGCTTAGAAACTTTCCATGTTTTTTTTTCTTTTTCCCAACTTTCTTCTCCCTGCTCTTCTCCCTAACCCTCTCCTTCCTTATCTTCTTCCTCATCTTTTTTTCCCTGATCTTCTCTGTTTCTCTCCTCCCTATCCCTGATCTTCTCCTTCCTGATCTCTTCTTCCTAATCTCATTTTCCCTGAATCCCTTCTATAAAAGCCCCCTCTTTCTGCTGATGGGCAGAATCACAGTCTTTGGGACAGCAGTCCCCTGTGCTTCTCCTTTGCTGGCAAAGCAATAAACCTTCTTTTCCTTTTCCTCAAAACCGTGTCCTCATTATTGGGTGGGCATCAGGGACAAAGATCAAGCTTTTGACAACATCAAAGATGGAATAGTGCTGAGTATGGAGAAGGATGGTCTGGGGAAGGCACAGAAGACTCTTCAGGGAGGGCGATTGGAATGATCTAGAGCTTGACTAGGGTAGTGTTACATGAGTGAATTAACATTAAAAAATGATCAAGCTGCATATTTAAGACTTGGATAATTTATTTATGTAAGTTTTATTTTAATTTAGTTAAAAAAAATCTCTTTCCGATACAAATGAAATGAATGTAGGGTTGAAATCTTTTCTCCCCACATAATTTAGTGTTGCACAGACAAAATAGGAACATTGTCTTTAAAACATAATATGTATTTTCCTTTATAATTTAATTTTCAAAATAATGGGAAGCGACCTGTTAATTTCCTTCCTCCCTTTGTTCTTCCCTCCTTTCCTTTTCTTCCTTTAAAAAAAAAAAATTGAGAAGTAGGAGAGTGCTAGAGATCAAAGATCTAAAGCAAATATGTTTTAGGGTCTACTGAGCACTTCTGCTGAACAGTGCCCCCAGAATAAACAGTCTTATTCATTGGACCCCTCGTTGGTTTGCTGAGGAGTTCTTAAGTTAAGAGCTATAACTGAAACTGGTCTTGAAAATCGGGATCTAGTCCTTGTTGCTCCAGTGTTGAAGATCATAAACACCCAGGAAATGCCAAGGCAAGAAAACAAGTTTTATTTAAAGGATAGAACAGAGACAAACAGAGACTCCTGGGGGTAAGTGGCAGTGTCCAGAGCTGCCACTTACCCCCAGGGAGTGGAGGTGTCTTGCCCCTTTAAAGATTTCAGTTTTTTTTTCTTCTCATGCCCCCTCCTCCCATCCTGCCTATGTGTTCAAAGGGCAGGAAGAGAATTTTTCAGGAAGTGATGGCTTCTGTTAGAAAATGGGATCCTTCCCCTCCCCTGGAGGCTGTTAACATCCAGATGATGGGGAGTGCTGTGTACCCATTTCTTTTCTTTGATAATCAGCTACCTGTTCTTTGTCCTGGTCTCATAACCATCCAGTGACCCTGTATTCATAGTTTTCCCTGGGTTTACAGAGTCACCAGTTGTAAGGTTTGCTTTGTAACTGTCAATCACTTCTAGGTCAATCAATAATCTGAGAAGAAATAACAATTAGAAATTAATAGATAGTAAGCCAGGAATCTAGGCAGGAAAATGTTTACACTAGCTTAATGGAAATATAGTATTTTGTTGGGGAGTCACAGGTAATATAAGGGAGTTTGGGGGGAACTTTTTTCTTAATGACTGATTACCTATTTGTGAGAGATTATAGCCAAAAGTTCCTTAAATTAGGAAAGTGATGTTATTTAATTATGAGGCCTTGGTGGAAGCTTGGAGTTTCATCCTCCACATATAAATATATTTTATAAAGTAAAGGGCTCATTCTAATGTTCTGCTATTCTATTGCCTAAGATAAAGTTCCATAATAATTTTAATATACTATATTATGAGTTTCTACATAATAGGCACTTATCTGTGCAGGCTTCTTATTAGGAATTTAATCATTTTTCCATTTTATATATAGATTCGTGCTTTGCTTACTTCAGGAGAAAGAGAGCCACTTTGATATATACTTCTTAAAGTATATCTTTAAGAAAACTTCATAGTGTGCATAATATTCCTTTATCCTCCTTTTTGACTGCCTGGTACTGTGAAAATATTATAAATATACACTTGAATTTCAGCTCACTCCTCTACCAAATCTTGTACCTAGGAAAACCATTACTACCTGTTACATAATCTACTTTAGCCTGTCTAAATATAAAAGAATGTAAAAAATAAACCAACAGAGTGTTAAATAAGAGTCTCCACCTTTATAAGAACAAGTATAGAATTATAGAATAAAAAATTTAAAATGTTTATAAAGGAAAAAAAAACACAGAGAGTATAATTTCAGTTATTTCATTCTCTGCCAAATCATTGGAGAGAAATGCAGCATGCACAGGGCAAGGAAAACATTTTTTAGTGGGTTTGTGGTTCCTCTTTTCCTGATCCAGCCCATGCCTGGAATCCTCTGCCACCTGGTAACCTCAGGCCCCACATCCTGGGTTTTTCTTAAAGCATTTTTGGAAGAAGCCTGAGGCTGGAAAGCATGTTCTAATTGGGATTTTAAGACTCTTTGTTCTGCAACTATATATGGTGATGATGTAAATGGAAAACTTGCCTCTGGGTCTCCCACTCCACCCTCTCCCTCAGTTCCCTCCTTCTCCCTTCTCCTTTTCCCTCCTCTTCTGCCTCCCTTCCCAACTCAACACCATCCTGCACTTGAGCTCTCCCCAGTGCCTGCAGGACACATCCCAACCCAGATCCATGGACATCTCTGCTAGCACCTATTTCTTGACCACCTTTAGGTTTAGGGGTGTAATCATGCCCTACAAGCTAACCTGTAGAGAGACTCCAGGAAAGAGCCCCATTGGATGTGAGATAGGCTCAAGGCTTGTGGAACAGGCACTCTAGAATCTCTGACACACAGACGTGGCTAGAAGGTGGAACTCAGGTTCTGGTGGACACATGTTCTTGATAGTGGGGAGAAAGTGTAGAAATGTTACCTCAAGCTAGTCCTTGTTCTCGATGCCAACCCAATAATGAGAACATGGTTTTGAGAAAAAGGAAAAAAACAAAACAAAACATTTTATTGCTTTGACCCTGTCCAGGGGCTATGATTCTGCCCATCGAGGGGAAGGGGGGTGCGTTTAAAGAGGTGATTCAAAGGCTATATTCCACAAGTTCTGTCAGAGTCATAATTCACTTGTTAATTTGGGAGATAGTCATATCTGAGATCTTCTGGTGCCATCCCAAAAGTCTGAATTACTTCCTTTCTGTGGTGGGTGTGTGTTCAAGGATAGAAAGCTCTGCCTAGGATTGGGAAGAAAGGTAATCCTGTTTTTGATGAGATTAAGGACAGGGAGAGATTGGGTAGGAGAAAGAGATAGGAAGAGAAAGAAACATGTCCTTTTAAAAATAAATTGCAATGGCAGAGCAGTTAGAGCTATATGCAAAGCATAAAGTGGACCACTGTTACCAAAAGGGCTCTAGCACCTGCTGGGGTAGAGGTCCCTGTTGTTCACATTGTCAACATCTCCTTCTTCTTTTATTCTTCCTCCTCCTTTCTTTTAAGCTGTACTGGGAGATTAAAATCAGTGGTCTCCTACTGAGCTAAATCCCCAGTTCTTTTAACTATTTTGAAATAGTGTCTCACTCAGTTGCCTAGACTGGCCTTAAACTTGCCATCCTCCTACCTCAGCCTCCCAACTAGTTGGGATTAGAGGAACATGCCATCGGGCTGATTCAGGGTCTCAGTTGTATTAAACAGGATGCTACTGGGAAGTGAGGAAATTTTTGTGTTCAGCACATAAAATACAATGAAATGTGTGCTGTAGCTTAAATCCGAAATCTGAGAAGAATATACAGTGAATGGAAACACGATCTTGTTCTGGAAGTTCCTTTGTCTATTGCAATCACATCTCCTCTTAGGAAGAATGGGAAGCACAGGGACTTTGTTTCATGCACACCCTCTTCCCATTCTCTCTTGGGAAGTAGAATCCTGTTTAAAACTTGGTATGATTGGGTTTTTTTTTATTTTTTTATTTTTATTTATTTTTTTTTGGTGTTTAGCTTTTTGAGTTCTTTATATACCCTAGAGATTAGTGCTCTATCTGATTTGCTCCCAAGATGGAGGCTTTTTATTCACCTCACAGATTGTTTCTTATGCTGATAAGAAACTTTTTAGTTTGAGTTTATCCCATTTATTCTTGCGCCACAGGAGTCTTATTAAGGAAGTCGGGGCCTAATCCCACATAATGGAGATTAGGGCCTACTTTTTCTTCGAGTAGATGCAGGGTCTCTGGTTGTATTCCTAAGTCCTTGATCCATTTTGAGTTGAGTTTTGTGAATGGTGAGAGATAAGGGTTTAATTTCATTTTGTTGCATATGGATTTTCAGTTTTCTTAGCACCATTTGTTGAAGAGGCTATTTTTTTCTCCAATACATATTCTTGGCACCTCTGTCTAATATAAGATAACTGTAGTTTTGTGGGTTAGTCTCTGATGTACAATCAATCAAAAAATACACAAAAAAGTGTTCATCATCACTAGCAATTAGAGAAAAGCAAATCAAAACCACTCTAAGATTTCATCTCACTCCAGTCAGAATGGCAGCTGTTATGAACAGAAACAACAATAAGTGTTGGCAACGATGTGGAGAAAAAGCTATACTTATACATTGCTGGTGGGACTGCAGATTGTGTGCAGTCAATATGGAAAGCAGTATGGGGATTTCTTGGAAAATTGGAAATAGAAGCACCGTTTGACCCAGCTATTCCTCTCCTTTGTCTATACCAAAAGGACTTAAAAACAGCATACTACCGGGACACAGCCACATCAATGTTTATAGCAGCACAATTCACAATAGCTAAAATATGGAACACACCTAGATGCCCTTCAAAAGATGAACAGATTAAAAAAATGTGGCATATATACACAATAGAATATTACTCAGCAATGAAAGAGAATAAAATCATGGCATTTGCAGGTAAATATATGGAATTAGAGACGATAATGCTAAGTGAAGTTAGCCAATCCCCAAAAAACCAAATGCCAAATGTTTTCTTTGATATAAGGAGGCTGATTCATAGTGGGATAGAGAGCAAGAGCATGGGAGGAGTAGATGAACTCTCGATAGGGCAGGGGTTGGAAGGGAAGGGAGGGGGCATGGGGTTATTAATGATGGTGGAATGTGATGATCATTATTATCCAAAGTACAGGTCTGAAGACACGAATTGGTGTGATGAGCTAATTTTATAAACTGAGTGGCTTTGCAGAAAGTGTATACAACCAGAGATACGAAAAATTTTGCCCTATATGTATAATAAGAATTGTAATGCATTCTGCTGTCATATTAAAAAAAAAAATTGGTATAAAACTGTCCCACCCAGAATCATTCCCCTTACAAAGCAGTGACTTGATTATTCTCCTTTTCCTTTTCACCCTTAGAAATCCCCTTTGTCTTGACGGCAATAATGTTGGCTAGATAGGAGAGAGAAAGCAAAGGTGAAAAGAGCAGTTTCCTTAACAAAATCTTTTTAGGTCATTTTTCATTATAAAAGACAAGGCTTCCTGACAGAAATGAAAATTTCATTGGTGAAGATCCAAGTATTACAGTCAAGCTTACTGAAGAGATTATTGGGCCATTGCATTTCTATTTTTAGCTTAGTTGAAAGTCAAGACAATATCAATATCCTGATTGTGCATTTTGGAAAACTATAATAAAAATATATAGGGCTATGAAGATCTTTTTAACCTAGGACATAAATAATACTTCATATCACATAGAAAATGCAGGTGATGCAGGATGGATGGGAAGGCAGAATGAAAGACACATGAAAAAAATGTACAAAATTTGTATCAAGTGTTAAACAGTGAAAACATCTTTAAAATGTCTTGGTTGTGAAAAAGAACAACTGAAAACCTATCTGTCTCCTCCATAAGACAAAAATGGAAAATGTCTTTTCAAACCATTTATTAGACATTTATATCTTAAATGCCTATTCCAGATTCACATTTTCCTTCTTTACAGCCTAGGAATGATTTTTTAGAGGGGCAATTAATGACTTTATTCTCATTCATTAATATGAGAATATAATTATTTCATTTGAGAGCATGACTATGTATTATTTCATATTTTATTTCTTCCTTAACTTTGTTCATATATTAGTCCCATACAGTACCTACCTTAAAGATATCAAAAGAAATTATCAGGAGATATTTAATGCAGAAATAACAATGGTATATTATGTCCCTACTTATTCATTTATGCTTACATAACTTTGGAGGTGTTCAAAGAGTTCCACAAACATTGAGTCATTAAAGCTTAGTAGTCCTGTGAGGTGCACTTGGCTATTATCATTATAGTTTATTATTATTCAGACAGATCAAGTTTCCCCTGGAGTCCTGAATGGCTTTTGCAGAAAGTGTTGGCTTTTTAATATTCTGTATCTGAGAATCACAATTCAGGTTCATAAAATTAGCTCATTTTTTCCTAGAAATTGCCTCTTGTGAGTTACCAGGATTCATCCACTTTAGGGAACATTGCAGAAATTGTGCTTACCTTGCTCTTGGAAAACCCCAGTTGAAATACTACTTTATCTCATTCCAGAGATATAAACAAAGAGAAAAAATACTTGAGGGATGAAAACTAATCAGTGGGTAAAATTGAAATTATTGATATATGTGCTATCATTTATTGAAAAATATACTGTGGGAGTACTCTGTAGTAGAGCACTCGCTTAGCATGCACAAGGCCCTAGGTTGATCACAAGGAAATAATAAAAAGAAAGAAAGAAACAACTATGAGCCTTCTGATAAACCCATTCCGAAGACAAGGAAATTGAGGCCTTGAAAAGTTAGATATTTTGCAAAAGCACTGCTCCCCAGTTGGCAGAACTAATCCCAGAACTCTGGTCTTCTGACTCCTAGACCATTGCTCTAATCTTAATATGTGAATTTGTCTAAATATGATACTCTTTTTATTAGTACCACACTACTTGTTTTTGGTTCATAAATATATTTTAATTTAATAATTATGTGTTCCACTGGCTATTAAAAAATTTCCCTAATCTAACTGTGGAATTAGTGCTTATAAGAAAACTGAAGTAAGTAGAATCTACGACTGGGAGTAAGGGAAATGACAAGCATGAAGGTAAATAGAAGAGAAGAGGTTGGCAGTTCTACCTTTCGCTTCTGTTTATTTTTGAGAAGATAAAGCTGTTGAAAATGGTTTCTTGCTTCTACTTCTAGATATTAAAAACATTGAAGAAAAAAAAATTTAAATAAGTAGCCCATCCTATGAGGGTTTAGATTCACAAGAATTAGTGTTAAAAATCCAAGTATACCTACTTACCAATTGTGTGACTTTAGAAAGTTAATTAACATTTCTGAGTGCTGGATATTGTTCTTTTCTTATCTATCTATCTATTTATTTTTTGAGATGAGTTTTCACTTTGTTGCACAGGCTCACACAAATATCTATCCTCACCCACTGAGTAGCTAGGACTACAGGTATGGATGACCTTTCCCAGCTAGCTTCTTTCTTTTCTTTTCTTTTGGTGAGGCTGGGAATCAAATCCTGGGCCTCATGCATAGGCAAGCACTGTATTAATTATTAATTTGTAAATAGTGATGATAACTCCTTCCTTTCAGTACTGGGGATAAAGAATGTTTATAGAAGACTTATAGTATATACAGTATTCAACCAAAGGTATCCGCCATGTTTTTATCATAATTGTTATTATCTTCTGGTTCTAAATCTTGCAGCTTTGAATGTATCATCATTTATAAAAATCATTATAATGTTTTTAGTTTCAGACTCATTGTCAGTTTCTCCAACTCTATTCTGATCTTTGATGAGAACATGAATAGTCCCTGTAAAATGTGGGCCTCTAACTTTTTTAAGCTCATCTCTTCCCAAAACCTTGTTCTCCACCTTAATTTAGCCACTCATTTCCAAGGTGACATAATGTATCTTGACATCAATATCTGGCATCCTCTTATCAATGCAATCTCAATATGTAGTCTCTTAATGCCAAAGTTTCAACAAAATCCACAGAGTTCTTTCATCCACCCTCAGCTTCGTGTTCTCTTTTGTTCTGTTAGTCTGCTCAGGCTACCAAAAAATACTCTATTTGGGTGGATTAAACAATAGAAATTTATTTTCAGGGTTCTGATGGCTGGGAAGTTCCAGATCAAGGTGCCAACTGATTTGAGTTGTGGCAAGATTGCTTTTTAGTTTGCAGACTGAAGACTTATTGATATGTCTTCACAAGACCTTTCCTTTATAAGGAAGAAGAGAGGAGTCACTCTTTCTTTGACCCTTTCTCTCTCTTTCGCTTCTTATGAAGCCACTAAGCCCATCACAAAAGCCCCACCCTCATGACCTCACCTAACCCTAATTATCCCCTAAAGGTCTCACCACCACATGCTATCACAGAGGAGGGAGTTTCGCTTCAACATACAAATTTGGAGACTGGCTGCTTCCCTGTCCTAACCCATTTTAAATGTAATCATCAGGATCTCTCCTCACCCTCGACTTTGGTATTGTTCTTCCTTCATCACTTTCACCTTACAAAATTAAATTTGTGATTAAATCCATTCTCCAATACTTTGGACTTGTGCATATTAGACTGAAAGTGGCTGGAATAAAAGACACAAAAATGTTGATGAATTCGCTTTTAGTCAATGATAATGAACCCAAGTAGGTAGTTAATGCTGCCAGACACTCAAACAGCTCTTTCCTCATTCATTCAACTTTGCCATTTTCCCTAGAACTTTGCTACTCCCAGTGCGGTCCATAGGCCAGCAGTATTGGTATTACCTAGACCCTGTGAAAAATGTAGAATCTCAAATCCTATCTTAGACCTACTGAGAATCTGAGTTTTATCAACATCTTAGGAGATTCTTATGCATATTTAAGTTTGACAGTACCAACCCCCTTAAAGGACTCTCTTGTCAAGCCTCCAATTTCCTCCCCTATCTATACCCTCAGCCCATGGCCAGAAGTCTCCACTATAGGAAGGCATGGTATTATCTTTGTGAGGAATTGTGACAGTAGAATCTAAGAGTCCCAACAGATAGATGACTGATACATAAAGAAGCCATTCACACAAAAGGCAACTGATTTATTAGCCCTATAGCTGCTTTGTTCTTGGAACTCACATAAATCCAAACACCATAATCACCTTTACAGTGTCAGCACAATTCACCTCCATTATTTATATGTACTTCATAAATGGCACATTCATTTCAACAAGCATACTTCATGTAAATATTGAAAAGCAATGTCATATTGCTTTTCCATAATCTTCAGTTGTCTAGCCAATATATATAGCATTCTTGCTCCCTGAAAATCACTTACTAAATAGGGAAGAAAAAACACTAAACTGTCTTCAACCTAGAAAGTAGATTTTATAATAGCAATGTTTTATGTACTATATATAAAAAGAGACTAATTGTAAAAACTAAGTTTAAGTGAATTATTAAGTATTTCTCTGCAAAATAAACATAGCCTGCCTATACAGCACATTTGGATCACCTATCAATGCAATTATTAGCAATTATAAAGTTGTTTTAGTGGCTGTGTTGCTCATACTGCAATTGAATTATATGTATGGTTAAATAAACATAATGCATATTTTTTCTTTTTGAAGTGTTAGAGATCAAATCCCAGGCCTATGCATGTTAGGCAAGTGCTGTACCAATGAACTATACTACTATCCCTTAATTTCTTTTTCCCTAAACACCCGCAAAAGTCTTTCTCTGGAACAATTATGATACGAACCTGGTTCAGTATACTATTTATTTAAATTATATTCAGTTATTATAGAAAAGTAGAAATTATAAATAAAAATAAAGTAAAATTAAAACCATGGTTTAATTTTACTTTATTATCATTATTTATAATTTTAAAATGGGTATGCATCCTTTCTGAATTTTGGTTTGACCATTTAGCTCATAGTGAATTTCCCCCAGGTCACATAGTTATATAAGGTCACTACTGCAACATGACCTATATAAGAAGCTGCTTACAGGGACAAAGGAACTCCAGGAGAAAGGCTCTGTGCTGAAACTATAGAGAACAGTGCAATATGTGGGTCCTTATGGCAGAGTCCTTGAAGACCTTGCAGATGCCCTCCACAAAGGAGCCAATGTATGGTTCCTTGCTACAAGGGAAAGCTTGAGGGTCGGTCTTTATCAACTTAATAGGAATTAAAATACTATCCCCTAAATAAAAAAACCTGAGTCTTTCCCCCTCTAATTACTCCTCCTTACATATTTATACCCCACATCCAGAAAACAGAAAGGGAAGAAGTAGATCAAGAATTCCATGGAGAGACCATCTATCTTTTCTTCTGCTTATTTGTGACCTAAGAGATAACACCTGATCTGGGGTTGTGGAGAAACTTTAAAGTCAGAATGAGACTGAAGTTTTGATTTAAACTCTTAAGAATTTTTATTCCTGAAAAAGAAAAGCTGCTGCTTTTAAACATTAAAGTACTATTGCTTTTCCAGAGGGTTTTTTTTTTTTTTTTTGGTACTGGGAATGAACTCAGGGGCACTCAACCACTGAGCCACATCCCAAGCCCTATTTTATATTTTTCTTAGAGACATGGTCTCACTGAGTTGCTTAACACCCAGATTTTCTGAGGCTGGCTTTGAACTTGTGATCCTCCTGTCTCAGCCTCCTGAGCTATGTGCCACCATGCCAGGCTTTTCCAGAGCTTTTGAGGATATAATTTTGTCAAGTGAGTTACCTGTATTTTTTCTCAATTATTGTTGATATTTTATCTTAGCATTTATATTGTAGGATACCAAAAGAGAAGAAAACACCACCCAAGGATTTTGCGTCCTTTTCTGGGGAAAGGATTAGTATGCCTTCAGTACTATTGGATAAAGTTTTCTGTAATGTTAGGGGAAGGTATAATTTTTTTTTCATCATCTGTACTTAGAAACTGAATGTAGTTTAAGGAGATGTATACATGTGTCAAGGGTAATAGCTTCATTGCTCAATCAACTTGACTAGGTAACAGTCCCCACTTATTCAATTAAACACTAATAGGGGTTGTTGAATGGCATTTGGAAGTTGTAACAAAGCCCTAAATCTTAAGTAAGAAACATATTGCTGGATAATCTGAGTGGGACTGACTTAACCTTTGGGAGGGTTTTAAAAACTGGGCTTAGATTTTTTAAGAAGAAATAACACCTATGAACAGTAGTTTCAATTATGGACTTTGATTCCTCCTGAGGGAATTTGATTCCTTCATTTCTTGATGACCTTCCTTCCTGATATCTCCTATGGACCTGTTGGGCCAACCCCACAATCATGAATGCCAAGTCCTTGAAATGCATATATACATACATACATACATAAGACGTACATGACCAGTCTTACCGGGTCTGCCTGTCTGGATCTCATTCTTCTTTCCTGAGTTTCAAAACAAAAACTGTTTTACCTATCAAGTGACAGGGAAGAAAGTTGGAGAAAGAAGAAAGAATTGGGAACACTGGAGAAGTGGTAGCAGAGATTTCTATCTGCATTAAAACACATCAAGATCCATAACCTGCCATTCTAAACCTCCTAGTAGACACTTCAAAGAAGTGAATTTTATTGTTTGTTTTTAATACTTTCTGATATGTGGGGTCTTTTCAATATGAGAAATTTCTCCTGCCTAGGGAAAACTGGAGTCTATCATTTTAGATATTTTTCTCTTATCTATACCTTTTCTATCACAAGATTTACTCTATATCTTTTTTTCTTGTGTCCTAACTTACTACTTGGACAACATCCCACACATCTGGGAAGCCTGTCATTTCTTTAGCCCATGCTCGGTTGAGCTATGTCAGAGTCTGGCAAGCCCAGCCATTGGTCCTGAGATTAAACAGCACATGCAGTAGAGTTCTGGGGACCCAGCTTTCTGGGCAGTATTCTGGATGCAAATGGCTAGATTCATGGGGCATAGGCTGAAATGTTGCATGTTAGTCTGAGAAGGAAACCTTAAATGCCCACCATCTCCCAAGATCTTTCACATGCTTTGCTTTTTAAACTTCACCAGAGGTAACTAGGGTACTAGTTAAGGGGTGAAAAGATCATGCACTTGCTAGGAGACCGCATTCAGCAAACAAAATAATCAGTTTAGAATTGGGACACAGTGAGAACTAAACTTTTTTGATGACAAACCACTGATACTGATATACTGGGATAGTTTGATACAGTAGCTAACCTGCTATATAACTAATATAACTGCTAGATACAAAACTCATAAAACTATTCCTAATTTTTCTTCACCTTTAAAAAATGCTGTGTGGTTATTCTCGAATGCCCTAAGCAGGCATCTCTTTTTCTAGTTTTGTGAGCAGGAAATAAAAGTTACTTCTTCTCAGTCTTTCCTTTTTTTTTTCTTTTTCACTAAATGCATTTTATTTTTTTTTAAATATTTATTTTTGTAGTTGGACACAATACCTTTGTTTTATTTATTTATTTATTATATGGTGCTGAGGATCAAACCCAGGGCCTCACACATGTTAGATGAGCATTCTTCCTTTGAGCCACAACCCCAGTCCTACTAAATGTGGCTGCATCTGAAGGTTTTGAAATGGAATGCCCTAGAAGCCTCAAGACTCAATGATCTCCATTTCATTCTCCTTTTTGCTTTGAGTTATAAATTTCCAGCTCTACAAAAGTTTACTTATATATTTATTTTGTTGATACCTACTTGTATTGCATTCAGGTGAATGCAAGTTACCTATGTAATAATATATAGTGATATAATCTTATATATCTTAGTATATATTAGTAATATACATTATAGTAATAAAGTATAAAGTAATGGTCTGACAAAATTTTAGGTGTTTTAAAAGAATGTGTACTCTCTGGTTTGGGTTATATATCTTCATACATGACTATTGGATCAAAGATGATTTTTAGTTTTTTCAGATCTTCAATATTCTGAACTTTTCGGAGGAAGAAGTCAGTCTCCTGGATATATTGCCTATTTGTTGATTTCTCAGTGTGCTTTCTATATTTTCGAGTTGTTTTCTTTTGTACTGCTCCCACCATTTTACCCAAAGAGATGATCCCCTTGAGTTTCCCTTGGGCTCTCTGCTGCTCCCCAACTTGCCTCTTCAGGTACATAGCCTCTTTGCTTCTGTCTTTAGAACAATATTATTCTGTATAGAGGTGCTATGTTCTCCTTTAATACAATCCCATCTTCTTCTTTTCTTCTATTTCAGACATTTCTTTGGTTTCTAGTTAATCAAGAATTCCCTTTGGATTAGAGCTATTCCTTCTATTTCTAAGTTTATTTGGGTTTGGAAGAATATATATGGTAGTGCATATTCAATCTAATATGTTAACATTCAAAATCCTTACTTCATTAATTTATTCATATTAATATTCCAAAAAGAAAAATTCCCAAAGGACTTGCTAGGTCTAGGCAATGTATATTTAAATTAAGTGATGGTGACAAATTAGTCTCCAATGAGGCTATAGTTAGTTTCCTGCCAAAAGAGTGCATATACTATATACTATATATATATGTGTGTGTGTGTGTGTGTGTATATATATATACACACACACACACACACACACACACACACACATATATATATATATATATATATATATATATATACACACATACATAATTTGTGACAACTGTGCATGTGTGTGTTTATGTGTGTGTGTGTGTGTGTGTATCTCCCCACTACTGGGGTACCAATGAGTTACTTCTCAGCTGTTTGTTTGATTTTTGAGACAGGATCTCATTAAGTTTAACTGAAACTGACCTCAAAATTTTGATCCTCCTGTCTCAGCCTCCTGAGTCTCTGAGATTACAGGCATGAGCCATCAGGCCTGGCCTTAATATAAATCTTTTAAATATCTTCAGTCTGAAAGAAAAAAAATAATAAATTTCTGCTTCTTTGTGAATTCAAGTGTAAATTCCCACTCAGACATTTCGATTAAAGTTGATATCTACAATAAATGGATTTAAATTATGAATGGTGGACTTGTGTTAAGTCTCACCTTCTTTGTTTACTCATGAGACCACAAACCTACAAACTGACTAAAAATCAAGCCCATATAATCAGATGATTATGTTACCTATGCCATAGGATAGAAAAGACTGTTCATAAAATGAGTAAACAGACATTGCTTCCTTCATGTTCCAACTTTTCAGTCACAAAGTAACTTAGCCTTACAAAATAAATACAGATGAATACATCTGTTATTTGCACAAGTCTGAGTTTTAATTAACTCTAGATACAGCCAACTGGCTTGGCTAAACATCTCTTCAGCTGAACTGGAATCCTATTAAAACTGTCTGAAGCTTTAAATAGTTTGTGAAAAATTCAAAGTAGTAGCTTGCTGTCAGTTTTGCCTATGGTCCTCCATAAACCAAATAAAAATTCTTACTACTAGAGCAAGTGTCCTTGAATATTTATTTCCACAGATGGAAAATAAAGAGTACCCGAACAATGTTTCTAGCACTTAAAAATCATGTTGCATTTTAAAGACTATTTCAAGTGACTCATGCTATGCAAAGTCATTCTGACTTCCCTGTAAATTGATTTGCCTATATGACAAGAAATGGTATATAAGATGGTTATTCTCGAAAGTCAACTTTATCATACTATTGCTTTGAATTAAGAAAAAAATCATAAATATTTCTGTTTAAAATTATTTACCTTTACTAACTCATGAAGTGATAAAGGTAGAACTAAATTAAAACTCAGAGATATTTCAAGGAAAAACATAATTTTATAATCTATTTTAATGAAAATAGGTAAATATACCACATACTTTCTATGGGATATGATTAACAAGGAAAATTATTTTGTTTATCACTGTCTTAAAGTACAATTCTTCCCAACATTTTTCCTCCATAGCATTCACATGAAATAGTTTTCTCAGCTCATTGGGACAAGCAAGGATGCTGGCCAATAGTGGGCTGACGTACCATTTGCAGTATACTGTTTGGAAAGCTCTGCTTAATCTTTCCCCTGATTTTACCTTGGATGGCATTCTCACAGCCCCTTAACATAGAGTTATACTCCAGCTTTGGTCTCCATGGTGGTAATGAATTGAATAATAAAAAGTGGAGGGGGTATTTTAATTAGCTTTCTGTTGCTGTGACAAAATACCTGAGAAAACCAACTTAAAAGGAGGAGATATTTATTTTGTCTCATGGCTTTAGTCCATGATCACCTGGCTCTGTTGTTTTTAGGCTTATGGTAAGGCAGAACATCTTGGTGGCAAGAATGCGGCAGAGCAACACTACTCACCACATAGATCTGGGAAGGAGAGAGAGAGAGAAAGAGAGAGAGAGAGGGAGAGGGAGTGAGAGAGGGGGATAAACTGAGATTGACTGACTCCTCTCCAAGGGCATCATCCCAAGGATCCACTTCCTCTAATTCAGCCTCCTCAGTTTCCACCATTTGCCAATAGCCCCTTGATGAAGTTACAGTCCTCATGATTGAATAACCCCCAAAGATCCTACTTCTGAATTTTGCTGCCTTGGGGTTAAAGTTTTTAACACATGGGATGGGGGGACATTTCAGATCCAAACCGTAACAGGAGGGTAAAGTGTACAAGGGGTAAAAGTGGTGGGCTGCCTTATTTTTAGCCATTAAACTCTCTTTTTAGAGATTGGAGCTTAAACAAATATCTGAGGAACATTAGAGTTTTAGAGAGGTTATTGAGAAAGAGTTCATGAACTGGGAAACCTGACAAAAGAGTAGCATTCCAAAGACAAAAGGTCAGAGGCAAGTATTCACTAGGAAAATGCAGAAGAAAAATAAATTATTTGGATTCTTTGTTGGAAAGTCCCTAGTCACATCATCATTTTGATTGGCTAGCTATGAATGCTGGGGGTTCTTTTATTTCTTTTTAATATAAGTATTTATCAGAAATGACCCAAGGTAAATTTTTTCTTATTTGCAGTTATGACCTCAAAGGAAGATTTCATTTCTATTTGTAATTTAAGCTACATTGAGGCTATTTTTCAAGTTTACTTTGTGTGCTCAGAAAAAGTTTCATGATCCATCTCCATTTTAATTTTGCTTTAGCACACTACATTTTCAGCTTTTTTATTTTTATTTTTTCTTATCCTTGTTACAAAAGAGTGCCTTGTATGTGGCTGTTGCTTTAAGTTTACTGAACTGTAACTTTGGGTACCTATAAGCACACCATTTTGAGTTCTTGCCAATTCTTGGTATCATAAATCTTTAGGTATACCTTGAAAAACAAGATAAAAACAGTTTTCATTTAAAAAGATTGTGGTACGACTTAAAAAAAAAAAAAAAAAAACTTGCCTTCACTAAATCTTGATAAGAGGAGACTTAAATTAATACCCAGAGTAGCATGCATGAGAAGTGATGGGTCATTTTTCTGACATTGCTATTTGTTAGTTGAAAATTCAAGTCAAAATTAAAACCCCAAATTGAACTAAGCTTCTGTTTTTTAAACTGAAATAGGAAAAATACCAGCAATAATAATATATCTCATAAGTCTGTAAAAATTATATAAAATAATGCATAAAGAATTGTTACCATAGTGGCTAACATAGAAAAGATATTACCTTGATCATCAACTTTACTCCATTAAGCACATTGGCTCCTGAAATAATTTTTCAAAGATTTTTATTTTTCTTGGCAGGAATTGAATGAACACAAAGGTTATAGATTACCACTAATCTTTTGAAAAAGTATGTACATATGTGGCTTTAGAGGAGAGCTGGACAAATTTTTTTTCTGATATAAAAAACACAACATACTTTTTCAATTATTAATCTTTCCAGAGTGTGACTTATAGTACTTATATATGTAAAGCCTGAGCTAACTGACTTTTAAACATGACAGCAAAATTTTGATCTTCTCTCTTTTGGCCATGTCACAGATGCTGCTTTTGAAAATATTATTGGTAAAATAACAAAAATAACAATAAAAAGCATATAGTATACATCTGATCAATGTTTTCACATTACCCGTTATAAAGCAAAGACCTCAAAATCAAAAATATTAAAAAACATTTTAGATTCTGTAAAAATCTAACAATGTTCTTTGAGCTTTTTTTTTTTTCATCAATTTTTTTTTTTTCTTTTTAGCTAGGTATGGTGACGCTCACCTGTAACTCCAGAAACTCAGAAGGATGAGCAAGGCAGGAGCCAAGTTTGAGGCTAGCCTAGGCAATTGCCTCAAACTGAAAAGTAAAAAGGGCTGGGATGTAGCTCAGTGGTAGAGCAACTCTGGGTTTGATCCCAGAGTTGGGGGGAAAGAGAGGAAAGAAGAAAGGGGGAAATTTTATTTTCGGATGTTAAGTAAATAAATGCAGGCAATAAACAAGTAGATCATTAAATATGTACGATATTTTACATAGTGATAAATCCTGTGAAAAGATAAAATGCACTCAGATGAGATGGCACATACCTGTAAAGCTGTCTACTTTGGAGGCTTTTGCAGGAAGATCACAAACTGAAGGCCAACCTGAGTAACTTAGTAAGAAACTATCTCATGGTAAAACAAACAAACAAATACATGACAAAAAAGACTGGGGATGCAGCCCAGTGGTGGAACATTCCTGGGTTCATTCTCCGTAACTAAAAGAATAAAAAAGACAAAACAGGGGTGTTGAAACTGTTAATTATTTCTGGGCAGAAGGTAGGGTAAGATAGGTGGGTGTTATAACTCAATGGTAGTGTTTACCCACAAGCTCAAGGCCCTGGGTTCAATTTTCAGCACTCCAAAAATATAAATGAAATGAGAGCTGTGCTAGAATTTGACTAAAATTAATTTTTTTAAAATTAAAAACTAGGAATATTGGTAACATTATATTGTGATATCATTCATATACATGTATGAATATAGTAACAATGAATCCCACTGTTATGTATAATTATAATGAACCAATAAAAATACAGAAAAAAATGAAGTAAGTATACGAGGGAGCATTTAAAAATTGGTATCTTTTCTTTTTTTTTAACCAGATAGGATTACCAAATAGTTATCTAGTTATTTTTAGAAAGGAAAATAAGATAACTGGTTGGAGAAGGTTATGCTTTTAAAAGTGTGACAAATGACATATTCAAATAATGTGATTTTAGGAAATTCTTTATTTCATAACTTAAAAAATATAAAAATTACCCATGAGGAAAGAATTAGACAATTTCAAGTTTGTAAAAATTTTCCTTAAATACTCACTGAAAAATCCAACTCAAACCTTTTTCTTAATTTAAATGGGCTTTTAAAGATCTCAGGGATGTCTACATTTAGATTTATTCTAAACAGTAGAAATAATTATTGGCAAATTTGTAAGAAAGCAAAAAATTGGCTTTTATTCAGGGGGGACATCCTTTCATGTTTAAGGATGAAATATATGAAGATTTGGATTTATATTGACTTATCTGTTCTACTTTTGGTGTGTGGTGGGAAGTTACTGAGGATTGAATCCAGGTTACTCTGCCACGAGCTACATCCTCAGCCTTTTTTAATGTTTATTTTGAGACAGGGTTTTCTAAGTTGCTAAGACGGGGGCCTGATCTTGGAATGGTCCTGCCTCATCCTCTTGAGTAGCAGGAATTACAGGTGTGTGCTACCATGTCCAATTGTTCTGAGTAACTTCTTAAGAATGCTATCAATAATACATTCCATCTATGAATCTGAAATTTATGAAAGAAAAATGTTTTCCTTTTCATTATGAAATCACTTTAAAATGATAATGCACTGTAGAAAAATCTCTATCATTTAAAAAATTTCCCTGAAGACTACATTTGAAATGTAAAATTAAAAAATTACTTTTTAAAAAATAATAAATTTTTTATCTTGTCATTTTGAAGGCTATTTATGTAATATAAATTTAAGCTTGTATTTGCCCAGTGGTGAGATGTGTTTCAGTTATAAACCAAAGAAGTTCTGTTAGGTCACAGTAAGTTATCATCAAAGACACAGCTGCATAGTATGCTCCAGGCTGGTGCTCAGAGGCCTCTGGAATTAAGAGCAATGGTCTTTTGCTTCAAACTAAATCAGTGAAGCCACATTTTGTCATTTATTGGGGTCCTCCCTAAGACGTTGCTCAAAAACTAAATTCCACACTTAAATATTCTAAAAACCACTGATCAAGGAAACAGAAATTTATCAGAAAAAAGAGACTTGTCAATTTGCTAATAATTAATTTCTCTCTCCCTCCCTCCCTCTCTCCCTTTCTTTCTCCCTCCTTATTCTACCAAGGTATTTTGTGGCACATTTCAACTAACTTCAGGTTATGTTACTTGATGCAAGAATTTTAAAATAATTATTATAACACAAACTCTAAACTGGGTTTGGTGGGCATAATCTAATCCTGGCTGAGGTAGGAAGAAGGCAAGTTAAAGGCCAACCTGGGCAATTTAGTGAGACTGTCTCAAACAAAATAAAAAACAAATACAAAGGACTGGGATGTAATTCAGTGGTTGCCTGGCCTGTGCAAGGTCCTGGGTTCTTGGGTTCAAATCCCAGTACCACCAAAAAAATACAAAAAGAAAGGAAAAAGAGCCACAAACTCCCAAGTTGACAAAAGGTGTTTTAGTAAATGGTGATTAAAACAAAATTTTAAAACAAATTTCATGTCAGTTTAAAATAAAAAGTTTTGGGTTCAAAAACATAATCTTATTTGTGATTAGGAAATTTCTTTAAAAGTACATGTTTTTTTTAAAAAAAGCAAATGCTTGAGTAGAGAGGCAGGGAGGTGTGGGATGTGAGATGTGAATTGTGGGCACTGGGACAAAAAGAAATGCTCAAATAATTTTGTATGAAATAAGACACAGAATGGGCAAAGGGATAAGAAAACTACTGTTTCCAAAGAATGTTGAACATCTCAGTTTGTCTTGGGTCACAAGTTAGGGGCAATAAGAAGTAAGATGTGAACTTAGATTATGCAAAGTTCTTAATATTGGACTTGGGCTTTATCTTCCGTAAATAAGGGATCCACAGCAAAAGAGATTTCAAATAGGAGATTCCAGAGATATTACAGAAGTAAAACAGATAAAATTTGATAACTGATTGAAAGCTAAGTGAAAGAAAGAAATAGAAGTGAAAGATAAGGCTGAAATGGAGTTCAATAAGGACTATAAAGATTAAAGAACTTAAAAATGGACTTTCGGTATCTCCACTCATTTGTTTATGTAAAGGGGATTTCAAAAGCATAACCAAGATATTTGACTGATACAAATTTTATTTTTCATGCTAAAATTTTTTATAAATTTCATTTTGTCATACACAATTACAAGAGTGACAGTTACAACTGAATTAAAAAAATAGGATTTGGGGGCATTTCTATTCATTTGCTATTATCAATAAGCATGTTTTATTACATGAATAGCAGTAATAGTTATAATTATAGAATTACTTGATTAGTAAATTTAATAAATGTGCTATTATGGAGGTCACTACATAATATAAACAAAGTATAAATGCCAAATATATTTCACAATGAGAACTGAGGGTTAAAGTCTAATAATACCATCATTGCAATACCTGACCAAGTGGGTCATGTGAATGAGCAAGCATTCCAAGTCACTGTCCAAAATCTTTTTTAGTTCAGTTCTAGAAGAAAATGTAACATAAAATACAAAGACATGGCTTGCTGTTATCTTACATCTAAAACCAGCCATTACATAATGAAATTTTGGATCTTTTGCAACTTGGTATTTGTTCCACCTCACACAACAATTAGAAGATAAATAGCACTTGTAGTACTTAGAATCACCCAACCATAGCTGATACAGTATCTCCCAGACTTCTAGTTTCTAAAATTCTGGGGGAAGTGGGACACTTTGAATTGTAATAGTCTACATGGTAGTAATATTACCTTTGCGCCATTGGCCCAATACTAATTCTTTTTTTTTAGTATACAAAATATGCTGAAAACATTTCTCTTAAACACATTTCAATTAATGTAATTAAATAGAAGGCAACAACTTCCTTCTAGAACAGTTAGATTTAGCTATGAAAAATTTGCCATATATTAGGTAAATTAACTCATGAAATATTTTTAGAGTTAAATACAGACCTTACTATGTTCTTCAATTTAGAATCTATGCTAAACGTGTGTAAAAAGAACTATAGACATAATTGTACCAGCAGTTCAAAAAATGGAAACTACCATTTTTATCCCTATGGTGACTTTATTTCAGTTGATTTTTATCCAAATTAAGGATAAATTTCAAGAAGCCACTGTGAAGTTTGTTTTCTTAACAAGCACAAAAATACACAAATGTTCATTCTAATCAGAGGTTTCAGATGACAACTGAAAGTTTTTACTTTGATATAAGTACATCTGGAATACAGGAGTTAAATTTTGATCCAAGCACATCACAAACATATGTTGTTTTAATGTGACAATAAAATTTTTAAAGAAATATTTAACAGTCTTTTTATCCCACCATTTTGAGCACATATTTTTTTTTCTTAAAAATAAAATGGTTTACAATAAACATCTCATTTAAAATCTGATTTTACAAAAAAGCGAGAGAAATAAAACTAATTACTTTTAGATGCACTTGAGCCAAGTAGTTGTTGCTTCTAGTTACTGTGAGCTAGAAATCATTACCTGGTGACATTATGGTAAGTAACCTTTTGGTTATAATCTAGTAACTTGATGTTCAATGCATATTGCTTATCAAAGAAGACTGGTATATATTGGAAAATTTAGAAACTTACATCATTTATAAAGTACCTAACTGAAGCGATTTTCTTAAATAAGAAAAATTATTATATAAAGAACTGTTTTTTCTAACTACTTTGAAAAACAAAGAAAATGGGGGAGAGTTAGATGCATGGCCTTCAATGAAATATCCATAATTATATTGCCATAATAAGGCTAAGAACCACAAAAGATTCATTAGGCCAAAGTTTCAAGTCTCCTAATACGTTACTTACATTACGTTTGATAGTTACTTCCTACCTATTTTTTATATTGCACTGTTATTTCCAAACTATACACCAGAGGATCTGAGGTGAGTTATATTTTGTTTTTGTGAAATTTTTTAGAGAAAATAATGACCCCATTTGCTTAAGCAAACAAAAACCTACACACAAATAAAACTACAGTCATTTAAATGTTATATACCACAGTAAAGATGGTCATTTAACAATTTTAAGAAATTTATCTGGTATCTAATATTTTCATACTGTTCTTATTTCAAATGTCAAATGCAATAATCACCATTATTTATAAATAATTTATGATACCATGTCAGTTTTATCTTTATTGGAATGATCAAGGAGCATTAAATCTTAATGAAAAAATTAAGCTGTAGAATATTCTCTAAATATCCTCATTTAAAATATTTCAGGGAACAACTTAAAGCCACCATAATCTTATTTCATCAGTACTATTTTGATTGTCACTATTAACCAAGTGAACTTTTCTCTTAATTTCTCATCCCACTAACCTGAGTAAGTAGAGCTTTCCAATGAACATTTTAAATGATAGGGCATAGAGGTGAGACACAGAATAACCAGGTACAGCCCCAATTAAATTATGTACTAAATATGTGATCTCATAGTAAGTCCCTCAATATGTCCATGCTGCTCTTACTTCTAGGTGAGGATCCTATCATCTTCCTTTGGAAGATGATCTAAGAAAAACTACAAAAGAGGGCTAAAAGTAGCAAATGTGTAATATACATAATATTGACACATAAAGGCTTTTTACAGTGTTGGATTTTGTGAGAATAACCTAACTATTAAATTGTAACTTAAGTTATTCCTGAAAACATTAGAAACATGTTGTAATATCATTATCATGTCCCTGGGTAAGGTTTGAGAGCAATTATAAAAATATATTAATACCTATCCTATTCTAGTGTGTAAGAAACCACACAGGTCACTGACCTAAGAAAAACTAAAAGTTTCATTCATTATTTCCAGATTGATGTTTTTTATGGCTATATTTTTGCCTCTCCTGTAATTTTATTAATTTACAGCCTGTTTTGTTCTAGGCTTATTCTTATAGTTACTCAACTCTCTCTGAACATAGTCATAGTGACTTCATTTTTGTCTTCTACTAGTCTTTTTGCTTTTTTTAAATTCTAGGGTTTGTTTTTTTTCCCGATTCAACCTCCATTGAAACTAGATACAACAAAGAGTTTTCACTTTAAATAGTAAAGAAAAGACATTAAAAATTAAATCGTACAAAATGTTCTTCCACTTTCTTGCTTCTTCAGGGGATACTATGCGTGTACTCTAAGAAGGATAAGAGTCATAAACCATCAGAAAAATCTGTTTAATTTACACTCTGTAATCTTCCAAAGTTAAAACATGTAGAGCAGAAAAATCAGAAATGATTATCATATGAGGCATATATAAAGAATGACTCTGAAGAAATGAATGGTGACACTGATGTAAAGGGAACACAAGAGCAGGGTGGAACAAACAGAAGTAATAAAAGTTCTGCAAGATTATTTTTTTTTCCCACATGGAGGGCCAAGGAATACTATATCTCTAATTTACTAGCTAAATGTGAAGCTGGTCAGGGATGGAGAAACAGATTTAGAAACCGTCCTACAGATACTGGCAATTTTTGAAGTCACAAGATTAGAATGTTTGATGCAAAAGGGGCCCTACATCATTCATAGAAATAAATTATGTCAAAATGAGAGAATGTGGAAAAGTAAAAGGAGAATAATTTAAAAACATACAAACAGAATCAATATCAGAGAACTATGTGGTTTCTAGGAAAATGGGAGAAAACACAGCAGAAGAAAAATGAAAGTAAAGACTGGGTTTGACTAGAAAGTCTGAATAAATTTAAACGGGCGATCTGGGTTTAAAGTAAGAATGGCCCAGTTAACAATGGATTAAAAAAAGAATAAGTGGTAGAAAGAAAGAAAGAAAAGAAAGAAAGATGAATGAAAGAAAAGAGAAAAGAAAAGAAAAGAAATATTCTACCCACTTAAAATGTCTACTCAAGAAAACTTGGAGTAAATGATCTGATAGCTAAGGGGAGACCTGAGTGTGTTTAAAGGTCAGAATTAAACAATTAAAGTTTATATTTTATACTTGAAAGAACAGGCTGTTTCAAACCTGCCAGGCACTTGGGGATGGGGGAAGGGAAACCTGATTTCTGTCACTAGGGAACAGAAAAAAAATCAACTTCTACCCATTTACATTTTTTGGCATCATACTCAGCTCTATGCTTAGTGGTATGTATTTAAAAGTTCCTTAGAACCTGGAAAGTTAAAAGGCTAAAAGACCAAATGGAAAATGGTGCTGGAAATACAAAACAGCATAATGAACATACCAATAATTTATTCGTAAACACAATTTTAAATAAAACTAAAACCAAAAGCATATAACTTTAGAAATGGAATCGCTAGAAGGCATCATATCCAGGTGATGTGCAAAATGATTAGATTTTTAAAACCATAATATAGGTTTTATTTTTATATAGCCATGGTTATTTAATGGCAAAATTTATTGAATAATTTCTATCAAAGAAATAATTTTCATGTCTACAACATTCATAAAATTGGCAACTGGGTACCTATTAGTTGTGAAAAGTGTCTGCAACATTTTTTTTAGTATGGAAAGTAACATTAAAAAAGTGAAGCATCAAAATAGTTTATTTCAAATCTGTTTTATGCCAGATCTAACATATAATTGGTATCTATTCACACTGTATAGGTTTCTGAATTTCATTTCCTATTTTCTTTATTTTTATGATCAACTTGCTTAAATTTTGAATCTGTACCACTTCATTTGATGTTTATTAAACCTGATAAAAAGCCATGCATAGTTTATTTACAATATTGTACATTAAAGGTCTATGTTTAAAGATCACAGGAAAATTTCACAAAACTATAACTAATAAGGGAAGACAGATGAAACACTTCAGAAGTTTTTAATAATTTTAGGTGCAGAATTTTGCAAAGACTATTTTGGTTGGTAAGTATTAGGCAATCACTAGTTTGAAATACGACAAAATCATGCAAATGAGTAGAATTTCAACAAATTAAAAGCTAAAAATATTTAGCTAAAAACCAAAATACTGTGTAGTTGAAATACTACCATGTAGTAATGGGAATTTATAAAATAGGAAAAAATGATTATTTTTAAAAGTTTTCCATGAATAATAGGCTTTCAGTAATTTTCTATAAAAACATTCAGAACATAAGTTTCTCAAATTATGTTTATCACCAAAGTCATGTTGTCAGTAAAGGTATGAATTGGAGCTATGACTTTTAAATAATTATTAAGTATAGTTTAGAAGTCTCAGTTTTTCCCTTTGTGTCAGGGTATAAGAAACCGAATCAGTAAATTCATATTCAAGTAACAGATCCTGGTACAAATATATCATTAACACAGAATGGAGAGATGCAATAATTTCAAGTCCACATACTTTTAACCAAACTCTTAAAATAGAAGTGTAAACTTTAGGTTTGTTCAACTTAAGATCTCCTATTAGGAAATACCTCCTTCTTGAGAGTTTGGAAAATATTTGAGTATACTGTCTTCTCTAGTTTCACTTCCTTCAGTTTTTACTGTTGTGGCTGAAGAACATTTAGATATTCAGATTGCCCCAGCTGGTAAGTGGTATTCCTTCCACAGTCGACATATTGGTACCTCTCCTGGGATATCTGTTCAGAGTGGCCAAAGTATGTCGTTGTAACGGTAACTCTAAAAATGAAATAAACAGGGAGAAATGTTCAATAGTTTTATGAAAAGGTTTTCTACAGTAAGACCATTTTACACATAAATATCTTTTCCAGGGAGATATTATTTGATTAATGATGATGTTATAAACATGGTCGTCTTATTAGAGAATATGTCCCCCATGGACACACAAAAAGAGCTATCTAAGCAGCTGTATGCAAATAATTACATATAATGAATATTTTAAAAATAGTTATCTTTAAGTTTAATAATATATAGTTCCCTCATTATAAGAAACATGTTAATCAAATATCAATTAATAGCCAAAATAGCAAACTTATAGCCAATAATATTTATTGGCTTAGATAACATCCATTTTCTAAAGTAATAACATTACTTCTCCTTGTTGCTGTTTGAGATCATTTATCAAGGTACCAAGGAATTGGATGTTGAGCTTCATTCTCCCTGTTCCAAACCCTGCCATTTTTCTGAGCTCCTTTTTTTGGGGGTGGCGGGGAGGGAGTACTAGAGATTGAACTCAGGGGCACTTGACCACTCCAGCCCTATTTTGCATTTTATTTAGAGACAGGGTCTCACTGAGTGCTTAGTGCCTCACTTTTGCTGAAGCATCAAATAGTTTATTTGAACTTGCAATCCTCCTGCCTCAGCCTCCTAAGCCTTTGGGATTACAGGCATGTGCCACCGCACCCAGCTGAGCTCTTATAATACAGATTCACTATTCTATTTGGTAGCCATGTGATCCTTCATTATTTCTCAGAACAACCATATCCTAATTTGTTAAGTGTGCTAATATTTAATTATATATCATTTTTGTAAAGACTTAAAACTCTATTGAGATGGCATTTGTAAAGATGTTGTTTATAATATAAGCTAATGGTATAAATCTAAAATTTTTATAAAAAATCTTTTACAAGAAAATATACTTACTGCATCATGAGTACTATGTTATGCACTTTGATGGATATAAGTGTGCAGAAATCACTGTAAAAGAAATTAAAAAGTGAATACATATATTAGTACATTACAAATTTAAAATTTTTCTGTGTTAAAGCTAACAGAGATATTATTAAGAATACTATTTAAGAAGTATAATTTGATTGAACATTTTCTATGTTCTAAATAATGACTGGCATATTCATGACTTTTTATTCTAAATATATTTATGCATTCATCACTGAATTTATACAGTTGTTCTAATGTGTGCTACAATTACTTTTACATTTTGCTTACCTTTTAACATTTTAATAACCAGTTTGCTAGTTACCCAGAAATTATATGTCAAAAGATGATGAAATTTATAATTAATTATTTTTATTTAAGAAAACTTATTAATCATTTATACCCAATTTAAAAGCTTTAGAACTTCAAATCAATATTTTTAATCTTACTATACTAACACATTAATATGACACTATGTTTTTCATAACATAATGACTAAAAGTATAAAGTGATATATATAATCCCATAATATGATACTAAAAAATAAAAAAAATAAATTTCATGTATATAGGTATATATACATAAATGTTATTTATGTTCAGACAGGAAGATGAAAAAAATGATATGAGAGGCCAGAAGAAATATTGCAAAATGTCATATTAACAGATAAGGGTATAGAAATTTTAAAAGAAAAAGTATATATAGATTTAATAATAAATTATAAAAATCAAAACTTACTACATATAACTCATTTCTTCTGCTATAATAGTAGGTACTGTATAATCAATCTGAAAGACAAAATAAATAAAAGGGTAAAGAATCAACAGAGATTTGGATCCAAACATAAAAACTTCAAATATATGTCAAAAGTACAATGAATTAGAAATCTTCCTTCTGAAGAACTTGATTCTAAGATTTTTATCTTAAACATGTAACACATTATGAAATCAAGTTTTTGAAGAAATCTGTGGCCTCCCTTCCCACATAATATGATAGACAAGGCTGAAACTGGTATAACTCATTCCAAGTATTTCATAAGTGAGGCTTACTTGTTTCATATCAAGTGGACCAATATTGGTTATGTTGTTTAAGCGTGCCTTTCCGATAACTGTTTTTGAAAACTGTACTTGAGCAGTGATGTTTTCAACTTCAACAGAATAATAGTTATTATTCGTTATATTTAATGTGTTCTGCAAAAGAAAGGAGGCAGAAATTGTACATTTATTTGAAAAAACAAATATGCATTCAAAATTAACAAGGTAAATAACTTCAGCTGTGGCTATGTTTCATTTATCGAAAGGGAGAATAGTATCACCAAAAAATGTCAAAGAACATTAAATGAACTGATTATTTGGCTTTATGCATGAGTATTTATGCCTATAATAAAAATTTTAAAAAACAGCCTCAGAAAATATGTAGTATAGGAATGTGGAACAATGAATGCAAGAAAATGTATTTGTGGTCTTAGCAAAATTCAACAAAAATAATTTAAAAATTTCATCCACATTTTTACTAACTTTCATACATGTTTCCACCAACTATATTAGTATTTCGGATTCTATTAAATATAAGATGGCCACTTAGAATGTTAAACAGTATTGAAATAAATTTTTTTGTTTAAAGGAAATTGGTATGTTAACTTCACATGCTAATGGGCATTTATACCAGTTCACCATGAAGACGTAGGTTAGATTCAAGCATGGTTGTACACAAATGTGGTTGCATTATTCCTGTACTTATATGACAGCTGGGGTTAGTTTCCTCATTTCTAGTTCACAACGATAATTTCAAATTACTTTAGAAATTAGCCAATGAAAATAAAAAAAATATTAAGCCAAGAAATAACAGATAGTAAGTAAGACATTCAAACCAGGAATAGGAAAAGATCCCATAAACAATATCAATAGACATGAAATAATAAATATAGAAGAAATATTTATAAGGCAAATAGCAATAGTTATCATCTATTATATACAAGAAGCCCTTAAAATTTGGATGGAAAAAAAAAGACAAAGGTCAAATTGAAAATAAAAACCAAAAATGTCATACAAAGAGATGCATAAACATATCAAAAAGGACAGATCTAAAATTTTCAAATTCATTTATAGTCAGGAAAAAGTTGATTTAAGTAAAAACAGAATATTACTTTATATTCATCAGGCTAGTAAAATTTGTAGAAAGTGATGAAGTCTATTCCTCTTAGGGATATGGTCAAAGATTTCTTTTTACATTACTGGTAAATATTAAATGTGAAGTGTTACAGCCTTTTTGATAAATAATCTAGCAATAAACAAAATTTATGTAAATCTTATGTAGTCATCACAATGAATGGATTAAATCTAAACCAGATCAAAAGTTATTTCCACAATGTATTAACAAGTGAGAAAACCAAGGTGTATAAAAATGTGGAAAAATATTATGTTTTAAAACAATTTAATCGGGATGGGGATGTGGCTCAAGCGGTAGCGCGCTCGCCTGGCATGCGTGCGGCCCGGGTTCGATCCTCAGCACCACATACAAACAAAGATGTTGTGTCCGCCAGAAAAACTAAAAAATAAATATTAAAAAATTCTCTCTCTCTCTCTCTCTCTGCCTCTCTCCCTCTCTCTGCCTCTCTCCCTCTTTCTTAAAAAACAAAACAAAACAATTTAATCTAAACATGTAAATCTGTATGTATATTAATATCAATCTGGAGAAAGAAATGAAAGCTATAATATGGGATAAGTGGACAGAAATCAGTCTTAGTAAAAAAAAGAGTTAAAAAAGAATGTACTAGAGATTAGCAACCAATAATCATATTTATATTTTCATTAAATTATTATATTTATAATCATAATGGAAATTTTTTAAGATTCCATAACATGGCAGATATAGGTTTTGTTATTTATTAAGTTGTTAGTATTCATGTCAATTTCACTTCTGGACAATAGGAAAGGGGTGGTTAATTTGAGGTCAATGGATCTCCTGAAGCAGACTAAGAAATGGGATTGAAGAGAACATTAGAACCCTCTCTATATGCAAAATAATGTTGGTTTATGTGTTTTTTTGTTACAAGTGTCCATAATTGACATTAGAATACTAAAGGAAAAAATGATGCAAAACAAGTTGAAAACAAAAATACTAGGAGACTTAGAAAAAGATATATGGAGTGTTAGAAAACACAACGATAAATGTTGAAAAAAAAACCAACAAAATAATAGGATGAACGAAAATTTGGCACTACAGGGAAGATATTTTTCAATCTTCTTTATTTTTTTTGCAGTCTCTGGTGATAGAACTCTAGGGTACTCTGCTTCTGAGCTATACACCCAATACTTTATTTTCAGACAGAGTCTTGATATGTTGCTGAGGCTGTTTATGAACTTGAGATCCTTCTGCCTCAGCCTCCCAAGTTGTTGGAATTGCAGACCTATGCAACAGTGCTTGGCTACAGAGCAGTTTTTTTTGTGCTGAAAGCAGTAAGGATTGATTTAATTTCTAAGTCAAATGGGTGAACAATCATCAGCTTTAAAATAAAAATAACTTAATCAGAGGTCTTAAACTATCTATGATCTTGAATTGACAAATTTACTTTCAGTAGTTTATTCTAAAGAAACAACCTGAAATAGAAACAAAGTTTAAGCACAAAGATGTTTTCTGAATAAATATTTGTAATAATAAAACTCACATAAAGGACTACATGTGACAATTTAATATGGAAAAATGTGGTGTGTTCTGTTAAAATGTGCATGTGTATGCATGTGTGTATGTGTCCTTTATATATGAATATATAAGAGAATGACAACAACTGTTAATATAATGAATATGTAATATGTGAATGTATATATGCACTGTCAGAAAATATACAGATATGTTATAGCTAACTATGTTACAGTAGGAGTAAAAACCTTTATATGTCATAGGAATTTACAATGTCTAATAATAACAATTACATAGTTTCATAAGCATAAAGACAGTAAGTGTGACTATGATATTATGACATATATTTTTTGTTTTTTACCCACTCTTCCTGGCATAGCCCTTGTTATTTCCTAAATGCTAGAACAACATGGGTAAAGTACTTGTCTTTTTATCCTTGCTCCCTGAAGCAGCTGTGAAACAGCTTCACAGCAATAAAGGTGAAAGAGTCTTTTGTTACAATGCCAGGACACATCAGGCCTCAGAAGGCACAATCTCTTTCTTGACCTTCCCTTGCCCACCTTTCACAGGCTCCTTCTTTTCCCCATGGCAGAATGTAGAAAGTGGAATTTTCTTTCCTAATGTTAGTCACAGAAACTAAAATCATTCTCTAATCTTCCCCTGCCTCTATGTCTTGGAGATGGCCATTAGGAAATTCTCTGATTCACCTTGTCTGAGAGATCATAAGACCCTAACTTCAGAAGGGGTCTGCACCATCCCTAGGATAAATGGGTGCTGCTCAGAGAGGCCAAGCAGAATTTGAACACACAGGTCTTGTTGGGTTTCCTCATTCAGTTCATATCCATTTTGTCCAATCAAAACTGTCCATCTTTAATCACGCATATGTAATGAACCCTCCAATAAGAGACCAAAATAGGGCTCAAGGCATTACTGATATAAGAACACATGGAAGCTTATAGGAAGGTGAAATGAACTCATCCTGTACAAAGGGTGGTGCACTCCTACTCCCCAGAGTCAGAGTCCTGCTCACTGGAACCTCCAAGACTCCTATATATCTCTTTATCTGGCTGGTTAGTTACATGCTTTAAAATATCCTCTGTAGTCAACCAGTGATTATATGTATATTGTTTCCCCGAGTTCTATGAGCTGCTCTAGCTATTAAATCTGACCCAAACAGAGGGTTGTGGGAACCCCAAATTAACAGCAATTGACATATGAAGTGGGGAGCAGCCTGGTGGGACTAAACCTTCAACTAGTGAGATATGATGCTACCTCCAGGTGGAGTCTGTATCCTCTGGTATCCTCTGCAGCACTGTTATAGTTTGTATATGAGGTATCCTCATAAAACTCATATGTGAGACAATGTGAGAGAGTTCAGAGGGGAAATGATTAGGTTTTGAGAGCCTCAATCTAATCAGCAAATTAATCCCTGACAGGATTGACCAAGTGGTAACTGGAGGCATGTGGGGTGTGGCTGGAGGAGGTGGGTACTGGGGGTGACTTTGGGTATATATTTCTGTCTGGTGAGTGGAGTCTTTTTCTCTGCTTCCTATTCATCATGTAAGCTACTTGTCTCTGCCACACTCTTCATCCATGATGTCCTGCCTCACCTTACACCCCAAGGAATGGAGCCAGCCTCTCATGGACTGATACCTCTGAAACCATAAGCCTCTAAATAAACCTTTCCTCATCTACATTTGTTCTGCCCAGGTTTTTCAGTCACAGCAGTAAAAAAGTTGATTAAAACAAGCACTGACTGCCTACTTGGTGCTGGGGAGAAGCCCCAAATATCATGGGACCATAGAAGTAATCTATATTGTTTATGTATAGTAAGAGAAGCTGCTTTTTTTCTATTTCCTCATTAACTAAAGGAAGAAAAAAGTAGTATATATATCATTACTTACATTTCTATTTATTTTTTAAAAAGGTAATATAATTCTGCTTTTCAAAATATTGTTATGGAACCTATTGGCCTCTTATCTTAGTGCCTGCTAGTAAAGCCTAATTTCATCTAAATAGTGCTCTTCTTATTAAATGTTCAATTTTTCTTAATTGAATTATGAGGCAGTATCCCTAATGTGTGAATTCCTACATGATTATTTAAACTAAAATATCATGTTCTTATTCAAATACATTGAAATTTTTTTAAGTCACTTTTTTATTATTTATTATTATTTATTTGCAGTATTTAATACCAGAGCAGACTTTTGAAACAGGCCAAAAAAATCTGGGTACTTTTTTAAACAGTGTACAAAAAGAAAAATATCTTCCTTATACAAAAGGGCTATTAAAATGGGAAAATGATAAACAATAATTTCCCACCCATATATAATTCTTTATAATTTAATTAGCCTTGTTATGTTTTATTCACATACATATTTTTCCCAAAGATATAGTTTGTTTTTAAGCCCTCAGATTATCAACTTTTGATATTAAGCAATGAGGATAAATGGATCCATGGGAGTTCTTTTTTTTTTTTTTCCCCTGTAATTAGGGAGCAATACCATTTTAACATGCTATTCCCCTTTACTCTCTATCCCTCCAAAACTTTCTCCTCCCAAGTACCACAACAGTCATTTGCCACAACATTAACTACTTGTTTTTACAAGGAAAATCAACCAATTCCACTGTCACAACCAAGCAGATTACTGCCACACTGACACACCTTGGGCCTGAAGATATAAATGACTATGAAAGACATGACTAATATATACATTCCCTTCTAATGACAGGGATAGCAATCTATGCTCTTTTTATTTTAGTTATTTATTTTAAGATAATTATTTTACACTGAAGCATTATAGTTATACATAAAAATGAGATCAAGTTATATGCATGTACAAATATGGCATAAGGAATCCTGGCTCCTTTTAAACAAATATTAATGTGTAAAAAACAGACGACCCAATCTGATTTCTTTATTTTGGGAATGGGAGGCTAAAAGTTTCTTTTGAAAGTACTGTACTGGGAAACACAGAGGACATTTTCACATATACCAACATATGACAGAGAAATCAAAGAGCTATATGTATCTGTACTTTAAACACAATAAAGATATGATCTACTAAAATAATGAGAATCATATTTCCCAAAATGCAAGGGAGTGGAAATGGTACATTTATTACATCTACTGAATCAACTATGTTAATACCTTGCTTCGATCTATTTGGAATCAAATGTTGAAAAGTAAATTATTTGTAAGACTGTTTTTTTTTCTTTGTCAGAAATTGTTCAATTTATTGTACCCTCCAAAAAAAATCTCCAAATGTCAAATAATTCTGTATACACAGAATTGCCAGTATTGGGCATTTTCAGCAGAATCAGACATGATAGAGAAGGGTCAATATAGCACAAATAAAAAGTAAATCAGCCTGTGTCACATTTAACAAATATTATCTCAATACTAAAGGTGCTGCTTAACAAGATAAAAAATGAAGTAAAATATTTTTAATACAAATTTGTACTTACTGTGATATTTAAATATATTGTTCGCTTTTGAACATCATAACTGACATATGCTGATTTTACGCCAATGTATTTCACGTCGATAGAGCGAGGGAAAAGGAAAAACACAGCCAATCCAGAAAGGAGCAGACAGACAAACACAGATGCCATCACATACAGCTTTCTGAAAAGCAAAGGGGAATATTTAAATGTATGAGAATCAAAAATTATATAACATAATGTTTGGAAAGAGATTTTCAACTTGAATTTTTCTTCCATATATCACACTGGGCAAGAAAACATGTATACTTTTACCATATTCTCATACCCTAAAACTATTGGAGTGAGTTGCTCTGAGTCTAAAATGTTCTCCTCAGAAGATGAATTTACCCTTTTGGAGAATGGTATTTAAGGCTTACAATAGACCATTTACTAAAGTGATTCCCTAACATGCTTCATATTAGAATCAAGCTTAGGAGCTTTATAGAAATAGAGATTTCAAGATTTCCTTCTCACTACACTGAAGCAGAGTTTTCACATAGGAGTTTCACAATCTTAAGATCCCCTAAAGTCACAGCTCATCAGATGGGCCTATGAAGTTCTTAAAAATAAATACATAACGATTTGTCCCATTAATCTCACTGAATATGATCAGTCTTCTGAGTTTCCTCATACCAAAATATTCATAAACTTAGTTTAAAAAATATTGCTTACACTAGTCTAATTGGCTTTGAAGATGTTGTTACACTGTTTTTTGAAATGAATTAAAAAGATAATATTAAGCAGTATAAGACAAGGGCAAGGGAAAAAAACACAACCCACCCCCCCACCCCCCCCCCCGCAAAAAAAAAAAAAAAGGCTAAAACACCTGCCTTTGCTATCCTCCTAACGCCCTAGAAATGTCTCTTTCCAATCTCCACACAAGAAAATTTCCTTTTTTTCTTCAAGGTTATCCTCTTAACTAGAGATCCAAATTTACTGATTTCTTCAATATAGAGTCCTCTACTGAAAGTCCCTTGTTATTCATCTTAAGTCTCTTATTTCATCTTCTTTATATTCTAGTCATAACAAAAAAATTCATTTTATCTTTTCTTCCACTTTCTCCTCCCCCAAAACGTTCTATGCCTTGATGAAGTTAATATTTGTGTACCTCAAAAGAGCCTCCTGAGGATGTATTCTTTTTTTTCAGTATTTTAAGTTGCTTACAGTAAAAAAAAAAAAAAAAAGCGCAAAATGGTTTATTAAAAAAAAATAAAACAAGTAAATAAAAATTTGCCACTTACTGTTAAATCTATGCTAATATACTGAGCAAACAAAATAATTATCACTCATTTGTTTTGGACTTTCTCAATCTGAGTGGGGCAGTGATCACTATTGGATTACTAATAAGTACTTTGAATACATGTTTATAGTACCTATAATACACCCAAATACCTAAAAGAAATATAAAAAGAGTTTAAAATCAACATGATGAAAAAAAATCTGAACCTCAATGGATTTTCTATACAATACTGTTTTATTTTTAATTACTTGTGGGCAGATGAGTCCACCAGAATCAATTTAGTGCTTAGGGCCTATAAGTAAGCCTTAGTTGTGAATATATGAACCAGTGTTCTAAATTACTTTGCATATTCAGTTTAAACCATAGCAAATATTGAACCTGATGGGACAATAAAATAACATTCCATGCAATATTTTATTCCAAATTGAAAATGTGGCTATTTCATGACAATGTATATAGATCTTTATTATAAAATTAATCAGTACTATTTTTCCTTATGATCCTAGAGAAAGCAAGAAAATCCTGGTAGTTACATAGTGTTAATGAAGTTGTGTGGTATATGTGGCATCAAGTTAGAATTTAATTACCTCCATTCCCTACCTGCACTATTTAAAGTAATTTACTCTTTTACTTTAAAATCTATAGGTTTTGAGGATTAAATAATATAGCTAAAGTATATAGCCAGAATAATAAATAATTTCATAACTACCTCAAACATAACTTCAACTCATATGTAAATAAAGACCCAAAGTTGTTTCTAAAATAATATTATTTTAATACAAGTTGAGAAACAACTTTCTGGCCTTTCTGGTGTGAGCTCTGCAGATTATTTTCTCTGCTTCTACAGAGTGGTCTTCCCCAGGTTCAGGGACTTTCTGACATACTACACTGATGAAAACTGAGCAGCAAGTTAAGAGCAGTCTCTGCAGCTCTCCACCCTCTGCTGCTCTGCCCTGCTTGCTCCAGTGATCTTGCTTCCAGGACTCACATAGCACCAGCTTCTTGCACCAGGAAGACTGCTACACTCTGCCTGGAACCTCTTTCCAGACAATTAGTACAATTATAGGGCTTATCACATTTGTTTTCTTTTTTCTAGGGATGACTGTCCTGTGCTGTCTGATGTCAACTGTGAAAGTATTATTTCATGTATTTATCCAGTTTTTTAGTTATTTCAGGTAGGAGGATAAATCTAGTCTGTTATTCCATCTTCTTCAGAAGTGGAAAGCCAGTTTATTTGATTGTATCTTTTTGCTTTTATGCTGAAAATCTTGTTCCTTAATGGCATTTACATACTTACTTATTTGCTTTATGTATAATAATTTCAAAATTATATCAATAGTACTCCTAACAATGCAACTATTGAATACATTTTAACATTTGTTGTGGTTCCCTTAGATATTTACAATGTATCATTAAAAAGTAACATTCAAAATACAATAATTTCACTGTGCCCTACCTGGCTGCCTATAAACCCAGTGGCTCAGAAGGCTGAGGCAGGAGGATCACCAGTTCAAAGACAGCCTCAGCAATGGTGAGGCGCTAAGCAACTCAGTGGGACCCTGTCTCTAAATAAAATACAAAATAGGGCTGGGGATGTGGCCCAGTGGTTCAGTGCCCCTGAATTCAATCCTGGGTACTCCCTCCCCCAAGAAATACAATGATTTCAAGTTATGTGTTTTAACTTTAATGTACAATATATAGATACAAACATATACTATATATATATGCAAATAATAGATAACTATAAATATGTATGCATACATGTTATATACATATGTACATAATTCCAAAGGTCAAACAACAACACACACACACACACACACACACAGATTTTACTTGCTTACCTGCTCATTCTTCAAAGTGAATAGATAAACCAATTTTATCATTTTTCATTTATCAATGTATATGTTTTTTTTTTCCCAAGAAAACAATTTATTAAAGACAATGTTCAGCTGGGTTGTAGCCCCTGTCTGCAATGCCAACTACTTGGCCCAGGTCAGAGGATGTCCAGTGCAGGAAGCCACCTTCCCAAGCAGATCTCAGCAATGGCTAAGCCTCTGGCAGTTTTCCACATGCCCAGTCCCCCCTGGGGCCCTTTGGAAAGGAGGAATCAAAGGCACAGGGAACCCAGACAACACTGAAAAGTCTGTAAATCTCTGAATTCCCTCTGTAGCTGAGGGTTAGGTTTGGACATTTCCCCAATTGGAACATGAATGTCAAACCCACTGGCCACTAGAAATTAGGCATATTGAAATTAGGCTAGAGTTAGGGGTACCCAGTAATAATGCCTCTAGGGGAAACCACATTCCCATTTCACCCTGCGTGTCCTCTTTAGTGGGCTTCCTAGTAGTTTAATAGGGTCCATGAGACCAGGGTTCTCTAGCCCCCACTGGCGACTCAATATGCTAGTCTTATCTTCATGTGAACAATTAGCTGAGGCCAGGGTGGGCAGTGCTCAAGCCTGTAATCCCCAGAGGACTGCAGCAACAGTAGGCGAGTCTGGACAATTTAGCCAGACTGTCTCCAAGGGCTGGGATGTGTCTCAGTGATTAAGACCACTGGGTTCAATTGCAGGAACCAAAGAAGGAAGAATTAGCTTACTCTGGGGGCATGAAGTCTTACTGAGGGCTGGACATTGGTGCAGAAGTCACAGACATCCAGAAGTGTGGCTGTGCAAGTCAAAAGGCACACTGGCTCCCTGAGGACTTCTCAGACAGCAAATGTATATGTGTTTTCAAATAAAAATTTGTTCTGGATTTTACACAGTTCTCCCTTTTTTCCATTCTAATACTGTGTAAATGTAGTATAATTTATTAGTTCTCTATTATTGGCTACTTTTGTTTTTTCTATTATACATTGGCATATTGAACAATTTGTGCAAATGCCATATACTATATCTGACAACTATCCATAGAATAAATTTTTCCAGGAGCCCAAGAGTAAATGCATAAGTAATTTTGCTAGATAATGCCAAATTCCCATTCACTAGAAGGGATGAGTATATGTGTTTTCCCTTAGTGTTGCCAACAAAATATGTTGACAAAATTTTGTACTTTTGCCAATCTGATACAAATAGTGTCTCAGTGTAGTTTTAGTTTGCATTTCTTTTATGAATAAGATTGAACATTTTTTTTTAATTTAAAGGTCATCTGCATTTCTTTTTTTGTAAAATAGCTGTTCATAGCTTCTGTTCTTTTTTTCTTTTGGTAATTGGCCCTTTTCTTCTCAAATTTTAAAACTCTGTGGAGGAAGGATATTGGCCCTGTGTCTAATATGATTTGCAGACATTACTTCCTAGTTTGCCATTTGTGTTTTAAATTTAATTAACATTTTGTTTTCAACCTGTAAAAGTTTATCTACACTGTTTAAAATTTATTTATCTTTCTTTAATCACTTCTGGATTCTAAATCATAGTTGGAAAAATATTCCCACTCTCAGGTTATAAATGCTTTAACCCAAATCGTTTACATCCTCATATGTCACATACATTTTATAATAAAGGGTCAGATTGACTGTTGGTAAAATTCTTGGTTCATTTTATTTCCATAATTACTAAATGTGCTATGCTTCAGCTTATTTATTCAAAACACTGTCATCAAGAAGTAATGTGTCAATTTGGTTGTACCCTTAAAGAATTAATTGATCATTTTGCCTGAATGTTAAAAGAGATTTTTGCCCCTTTTTTTAATCTTTAAAATCTAAAAACTTTATTAGTTTGAGTTATTTTTAGGATGGTGGCATGTCTTTTTAATATGTAGGGTCATGTCTTCTTTTGCTTTGGAATGTTTTCCTGAATTAAACCTTTAGCTATTTGTTCAGTTGTATTTCTTTGATTTTCTTCTTTGTAGGAGCTCTAATGACATGCATGTTCAATATTCTTTATATTCTATGTAATTTTTTTCTCAAATCTTTCTCATTAATTTGTCTATATGCTTTCATTTACCCCTGTTTATTCTCAATTTCCCTTACTTCACTATTTAGAATATCTTTTTGCACTTTTGTTCTTCTAGTTTTGGGGGAGGAAACATATTTTTCTAATTATTTTAAAGGGTCTATATGGTTCACATTCACCTACTGTTTAGTTATCACATTTGTGAGCTTTTTAATTTCTGACTTAGACAGTTCTGTCATTTAGCTTCTATATTTTCCTTAATTTTTATAGTACATTTTATATTAAGTTCTCATCTTTTTCACAAGCTTTTACTACCTGTTAGCAATTTGGGGGGTTACATCCCTGTTGTTCAAATTTAAATAAGAAAATTTTTTGCAGTTGTAAAAGAATGTTCCATGTAGGGAGATGGAGATGGGACAGGGTTCTAGGTTCACTGCTCAAGGGCTCATCTCCATTAAACAGATGGCTTCCATGCATATTCACCTCCATAGATCTGAGACTCACTCCCTAGTATTTGAAACCTTTCTCTTATCTTTTAGTTCCTGCCCAGCATGAGTGGATCCCAACCCCAACATGTGTATGTGTGTGTGTGTGTGTGTGTGTGTGTGTGTGTGTGTGTGTTTTTCCTCCCTTCTCCTTAGAATGTATGTCTTTCCTTTCATAAGAGTTTCTGTTGAGGTTGTCTAAGGTTTTGGAGGACTGAGGATGGTCTAGTACCTTATGATTTTCTCAAGCCCTCTATGGCATTTTTGAACTCTCTCCAAATTAGAGCATGTACAGTGTTCCCATTTTAACAAGTTATTTTTGAAAGTATTCTGAGTCGGGTTCTTTTCTTTGGGGGGCAAGTATCAAGTATTTACTCTGTACATCAGGATTCTTAGAATCTCCCTTTCATTTCCTTTTACAACTGCCACATAGCTACTAAGCATGTTTGGTTCCTTGTCATCACCATAGTTTGAATACTCATTTTTATTTGTAGTTGATAGGAACACCTTATTACCCATTTTTGGATAAAAAGGATGTGTGTGTGTTTCCTACTATTATTCTAAATCTGTTAACAAGAGACTTGAGAATATGGAGATACCATGCTGCTTTTCAGACCTTGCCCAGACAGGAATCCTTTTGTATTCAATGACATGAAGCATATGATGGAATAACTTTACAAATGATAACATCTTTCCTCTTAGTAGTCTTAGAGTAATTACTTATACATAATTTGAAAATAAAAAGATAAAAAAAACAAAAATAGAAAGTATTGACATTTTCTCACAAGCACTTACGTTCTTCTTGGCCTTAATCTCTGATCACTGTACGGAATCAATGCCACCAACTGGTTTTCTTGCCCTTAAAGTAAAAGCAGATTTAGAGATTTATTAACATGATTAAATAAAAATAATGATACTCCATTATAATCTGATTTGGAAAGACCAGAATACCATTTGGCTCTCATCTCATTTCTTAGTCAACAGCTCTCCAAATTTTCAAAAAAGTATACAGCGAAAGTGTACCATGCTTTTTCACGTTAGATGTTTAGCTAATAAAAATATATAATAATGAAGGCTCTGTTACTCTTTTATCCACTGAAAAAAATCTAAAAAGTCCTAGCTTTCAAATGATCAGAATTTACCAGGCCTTCCCTCAACTCCACTGTTTCCCATTAAGACTCTGATTTGGTGACACAGTATAGTGATAAAGCCACAGCAGTGTTTATGGTAGTGTAATTCATAATAGCCAAGTTATGAAACCAGCATTGGTGCCCTCCAATAGATGAATGGATTAAGAAAATGTGATTATATATATACATATAATATATATATAATTTCATTCTTCTTTATGGCATTTATCAATGGATGGAAATGGAGAACATCAAACTAAGTGAAATAAGCCAGACTCAGAAGTCGAGGGTTGAATGTTGTCTCTCTCACATGCAGAATCTAGAACAAAGTAAGGGGGAAAAAGATGAGAGATCAGATACCATAAGTATAGAAGGAAGACCAGTGGAAGACAGAGACTTCGGGGAAAGGAGGAGAGTTGAGAAAAAGGAGAAGTAGAATGAATTTGACAAAATTATACTATGTGCACATATAAATATGCACAGCAAAAGCCATCTTTATGTATATTTATAAAGCAACAATTAAACATAAATACATAACTAAAAAGAAGCAAGACCAGTAGAGTACAGAAAGAGTAAAGGGAAGAGGAGGCAACAGGGACTAATTGGGAACAAATTAAATTTCATACATGTATATTTATGTCAAAATGAACCCAACGATTAAAATCATATATTAGGGAAATACAGTCACAGGCTTGAGAATAAAAAGAAAAGAAATGAGAGAAATATAGTATGATTCTTAGTATCTCAAGCTTTAAGAGGTCACTGGTCTCATTACTAAGAGGTCACTGGTCTCATTACTAATCACTTGAGATTAGTAATGAGACCAGTGACTTCTTAAAGCTTGAGACTTAGAATATATCCATTTTTATTTTATTTTCAAGTGGAATAGTATAAGAACCTCTAAAGCAAAAGAGGTTTCAGGAAAGACAGATAGCAACATGTTTTTCTGCTGTCATTCAGATAACCAAATCAGAGTCTTTGTGTGTGGTATGTGTGTATGTATGTATGTGTGTGTGTGTGTGTGTGTGTACTTTTATTAATTAATAATTAATTCACACCCTCAATACAACTTTTTAAAAGCACAATTTCATAATTTTAACTTTAGTCAAATCTTTAATATTTTCTCTCTCATCGCTATTCTTGATTCATGATATGTAAATAGAACAGAACTATCACAAGCCTCTATTACCATATTGATAAGAATTCTGAGATGCCCTAAATTAAGTCACAGGCCAGAGAATGAAGAGAAAATAAATAAGAGAAGTTCACATTAATTCACAGAACCAAGCTAAATCAACAACAAAAACCTTTCTACATTCCTTTCCTTATGGTGAAGATTATCTATCAAGGCCACATTTCATTCTGCTTTAGGAACTATCCAACCATAAAGAAGTAAAAATTTCTCTTTTTAGATTATCATCCTATCCCAGGATTTTGCCTGCTTTGTGTTGTCCTGTCCTCAAATCTACAGCTAATATAGATTCAACAAAAATAATTTTATGTCTCTTCTCCCAAAATTTTATTATAAAACACCTTGGCCCTAGAGGTCCAGTATACTTTTTTTTTTTTTTTGACTGCTATCTATCCACGCTGCTGGTGGCTTGGGGAATTTGTCCTGGAACAGGTCCTTTTACTTTTGGGAGAATCTATAACTGCTCAATAAACCCTTTATTTCAGAGACCTCTTGCCTTAAAATTTTGATTTAGCAATATCTACCCACTACTTGTTTCTATGTCCAAACACAACTTTCTCTTTTATTACTAAGAATAAGCTTCCTATATTCTCCTATAAAAGCAGCCTCTACACTTCTGCACTAGATTCTCATCACTTTTATTTACTTAGGAACACTGCTCCAATACTTCTATCATCTTTTGCATTGCCAGTATTTTCTCTATGGGTCACTTTCATCTGCATACAAACATCCACTATTCATCTATCTTTAAAAAACAATTCAACTCCTAACTTCATAACCCTCTCGAGCTATTACTTCCCTATTCTACTTTTCTATAGAGCAAAACTTCTCAAAAATAAACAAATTTTCTCTCCACATAACTTTTCCTACATGCTCTTGATTCCACTCTAAACATATTACATATGCTTTTACAAACTGCTCTTTTAAAGCTCCCTAGGGGCCTCCATATCAGTAATCTAATGGTCAGTTCTCAGTCCTATATAACTTGATGACTTGATGACATTAACAGTTGTCCACTCTTTTGTCCTTGGTCCACTTTATTCACTTATCTTTCAGGACACCACAGACACACAACTCCTCCCATTATAGATGCTCTTTCCTGGTGTACTTTGACAAAATCTTTCTCAGGTTACTGATCTCAAAATGCTGCAATGTCCCAGGTTTCATTGCTAGGATCGTTTCCTTTTTCTATCCACACTGATGAAGGCTCGTTCTTTCACTTGAATTCTAGATCCTTGTAAAAACTGCTTATTAAAAGTACTTACTTTGATGTCAAATAGGCATCTGCAAGCACATATGTCCAAAACTGATCTCCTAATCCATGTTCTGACAAATATACACAACTCTTCTTTTCTCTGCTATAATAAACTGCTACTCCATTCTCTCTGTTGCTCAGATGAAAAAATTTAGAGCCATGCTTGATGACTTTCCAAACTATAGCTGAGCTGCCAAAATTGGTCACATCTCAGAAACATAACTAGATTGCTCAAACAGCATCCCCCCATCTTTTGTGCATTAATTTCTTCACATACAAGTTCTTTTATTCTCAACTAGCTATTATTCCCACAAAGATAAAACCATTGTATTCACTGGCCAATGCAAATGTAAACTATTTCACCTCTAACTCAAGACATTTCTCAGACATTATGGTATAACTTCTACTGTTAATCTGTCTTTCTTTCAGTGTCTCTCCAGGGTCACATGTCTACTTACCACACAGAGAACAAAAACAGCCCAAGGTGCCTTTATTATTTTTACTTATTCCACAGCAACTAAAATAGTCTACAATGAGCACATTTCCCTCTGACTTTGCCTATGGTACACCACAAACTGAATTTTTTCCCCTATTTCGCTCAACTTCATATACCTTGAAATTCCCTTTAAGAAATAGCTAACTAGGACATGGGCAACTTACTACTATTCTTTAGTAGTAAGTAATGAAATTACAAATGTTGGATCACCAAATTACTTAAATTGTTTCCAATAAGCCGATGTTGCAAGGCAATTACAATATGACCTCTAAAGATGGCAAACAGCACTATAAACTTTTCAGTGAAATGACAATGTATATTGCTATAATAGAAAGCAGGAAAGAAAAACTACTGGACCAGTGAAATCATTTTCATGAGTGTTTTAGGAACCTTCATATATATATATTTTTTTCGCTGTGTCCTTTTGACTGGATAACTGATAAGCAGTTTTAACTTTAATTTTGAAGCTTTTAAAATTGAGTTGCTTAGACCCAGAGGTTCTATAATATTCAAGCAAATGCCTAAAATCACTCTTTAAAGGAAAAATAATATAACAACACATACCCCTAGGAATTCTTCCTGTTCCTTGACAAGTGGGACAAGTGACACTATCTCTTCCTGTAAATTCCACATATGGAAACTGAGAGACATCTCCATTTCTTCCATCTTCATTATGGACTTCATTATTAACCAGTCCATTTCTCATGTTTTCAGTGGATGTGATTCCATCATAAGAATCTTCTTTACTTGTATGCAAAGGCAAATGAGAAAGAGACTTTCCCATGTCTAATGAAAAAGAAAAATCTTACAGTAAACCTCAGGGGGGGGGAAAGTACACTTAAACTCTATGAGATATTTATGTTAATCTAATTACTTCAGAAGAAACTTGAAGAGAAAGTTCAAACTACTTTTCATATTAGAATTAAACCCAATCAAAATAATGTCTGAAACAAGGAAAACATTTACTAGAGTCCAAAAGAGTTCTTCATGCTACTGGGGAAAGAACACAGGACCTTGGGCAAGCTAGGCAAGCACTCTACTACTTAGCCATATTCCCCAGCCCTCAGAAATGTAGGAAAAAAAATCTACACCTTCTTAAATAAAGCAAAGACACATCCTACCTTTTCTTAGAATAAAGCAAGACACATTCTACCTTTAAACCAGTTGGCACTAAAGGCAAAAGCTGCTTTAGAGAAATGAAACTAGTTATTATAGGTATCACTAGGTAATTTCAAAGTAGTACTTTTTACTCATTTAAAATTCACACTACTGAGAAATCTTCGCTTCCATTGTTAGATTTCTTATTGAGAATACTCCAAAAAACTAAAAAATTCCAAATCATAGATATTCTTCTTTCGTTCAACACTTGGCAGTTAATATTATAAATTTAAAATTCTAAAATACTAAATATAACTTACCAATACAAAAATCAAAATTGAGAACATTAACTTCAAAATTTTAGGATAACAGTATCAAAATAACATGGAAAAAATAAAATATGAATTCAAAAGCCAAATAAAAATAAATAATTATTAGGACCTCTCCAAAAAACGTCTGCAGTGACATTGCAGTTAAGCTTATACAATTTCAAGGCTAACAAGAATTTTGAAAGTCACCTAATACAACCTGATGATATTTTGAGAAAAAATAAAATAAAAGGGGAAAGCAAACTTGAAAAATAACACAATTCCACTCTTACTAAATTTGATCAAGTACAGATTATTATAGACATTCATACATATATTTCTTTTAAAAATTCTCATTTATTTGAATAAGGAAAACTGACACTATTTCAAATTACCCCATAGTATGAAAAAAATTTGCTTTTAAAATTGGTATACCACATATTTGTTGAAGTTACTCATAATGCAAGGAGCAGAATGAAGAAATCATACAAGTTGAACACAAGCTTAAAATTGTAGAAAATGGAATAAAAATATTTTTTCATCATTAAAAAAATATGTACACACTGTCCACATAAGTTCCAAAACATAAATGACTCATGTTTCCTTAAAAACAAACAAACAAAAAAAGTATTAATCTGGCTCACTGACATTAAGTGAGGGCCAAAGCACTTGCCAGCCACAGGTGGTTCAGGGGTGAATGCTAATCATCACTGTCCTCACCCACTGTGACCTTGGAGTCTTGGAACTACCAGAACTGGGATCAGTCTCAGAAACAAGCTTTCAGGTGCACCCTTTCTGGGCTGTCAACACACCACGGGTGGAAGGTGCACCCTATTGGAAAGCCTTAGGGGAAATGACTCAGAGGACAAGCCAAGTGGCTTTTGGTCCTGGCCTGTTTTCTATTCTAATGTAACCACCACCTTGATTGATTCTGCTTTAGGCAGGTGTTTGGACAATCGCCAGACTTTGCCAGGTATTAAGAATCCCTGCCTTGCCTGCTACATTTTCTTCACAACATTGACAAATTTAACCACTTTATTCTTGGAGACCTATTGGCTTCATAAAGAATGCTAGACCCTTTTCTCCCTTCCTCCTGCTCAATATTTTTATCGCAGTCTCTTGCTGAAAAAACCAACATGGTTCTCAGGTTCTGTTTTGCGAGAGGGGGGAAAGAGGAATACAATACTCCAATTTAAATAGATCGTGATCTTTCTGTGCATAAATTGGTTATAGTTCCGAAAGGGCACGAAAACGAAGAAAATCAGCACCTTTCAAAAAGCTCCATACACAAAACCCAGGACATAGGCTACTCTGTAAAGGTTAAACGTAAGATCCAGGCAAGTGTGCAAGAAAAGAAAACCGTTTCAAGAACAGAAAAACCCAGGGCCACCTGGCCGTTCGAGGGGTGGGGGCCTGGACTCAAATCTCAAGCGCCAGGAGTGGACAAAGCCGGGAGCTCCCTGGCAGGAGGCTGAGTGCGGGTAAGAGGAGGTGACAACACCTTCATCACTAGCCCAGCGCGGCGCCGCGACATCCGGCGGGCCCTGCTTCCCCGCAGCCTCCCCTCCTCCACCTCCTTGACAGGCCCGGCTCTCCGCGAGGCGCGCAGCTGGGCCCCGCAAAGGAAGGGGGTCTGGGCGCTGCGCGTCCGGGGTCGCTCACCGGCACGCGGGGCGCTGCGCAGTTCCGGGCTGCTCCGGGCCGGATAGGCCCGAGGACAGGGTCACGGAGTCCGCAGTCCCAGTTGCTGGGGGTTGGAGCGAACGGCCTAGAGCGTCCGGCAGCAGCCGAGATGGGCGGGGGAGGGGCGGGACAGCGAAGGCCTCCGCTGAGCCGGGAGCTGCGGCAACCTGCTCCTGCGCCTGCGCAGAGCGCGCCCGGAGGGGCGGGGGTGCTCCAGGAACGCGCCTGACAGTGGCGTCCTTTCCCGGCCGACCTGGAGCCCGGAAGCGCGCTGCCGTGAGTGTGGGCTTGCAGACTTTTGGTGCAAGTCTAAGAAACCTAGACTTAATGAAGTTTGTCCGCTCTGTTTTTGTGTGACTTAAGAATAAGTCGCTCTTCGTTTACCCGCTCTCAGATCATTTCCTTTTGCAAGGGGGAAAAATATCCACCGTTTGATTCAGTTTTCAGCTTAGCAGCCTCCTTTCCCAGGCTCTGGCAGTGGTCTCTAAGATTAGGAAAAGCTGGTTAGCAGTTTTAACATACACCTCTGGCAGCTAAGAAGTTCCATATATTGAAACTTCAAGCAAAAAACAGTTCCTTGGTTTTTGCCTGGTCTTGGTTTTGCTTAAGCTGCCTTCCCTTCCACCGCCTTAACTAGGTGGTGAGTTACCCCAGTTTGAGATTCCAGCTCCAATCCAGTCACTTATGAACTCATCCTTGAGAGCTGGGTCTAGTCTCGCCAGCGTCTCCAAGCCTAGTTTATCTGATTTTAAAAAGAAGAATAACCATACAAAGTTGTTTTGAAGGTTAAGGTAATGGTAGTGAATTTCAAAGCAGGCTAGACCACATGTGGAGAGTTTGACATTAGAGAATGTACCTATTGTTATGGTCACAAATGAATCCTAACCCAGCAATGAAGTCGAATTTTTTTTTTTTTCTCTGTTCTGACAGGATCAGTGTTTGACCAATGGTATATGAAGATAAGTAAGAAGCCAAAATGATATACAGTTTAATGTTCAAAATTATTATACCCACGTATGAGATAATGAGCCATCTCATACAGTGTTGGTGAAAAGATAAACTCTTGCAAGTTTTCTGCCAGTCCAGCGATTTGTATCAAGTCTACTACAAATGTTCACATCCTTTAGCCCAGCAATTACTCTTCTTGGAATTTATCCTAAACCTAATGAAAACTCTGAAAAGATTTTTTTTTCTGTGTATTTATTTGTGTATAGTGTGTGTCCATTTAAATACACCAAATGTCTAACAGTAAGGATATTGATTAAATCATCACTTTCCAACCTTTCATTTAGCCCATATTTTCCAAAGTGGGGGTGGGGGGCAGGGGTGTCCTCCATTAAGTCGTTTAAAATTTCAAAATAAATAGGTTGGTTAAAACAAATCAGAATGATGAGGGTGAAAAATAAACCCCAAATTTCTTCTATCTGCCTGTGCAGATATGACCCTCTCCTTAGAATAACTGGGTAACTTAAATTAAGGAATAACCATGCAATGAGATCTTATAAAGTCAGTAAAAATCATATGATATTTTCATGTATAGATATTTTCTTACATAGGAAGTTTAGTAATTAAATTTAATAAAATCAGTAGGCAACACATAGGATATGAAGTAATATAGGATGTAGAACATATCAGCATATAAAATATGTTGCTAAACATGTATGTATCTTCCTTGAAATAGAAGAAGATGTACAAAATCTTTAAGTCATCTGCAGTGTCAAACTAAGTATGTTTTTTCTTAATACATTTTTGAATTATAAAATGTTTCTGTAATTTAGCATAAATTACTTTTCAATTAAAAAACAAACCTCTGTTTAAAAAAATCCTAAAGAAGTACTTAGCCAGTATTCTGTCATTTGCCTTTATCATTTAAATTAAACCATATTCACCACACTACAGGATCATTCCTTTTCATTGTAATTCACATAGTAGTGAATCTTTCTAAGAAAAAATCTCTGTTAAGAACCAGTTTAGGGGCTGGGGATGTGGCTCAAGCGATAGGTAGCCCGCTCGCCTGGCATGCATGGGGCCCGGGTTCGATCCCCAGCACCACGTACAAACAAAGATGTGTGTCCGCCGAAAACTAAAAAATAAATATTAAAAAATTCTCTCTCTCTCTTAAAAACAAACAAGCAACAACAACAACAAAAAAACAGAACCAGTTTAGTGGCATGGTTAGAAACTTGCCTTAGGAGCCAGATTGCCCGAGGATAAACCAAGCCCCATAGGCATACACAAAATCTGTGTAGGGGTGGGCAAAATACTTACCTAACTCTTTATATCTGTTTTTTTTTTTTTAAATTATTAATTATAAAATGACAATAGCAATGATTCCTATCTCAAATGGTTTTATCTAGAGACTGATAGCTGAAGGACACTCAGTAAATATTAGATATTATTATGATAGATTGAGTACTTGGTTCATTTGTCCCCTATTTTAATTTTTCATTATGAAGGTACATTTAGAAATTTTTCTGAGAAGCTTCCAGTTCTTTGCTTAATGATTTCCTGAATTCTGAGATATCTACCAGTCTTTGTGCTATCAGATATTAAGGGCAATGATTTTAACAGTCCAAGATAACTTGAATAGAAGACTATTCTTCCTCAACGTCTGCTTATATTCAGCATGATGCTAAAGCTAAGGGATTTCTTCTTGATAAATTAAGCCTTGGAACTTAGCCTTGTCTTTTCCCAATTCTTTCTGTAATCTCTTTTAATGGTGAATTACCCAAATCCTAATAGTAGTCAGCCATGTTGCAAAAATGACTTTCTTAGAAAATTGCTATTAGAGTTATAAGCAGACATGCAATTCATGATCATTTCATTCTTAATTATTCTGAAGTATACAGTTTGTCAGGTGTTGATGACAGCCCTACCCCTTTCACTTTCAGGCTGGCTAGGCTACATTAGAAAACTGGATTTAAAGGGTTGGAAATTTTCTAGCTAGATTTTTAGGGAGTGCTCTCTAGACACATAGCAAAACTATTATTTCCTTTAGCCATTTGGTCTACATTCACTTGTGGTGAAATCCTGGTTTTATTGATACAACCTGGTCATTCCCTCTCTTTTAAAAGCCTGTGGCTGGTGTGAAATTCTGTAGGTAACTCATCTCTCAGAACCTCTCAGCTTCTGTCTCTGACTCTTTTTTTTTGAGGCAGGATCTTCTGTACTTCCATGTCATCCATGTTGCTTCACACCTACTTAAGGCTTGCCCCTCTTCATGTATTAAAATTTCTTTCCTTAATATTAGTTTAAAACTAGTAACTTTAAATTCATTTTCATCTTTTATAGAGTCTTTGTTATGACCATAATTTCTAATGAGAATAATTTTGAAAGTTTGATGTTTACTGAATGAATGAATTTATTGTATAGGCATTGCATGAAGTGTTTTACGTCCTCTTAATATTTATAGAAATACTATTGTAAGGGTCCAGCGGAACGTCGGAGGGAGAGACCACAAGAGACCGACTCCATGCAATTGGCAGAAGGGGTTTTATTGATTCAGCATGCTGAGGCTCCAGGCTCACTCAGGAAGATACAGCAGCCCAGAGCCCAGAGCAGAGGTCAGGCAGAGCTTAAGTACACTTTTTGGAGAGGGCGGGGCGGGGGGGGGGGCTTTGCATACATCAGAACAAATCATCATGAGGCGCGGGAAAATTGAACAACAACTCTGAGACCTGGTTAGCACATTTGTTGGCAGGAACAGATTGGACAGGGGTGATTGGTTACTTCTAAGTGGGGTGCACATTCAAACTGATTGGTTTTGGGACTTGTAATGTCTACGTGCCATTTTACATAGAGTCCCAGGTTATTAGACAACCAGAGGAGCCAGTGAGAATGTTTACTGGGCAGCTCGGGTATTGTCCTAACAGCTACAGGGATTACAGGTTCCGGGGTAGCAGAGGAATTGTAACAATACTTAATCTTTTACTCTTTAACCCAAGCCTTGCAGTTAGAGACTTCACAATGTCCGGTCCTTTACATTTTAACTCTGGCTCTGCGGCTTAGAATCAGCTTAGAAATTTTACCTTTACACTATGGATTAGATTTGATTATTATCTCACATCTCTTTTTAAGCAGAAAAAAATACAGGATTCAAGGTACTGTTTGCCATGGTCACATAGCCATAATACTAGAAGTATTCTAACTGTAAAGTCTGAGCTATTAGCCACTGTGGCATAAATATCTGTATTTATTTGAGGAGGACGGATTTTACCAAAACAAAACAAAAACAACAATAACAACAAAAAAACTAACTGACCACTGAAATATGTATGACAATATAGAATTAAATCTTAAACTTTATAATAAAAATTTTCAAGGGAATAAAATTGCTATAGACTTTTATGGAAGAGAATATCATAGACAGCAAGAATAATGTTTTAAAAGCTTCTTAGAGAGGATCTTAAGCAAACATGCTCACAGATGTTCTTTCCCAATACTAGTGACCATATTATTCTTTATATTTTAAAATTCTTAGCCTAATAGTTCACATATAATACAGCCTTGGGTTATTGTCTTAAGAGAGAATAGGACCTTTAAAATTACAGTTCATTCAAAATATATTTCAGAGCAATGGTTGTTAAATTAGTTTTAGGTCACAAATCTCTTTTAATAATCTAAAAGAAAATATGGGCTTCCTCCTTCTAAGAAAACAAAAAGAGCCCTGACTGCCCTCCTCAAAAAAAAAAAAAAATAAATAAAGTATACATCATATATGTTTCAGAGTATTCACAGATTCCCTTGAAGTCATCTATGAACACCACATTAAAAACCCTGGCTGTAAATTAGGTAAGGATCAATGTGGCAAGGAAATAGATTACAAAACCCAAGTTGATAAAGAAACTATATTTAGACTTTGATTATTATGACAATAATATTGTTTTTGCTAGCCATTGTTTCTCCTCATTTTCAAACATGGCTTTAGAAGCAATAATTATAAAGTAGAGCTAAGGATGGGGATATAGTTCTGTGATAGAGTGCTTGTCTAGCATGCATGAGGGCCTGCTTTGATCTCTAGCACCATCAACAAACAAAAAAACAGAGCTAGAGAGGAATTAAAGAATCAACTGTGGCATAGCACTATCAGGTAATTCCATATTTCTTTTCATAAATTCCTGAGTGAATTCATCTTTCTCTTTCTGCAGTTTTTCCATTTCTTCTCTTTAAATTGCAGTTTAATGTCGAAAGAATAAATAGGGCGTAGCTGGACACCCTTGGTTCTGACTTAGGGTTTCATCAAAGTTGCCTTAATAGGCACCAATGGGAGGAAGAAGTGGGGAGAGATCTAAATGGTTTCAAACCTATACATTATCATTTAAAAAATTTCAGTACCCTAGTTACTTATTTCCTAAATGTATAAAAAATCATTTAAGTGAAGTAGTGTTTTAAAGTTTAAGTCTCAAGTGATCTTCTGTAGATTTCATCATTTCTGCTCCTAAATCTCCCAAGCTCAAAATAATGGTTTTTAAACATCTATTTAGAGGCTATAGCTAAATAAATTTGTTTTTTTTTTCTCATTAAATATTAGATCTGAAATTGGAATTAGAGGTAGGGAAGAAACTTAAAAATGTCTGAGTGGGTATTATCCATCTGTAGTTTCTCAGTGTGTATGCCTAACAGATTAGTACCAAAGGCTTATAGATAATAAATAAGTAATTTAAGTAAAAACAGGGAAACAACTTGAATCTGAATATCAGACATTACTTCTTATTAAAGTTCAGTGTTTTCTGCTGAGTTATATTGTAGCAGTCTTCTCTGTCCTGACCCTAGTATGTCACTAACTAACTAGGGCTCATTCTGATTCTTTCCCTTACATTTTTATGAGTCCTGGAGCTCAGATTTTCCTTTTCTCAAGCTTCTGCAGGGGAAAATCAAACAAACAAACAAACAACAACAACAACAACAACAAAAAAAAAAAACCAGTTGGCTTTACGTTCATGTCTTCTTCTCTCTTATAATACCAGCATGGATAAGCCCCTTTGTATTGGTTCCCAAACACAGCATTATCCTTCTAACACTTTAAAATTCAGTGACATCTATTATTAAAAATTGGGCATAGTTTCTTATTTTACTCCTCTGTTCAAAATAGAAACAAAAACATAAAATTCTAACCTATGAATAAAGAAAATCTTCCTCTGAAATGACAATTAACAGATCAGACAGTAGACAAAAGTGTCATTCTCTATGTCAGTGCTGTCCAACAAAAATATAATTTATCAACAGATGCAAGCCAGGATGAGGCTATAGCTCAGTGGTAAAGTGCTTGGCTCGCGTGTTCAAGGCCCTGGGTTCAATCTCCAGTACTATAAAACAAACTAAAAATCAAACACCAAAATAAAAGTAAAGTGTGCATAGAAGAATTCTACCTAATAGGACTAAAAGATTGATAAAGATTCCCTGGAAAAGGTGAAGAATGAGTAGAAGATTTTTATTATTTTTAAATAACTTATTGAGGTATAATTGACATCCATAAACTGTACAGTTTACAAGATTGGATATATGGTATATTTTTGAAACAATAGACTTCATCAAAATAATGAACATATTCATGCCTGAAAAAGCTTCCTTGTGTCCTTTAGAAATCCTACTCATTTGCCACCCCTTCTCTGTTTTATTTTTTGTCATTACATATTAGCTTGTATCTTGTAGAATTTTACATTGATGGAATCAAGCACTGTGTAGCTTTCTCTGGCTTCTTCATTCAGTCTGCTTATACAAGGTGTAAGTCTGGAAGTACTTCCACCTTGTATAAACACTAATAGTTCATCTCTTTTTTTATTTTATTTCTGAGTAGTATTCTCTTATAAGAATATACCACAAAATATATGGTTGTGTTAGTCAGCTTTGAATTACTGTGACCAAAATTTCCAACAAGAACAAACTAGAGTAGAAAAAATATATTTTAGCCTTGGGTTCAGAGGCTTAATCAATAGTTGGCCAAGTCTATTGCTCTGGGTCCAAGGTGAGGCAGAACATCATGACACAAGGGCATGGCAGAAGAGTGTTGATCACCACATGATGGCTGGGAAGCAGAGATAGTGGAAAGAAAAGGGTAAGGGACTAGGCAGACTTCCAGTGAACCATCCCTTCAGCTGTACCCATGTGCCCACAGTTACTACACAGCTCATCTATTCAAAGTAGAATGTACTGATTAGGTTATAGCTCTCATAATTCAATTATTTCAGCTCTAGACATTCCTGAGTTAATATAGGAGGTTTTGATTCACAGCTCACTTCCAAATCATCACAATGGACGTTTGGGTTGTTTCTACTTTCTGGCAATGCTGCTTTGAACATTAATGTACAAGTATTTCCAGGCATACACTTTTTCATTTATTTGGGGAATACATCAAAGAGTAAAATGGCTGAGTGTGGTAGGTGTATATTTAATGTTTTAAGAAACTTAGTTAAAAATAGTTTTTGAAACTATTTTCCAAAGTGGCTCTATCATTTGCATTCCTACCAGAAGAGTTGGGATCTACATCTTCACTGGAAGTTGATAGGGTCTTTCTTTTTAATTTTAGCCATTTGATAGGTGGGTAGTAGTTGTTTATTGCAGTTTTAGTGTGTATTTCCTTAATGGTTAATGATGTTGAACATCTTTTCAAGTGCTTGTTTACCAAACTCACATCATCTTTGGTGGAGTATCCAATATTTTGCTTATTTTTAATTATTTTTATTTTGCTTTATTTTTACCGACTCATAAGCATCCTTTATAAATTCTGGATTCAAGCATATATCAGTAAATATGGTGTGCAAATATTTCATCCTAATCTGTGACTGCCCTTTCATTTTCTTTACTGTGTCTTTCAAAGAGCAAAATTCTTAAAAAAATTTTTTTTGGGGGGTGGGTGGGTGGGTTGGAGGCAGTACTGGGGGTTGAACCCAGGGTCACTTTACCACTGAGCTACATCCCCAGCCCTTTTGATTCTTTTTATTTTGGGACAAGGTCTCTATCTCTCCAAGTTGCTGAAGGTCTTACTAAGTTGCCGAGACTGACTTTGAACTTATAATTTTCCTGCCTCAGCTTTCCCACTTGCTGGGATTATAGACATTCACCATTGAACCTAGCTAAATTTTGATAATATGCAATTCATTGAGTGGGGCATGATGGCACATACTTGTAGTCCCCGCTAATCAGGAAGCTGAGGTGGGAGGATCATTTGAGCATTTCAGTTCAAGGCCAGCAAGGGCAACATAAGGAAACTGCATCTCAAAAATAAAAGTAAAAACGGGAGAAAAGAAAGAAGAAATCAGTCAAATTCATCAACACAAAGTTGAGAGAGGAAGAAAAGTACATTAATGATTATAACCATGTGATAGGTACGAAAGAGAGTAACAGTATGCATAGAGAAATGGAATTTATTTCTGACTTGGGGTCTAAGGAAAACTTTAGAGGAGGAGCTACCTCAGGAAGAGCAGGCTAGGTAAAGTCAGAAAAGTAACTGTACATTAGAAAAGAATATGTGCATAGGCCATGTGCTATGGAAGAGTATGGGATATTCAAGTATGAACATCCACATGACTAGAACTTAGTCTGTGTGTGAGGATGATTAAATTAGGTTGAAAGCAAGTTAGTGATAAATGATCTTGTGCATTAAACTAGGAAGTATGATGTAATGCTAATCATTATGGTCATATATGCATTTCAAAATGATTATTCTGGAATCATTGAAGAAAATAAGAGAGGTATGAAGACACAAATTGGTGTGAATATACTGTGTATACAATGAGAGATGTGAAAAGTTGTGCTCTATATGTGTACTAAGAATTGTAATACATTCTGCTATCATATATAAATAAAAATAAATTAAAAAATTAAACAAACAAACAAAAAGAGGTGGGTTAGGAGGCAATTAATAGGCCAAGAGAGTAGATAAGAATTGTGACAAAGATCCAGGGCAAAAGAAATGCCTCAAGGACAGAGATGATAAACACATAGGAATAATTTGGAAATAGAATCAGTGACTTTGGTTATCAAACATGTTCAGACAGGCTGTGGAAGGAGTTAAGAATGGAACTTGGAAAAAGGAGTTTAGTAGCTTGAGCAAAGTCAGTAGTAAAGCTTAAGAGTAGGGGGTTCATAATTTGAAGTTTTATCATTTTTTATGAACTTTGTTTCCAGACAAACCAGTGAGGTGAGATCATTGAGGTGACTGATAGACAAAATAATTAACAGCCAGCTGTGGTCAAGGAATAGAGCAAGCCCACTATACTCAAAATACACTCCCGTATGGTTTTCAAATTGAGGATTATTGGGGACTCAAATCTTGTTGAAGTGTTCTTTGTAGGACAATAATACTGTAGTTCAGCATCTTAATTAGAATCTTTTGTGTTAATATTTTATGGATGTGTATTAAATCACATGAACAGAACAACAATCTCAAATTAGACAGCCAATCTAGTAAGTTACTTGAGAAACACTGGGACTATAATCATGTCACTTAATGATGGAGCATGTTCAGAAAAAGTGGCCATTAAGTGATTTTGTCGTTGCATGGATATTATAGCAAGTACTTACACAAACCTAGAAGGCATAGCCTCTTACACACCTATGATAGATCATATCATATTGTCCCAAAGACTGTGTTACTGTACTGAGTGCTGTAGGCAGTTGTTACACAATGTTGTTTATGTATGCAAACATGTAAACATTAAAGGGTACTGTGGAGAGCAGCCTTTGCCCTGCTCTGAGTTACTTTATATTGGATAGAATAGTTTTTGGACTGTGCCTAACCCTGAGTTACTCCATTTTTATAAAGCAGCAGTTTGCCATGAGTTGCTCCATTTTTAGTTAAGGGTTGAAGTAGAATAACCCTACATTTTATCTGTACAAGTAAGTAACCACCATCTGTCTAGCACAACCATAAGACACAAACTGATTTAATTAGGCATGCTAATACAAATGACTACCTGTGTGAACTTACTGAATTAGTCAGAAGCACATGGGTGTACGGGCGTCTCAAACTTATATGGGATAAAACAGGCTTATGAGCCTATTAAACATACCAGATTACCAAATAAAGCAACTCCCTTGCCTGAGGCTCATAAAAGGAGGAGCACCCCAAGAATGGACATGTGGCACACTGACCTTCTCACCCAGTCTCTCATCAGTGGCCCAGGAGAACCACCACAGTGATGAACCTCTGATTTCCTGTCCCATCAGGGCTTCAGCACAACAGAGTGGGGTTTCTCCGGCCTATGTGGTCTGTGCCTACTCTATGCTGATTCTGAAACTGCTCAGACTCTGGCCTAAAATAAGTTCCTGAGCTTTGACAGCTCTGCGCCCAGAATGAGTTCTTCAGCTCGTTCATAGTCTTGTCTAACTACACATAGTAACTCTTACCAGTTGTATCTGCTCTCTGTGTTTGTTCTCAGTTCAGCCTTGTGAACCCCTGTGGCTGCCTTATACCTTTCTTAGCCTTCCTGTAATACATGTATGTGTATGGGGCAGGGTGTAAAGTGTCATGTGTGACTTGAGTGTTATAGATATTGGTGGTTAAGATTGGAATAAAAGGATCTGTTATTGCCTGGTTTATTATATAGCAACCTATGAGTATTTGGAAAACTTCCACTGCTGAAGGAAGTATAGCTTGTGAATTAGGTTTATGTTAATGGCATAGCTCACTCCTGATAGGTACAGTAAAAATACAAGGGAATTGGAATATTTAAGCGGTGTTATAATTTTACAGTACCATTCTTGTATATATGGTTTGTCATTGACTAAAACATTATTGTATGGTACATGATTTTACTCAACTTGGAATTCTAGTAATTGAAGCAAGGGAAAGAGGAACTGACAGATCTCCACCCCCGAAAGGTCAGAAGCCATTAGTATGGACATCTGAGAAGTTAGGGAATGATAGCCAAGTTTTATGCATTTATCTGGGCAATTGGTCAAGTCCAAAACATCAGCTTAGCTTGGAGGTAGCACTCTCAAGTTTCAGACTTAGACAGGTTGGTCAGTATTAATTAAGTGAACAAAATGTGTCAAAAAGAAGTACTTCTTAAAACAAGGGAAGAAACCCTGAATAAAGAGCCAACATCATGAAAATTAAGGATTTAGGCAAAATGTCTAAAGAATACATCTGGGATAGAAACCAATCCAAGAATGGAGTATAACAAAGAACCAAGTGTCTTTAATACTTATATATTTCTTCAAAATAAAAAGTGTTCCTGGAATATAGGAAAGCCAACTGTATAGAGAAAACAGAGAAGATGACTGGAGTGAGGGTTGGGGAGAGAGCACAGGCCAGACCTGACAACCACAAGGAGACTCAGCAGCTTTCCTCTGCATGAATGCAAGTGATAAGAGGGAATGAAGTCAAGAGGTTAAGGGGAGAAAAGAAGAAAATATTTTCAGGAGGAAGATGGCCAGTGTCTCCTTGTGTGGTTCTTCTGCCCAGAGGAATCCAAGCTACCCTAAATAGCCATGCTAAATTTTAATATCTCAAATAATTAACAAATAATAAAACACAAACACTCAGAAATGTATTTACAAAAGCTAAGCTCCTGATAGATCTAGTCTACATGGGTTCTGGAATTAGACAAAGGGAAGATGGCTCCAGTGGTTTATTTAAGGAGATACATCAAAGGCAGGGATAAGGTTTCAAGGGCCTGTCTTGCTTTGTGAGGTCTTGCAGTCAGCAGGTTGACTGACATGTTGGCAGGTTACACCCATCTCTGGTGCTGTGTGAGATCTTAGAGTTTAAGGGGAAAGTTCATCTGCATAAGGTGGTCAATCCCTGTGCAGAGTGCCCCAGGGAATTCCCAGAGCCAGACTTATCCCTTCAGGAGACTACTATGTGCAACATAGTCCACAGACAGCTCGAGACACATATTTCCATTCTTTTCCTAAGTGATCTTCACTTACAGAAAGGAGGAGAATTAGGTCTAGAAATCCTAAAGTTTAAAAAAGAAAAACAGAGTCCAATTAGGATTATGTTACAAGAAACTGTTGATCCACCTCAACTGACACAAACAAAAAGAGATTAAAAAACAAAACAAAGCTCGGTTTTAACAATTCTTATTAGGTGGATGAGAATGCAAAGAAATAAACTTACATTCAAAAAATGAGAATTTTCAAAGAGTGAAGAGAATTATTTGTGCTTTTAACTCTTAGAAAACAATGGGACAAAGAGAAAATACCATAAATAAGGGAAAAGGGAGAGACACCAAAAATTTATTGCCTGTGTGTGGGCTGGAATGACAGATTACAATCAAGGAAATCCAGGCACAGAGGGAGTCTGCACACACCCTCCAGCTCTTTCCCAAAGAGCTTCTCTTTCAGGAAGTGTTCCACTTGGTACCTAAAAGGCTGAGGGTAGGGCAGGATGGCTGAAAGCAGTTCCTCTGCAGATCCCAGGCCTTTATCTACTACACTGCAGAAAGTCTCTGAAGGCTGGAGGCAGGGCAGCACATGGAGAAAATTCTCCTGAGGCACAAAATGATAGGCAAGACTGCAAACTAAAGACAATATACCATGGGTATGCTGAAAACAGGGCTTTGGACTTAAGAAAATATCAGTTTTGTGGAATGAGCTAGAAGATACAAAGTGATCTCCAGAGTCTTGCCAGTGGTAAGAACCCAAGTATATTTGAAAGAAACTGTGAACTGAATCTAATTAAATTTCAACAAAACTAAGACTCACCATTCCAAATAAGAAGACCTACAGAAAAAGTGGGAAGATAGGTTTTAAGATACTCACTACTTTCTTCTTATATATATGATGTTCTTCTAACATACAGTGAAGACTATAAGCATGTGAAGGAGAAGGAAAATGTGAAACATAATCAACAGAGAAAACAGTTAATGGGGTAATCATAAAAATGGCTGAGATATGGAATTATTTGACAAACTAGGACAAAAATCTTATATGAGATCTATAGTGGAAAACATGCATGAAGAGACAGGGCGTTTTAGCCAAAGATGGGAACTGTTAAGAGAAACGAATAAAAATGTTAGAAATTGCTAAGAATGAAAAATTCACTTCATAGAAGTATGAGGAAATTGAAAACAACAGAGGAAGAAATCTGTAAACTAGAGATAAGTCAATAAATATTGTACAAATTGAAGATCATGAGCAAACACAGGGATAAATGAAAATACTTTTGTTTGCCACAACATAGATGAGCCTGGAGGACATGAAGTGGCATGAGGAAGCAACAAAAAGACAAGTACCCCATGACTTCATCTAGAAGATGAATCTAAGAAATTTCATCTCATAGGAGTTGAGAAGACAACATTACCAGAGACTGGGAATTGTCAAGGGAAAGAGAAAGATGGAAAGAGGTTGTGGGTAACAGGTATCATGTTATAGTTATATAGGTTATATAGGTACTCTATTTTATGGTATTTAACTCTTGACTATAGTTAAGGATAAAGCATTGTGTATTTTAAAAGAGCTTGAAGAGAATTTCAAATGTTCTTATTACAAAGAAATGATAAATGGCTGGGTGTGCTGACACACGCCTGTAATCCTAGTGATTCAGAGGCTGAGGCAGGAAGATCACAAGTTTGAGTCCAGCCTCAGTGACTTAGCGAGATCCTGTCTCAAATAAATGAAAAGGCCTGAAGATGTAGCTCAGTGGTAGAGCATCCCGGAGTTCAGTCCCCAATACCAATAACAATGACAACAAAAAAGAAATGATAAACATTTAAGGAAATGGATATCCTAATTACCTTGATTTGATCATGACATAATATACCTGTATTGAAACATTACATTGTGCCCCATAGATATGTACAATTATTATGAGTCATTCTAAAATAAAAATAAACCAAGAAAAAAAACATGACTATAAAAAGATTTATATATACATACATATTCATAGCAGCCTTATATTTACTAGACCATAACTTTAATGGGGAAAAAACCCACACCAAATATCCATCAACAGAATAAGCAACATGACTCAACAGAATAAACAGTGATATATATTTGTACATTCATGTAATAGAAAATTACTCAACAACAGAAAGGAACAAACAAGAAACATGGATGGATCTCCAAAACATTTTGTTCTGCAAAAGTATTTAAATGCAAAAGAAAGCATATAATCTGATTCCATTTATGTGAATTCTAAGAAAAGACAAAACAAATACATAGTTAAAGAAATCAAAGTGGTTGCTTCAGAGTAAGAAATTGACAGGAAAAGGAGGCATAAGATACTTTTGGGAATTATGTGAATGTTCTTTAACCTGTTTGGATGATAGTTATGGGGTCATATGCAGTTGCCCAAACCCATTAAATTGAACATTTAAGATCTGATGCTTATTTTACATAAATTATACTTCAATAAAAAATAAAAATTCATCCTTATAAAAAGCATTAGAATTTCTTTTTCTTTTCACCTACCTCATCTTCCATTCTGGATGCTTTTTGTCTTGGCTTTTCATTTCTTTTCTTCTTTTGGCAGTATAGAGGGTTGAGCCCAGGGCCTCATAAATGTTAGGCAAGTGCTCTTCCACTGAGCTTCATTCCCAGCCATTTCTGTTTTATTTTGAAAAGGGTCTTGGCAAGTTGCCCCAGCTGGCCTCCAGGTTGCAATCCCCTTGCCTCAGCCTCCTGAGTGCCTGGTATTACAGTCATGTGCCACCACACCTGACTTGGCTTTCATTTCTGAGACTCAATATTTGGTACCCTTTTCTCTCAAGCAGAAAGTTGACAAAGTCAAATTCATTAGATCAGGGGACTACTTGATATTGACCTATAATTCCCATTAATATTCAGAGTTGGCCTCTCAATTCTGATTACATGCAAAGTCTACTTTTGTCTTGACAGTGTAGCCCAGCCTTTTCTGCCCTGTGTTCCGATCTCAATTACTTACTTTACCTGTTTTCCTTGATTTTGTATATCTATTACCTCTTTTGACTTCAATACACAGGTAAACGTTAAAGTCTCTTCTTATGTCTATGTATCTTTATCGATCATTGCACTTTCATGTTCTTATCACAAAGTGATCCTCCTTGAAATGAGGAATGATATGTTCCTGTTGAAATAAATGTTAATATTGCCTGCTCTGACTTCAAACTAAATTGGTTTTGTGAAAATCAAATTAAAAATAAAGAGGTGCATAATAAATGAGATTTGACATTTTGACTCTCTTTTTTGTTTTGTTTTATTTTGGTATTGGGAATTGAACCCAAAGGTGCTTTAATATGGAGCCACATCCCTAGCTCTCTGTATTTTTTATTTTGAAACAGGGTCTCACTAAGTTGCTTAGGGCTTTGCTAAGTTGCTGAGGCTGGCCTCAAACTTGTGTTTCCCTTGCCTCAAACTCCTAAGCACTGGGATTGCAGCCATGCACTACCATGGCCAGCTATGACTTTGTATTTGAACAAATTCATTTTTTCTGGAACACCTGGCCCGATATGATCATCAATAATTTTGATGAAACTTAAAAATCTAATACATACATTAAATCTCATGAAAATGATTATATATTATCTATCTTCATTTCAATTTTCCTTCACAGTTACTGTTGTTTTCTGATTTATCTTTAAGGTCCAGTGGGACAGAGAGACAAAGAAGAGAGAATATGGGCATATATGTTATCTAGAATTTTGAAACAAGAAATAAAGATTGAATCCTATGAACCAAGGGGCAAATCTGACAGTAGTTTTAAAGAGCTGATATGAAATGATAATAGCAACATGCCACTTGCTCCTTCACCTAAAGGAGTTAGAGAATGCATCAGATACTAGAAAAAAGAGATAAGAATTGTGTCCTGCAATGTTGTTGGATTAATTCCACGCATATGTGCTTTTCTGTGCTGCTGATCATATTTGCATTCTTTAGCCCCAGTGGCTGACTCTGGGCACATGGGCCAGTGTTTGCTGGGATGACTGTTTAACAAGACACTGGTGCCTTTGAAGAGAGAATCCAATCTGTCAGGACTCCGCCTTTCCTGGGTTGTTCTATTGGCCACTGTGCTTTACTCCTATCCTGCTTTCTGTTTGGAAAGCATTCATCACCCTCATTTCACCATTTCATATTTTTTACTGCTTACCTCATTTTTTTTTTTTGCCAGCTAATGATAAGTACACAGTGTATCACTAGTCACTTTTATTATCCTTATGATTAAGAATTCATGATCTACATGAAGGGCTTTTTTTCTTCTTCTTCCACTTGCTTACAGATTTACTTAAACTTTTTTCTTATTACAGTCATTCTTCTGACGTTAGTCAGCCTGTGTTCATTGAAATATTTTGGAGAGCTCATGTACTACTTAGCAGCAAGAGTCACAAACACAAAAGTAAACAACACACAGGGAACATTTAACAGACTTTGGCACCAGCGAAATAAGCCAATCAAAAGATGCAATCTGCTTTTTGAATCTACTAACTGATGACTAATGGAAAATTACAGAGCCTCACTTCTGACCTTGACATTCCTATAAGCCTTTAATTTCACATGATATTAGGCATGCATATGTAACAAGTAGAACACCCAAACAAAAACAAGCCTTGGGAAGAACACTCATCTGTGAAAAGGTTCTGTTTATTTTGGTTTTCTTGTTCCAGGCACCAGAGTTTGGCTAGAGTAATTGCATAAGGGACAGACATTGTTGTAAGTATGCCTGAAGAGGTTATTTTTTCAGGACTCTATGAAAAGTTTATGTTTGGAACCATTGAAGTCACTGTATAATGAGAACTATTTAAATGTTCCTCTGCAAACAACTGGGAACATAGTTATGTGCAACAGTGGGTTTCTAGATTCATTTTCCACTAAGAGTTACAATAAAATGTATCCTTGTGCATGTGAAGATATAGTTTTCTTTTTTGGTCAATGGTATGTTTATTACCATGACTTCCAAGCTTGTTAGTTCTGTGTGTCTTCTAAAGCTTATGTACCATAATGGTTTTATACACTTTTTGTAATTCATATTCTAAGTCTAGAAAGTTTGTTTTAAGCATCATCCTTATTGATTACATTTCTGAAATAATGATGTCTATTTTATATTCTTTGTATAACGCTAAGTGCCAGTTTTACAGTTCTAGATACAGCTTATTTTTCTTTTTAGCGAAAATATGTTGTACCTACCTCTTTTTCTATTACGGATTTTTTTTTTTTTTTATGTTTTCTGCGTGGTTACCTAAGTGGTCTATTCATATCAAGGCAACAGGAGGAGTACAGAATTCTAATATTGCCTGAAAGAATCCAAGTTAAAAAGAGCAGGAATATGTTGCTTTTTGTGTAATACCTCAAAAATAGCCCTGGGATAATAAAAATAGACTGATTTATATTGACATGTAGATGATCTACAGATAACCCTACATATAATATACAGAGAATTAAACATCACAGTTTTGGCCACAGTATCTGAAAATAGTTGGTTTAAATATAGTCAACATTAGGACTCAATGTAGAATCTAGATGAAAAATTCCAGGTACTTTCAACTATTTCCCCAAACCACATATTCATAAAGTAGTAAAAGTGTATTTTCTTTTTTTTTAAAAAAAAAGACTCAGGAAAGAATTTTTGGTCACTATAGCAGTTTAAATCTGTAGAATCATTAATTAAATATGTAAATAATTTTGATATTTATCAGTGTGGCAAATGGGCACACTGGGCATTTTTTTCAACGTGAAAATGTAGCCTACAGAATTCTCTACCTGGTTTGCAAAGTAAAACGTGAATTTAAAGTTCCTTAATGCATTTTCTAATTATGTGGATATTTTATTACAATGCTCATTCACCTTTAAATGTTTCTTGAAGTTCAACTGAGAAGATGCCTATCAGATATAAGTGCACAAAGCAAGGGACCTAAAGTTCATATTTATCAGGAAATTTGAAAAGTCAGTTTACTCCAGATTTCTTTGCCCGAAATATCATAGGTGAACAAGTAATTATTGAATGAATGAATGAATAAATTGCAAAGAAGTATAAAATGTCTTAATATCAAGTGACTTGTACTATCTATGTTTTCTCCAGATAAATGGTTCTAAAGTCTGAAATATGGAAAATTAATTAACTAACTCCACTCATTCTGTAGATGCTATTTAGTCTTTCATTGTTACTAATTAGCTCCATTTGTTTTGGCTCATTTATTGTCTACTTCCTTCCCACCAACACCAATTCTTTACCCCCTCCACAACAAAAAAACATTTATTACATTGAGTTCTTGTAAACACTTGTACTTCCCAAGACTCGTAAAGGTAATCTTAAAATGTGAAGGAATTAAGACTTATTTAAGTAATGACATGCTAATAAATAGTCACTCAGGAGGGCACTCATTAAAATGAACCACATTGTTTGACCACAGTGCTGTATTAATGGACAACTCCTCCACTCTAGGGGCAGAGAAAAACCTTACCTTCATTTGGAACTCTTAACGTTGGTAAGCAATTTCCCTCAATTTCTTAGTAGAAAAAGCTACTTATAGGAGAAACAGACTGACTGAAAGATTAAAAGTTCAAATGATTGTGATTTCAATTTATTTGTTTTCTGCTACTTTCCTCATCCATGTACTTTTACCCTGTCAGTCTCTTCTCACTGACTATAAATCAATATGTTTATATAATTTGAACTGGAATGTTTTCATAAAATATTTTAATTTGATTCATGTGCTAATTTACATTAACAAATTACAAATTGACACTGACAAAACACCTACCAGTACTGTGGTGCAGTAGAATGCCTTGAAACCTGCACTGACTTCCATTGGATATTTTCAAACGCTGTTAGAAGTAGTAATGGTGATACAGCAAAAGAGTACTGATTAATCACTTTAACATCAATAAAAAATAAAATGTGTATCTGTGGCAAACAGAAAGTAAACATAGTCAATAATAAATCATTATTAGGAAAATACAAAATAGTATCATCATGACATAATAACATCATGACGTACACATTTTTAACTTTGGGGAGAGAAATGAGATACTTGAGGTAATGGCCGAGCATCAGTCTTTTAACTTGAGGTTGCATCTTGAAATAGATATACTTTCCATTTGTGACACAGTATAGTTAATTTTAATGTGAACAAGCTTAGCTTATCATTGATGATAGTTATGCAGTATTTTTAAGGAGAAATTTCTCTAAAAAGGATCATAATTCTGCAGAGCAGCATTACCTATATTGTTTTATTGTTCTACCAGAGTTTCTTCCATGGATTTACTCCATCTATCTTCCTAACAGTTTCCAAAAGGGAAGAGAATGTTGTATATTACTATAGCTGCTCTGTCACTTAGATATGTAATGCTTTTATTATATCAAGGCAATAACATGTATTGTAGTTTAATGAATATTGTTTTTTGGGTTAGGAAGTCACAGGAAATTATGTGGAATTTAATAAGTTGCATTAATTCATGGAATCAGCACTAGTAAATTTTCTTGAAAGACCCACCAAAATGATTTTATAAATTACGAAATTGCACATAATAGAATCTAGATTTATAAAGCATTATAACTTAATAAACAATAGGTTTAAATAACATTTTCATGTAAATAATACTGTATATTTAAAGTCAATAGCATATGTACTCACAGGTCTTCCTGATCCAGGGATCATTTATTATACTTCAGTTTCCTCTCTCTTTCTTTCATTCACCATGCACATACACACATACACATGTGCTTATATTACACACACCACACACACACACACACACACAAACAGAGAGAGAGAGAGAGAGAGAGAGAGAAACACAGAGAGATATAAATGCATAATCTTAAGAATTAAGGGTACATTCTGGGAGTATTCAAAAGACTAAAATTAAAGCTTAAAGGAACCTATGTCTGTTTAGCACAGTACTCATATCAACTCGTTCATGCATTATCTGTACTCTAAATTTCTTGCATTATTCAAAGTCCTTAAAAATTAAGTTTCAGCTAGATGTGGTGGCACACAGCTGTAGTCCCAGTGGCACCGAAGGCTGAGGCAGGAGAATTGCTATTTCAGAGCCAGCTTCAGCAATTTTGTGAGGCCCTAAGCAACTTAGCTAGACATGGCCTCAAAATTAGAAAAATAAATAAATTAAGAGAACTGGGGTTGTGACTCAATGGTTAAGTGCTCCTGGCTTCAATCCCTGGTACCAAAAGTATTTTTTTCAAAGTCAGAATTTTTCATGTTCTATATACTATCCATATTGTAGTATGGCTAATAAGTAGTCTATTTATTATGAAATCTGTTAAATTTTAATCATAAGACCTGAATTAAAAATGCTATATTGTTTATGAAACGTAACATGGGAAGAATTACTTCCTAATTTGTCACAGAGACAGGAGCCTATGGGTGTGTCTCTGTATGTTTACTTCAGAATATTCTGGATTTTCTTAGAGTGAATGAGTATGGATTTATTTGGGTATTACTAACAGTGACTTTCTAAAGACCTCATTTTTGCCTCTCAGATATAGCACAGTTTGAAAACAAAACAAAAAAAAAGAGTGGTTATGTTGGTGTTTATACCTCAAGCAGGGAGAACAGGGTAATGGAAAATGCAAGGCTGAAGATTTAACAAATGAATCTAAATCCAGATCCTTGGATGGACATATGTATGAGTATATAATTTCCTCCTTGTTTGTAAGGTTGATACCACACCCTAAAGAGTTTTTGCCCATCATGGGAATATTATGTTAAATTTTTAGTCTAAAACATTGTCATATTTTACTTTGCCTGAAAATGAATACCTTTAATATTCTGAACATTGAAAGGAGATATCCAAATGTAAGAATCATTGATGATCTCTCTATTTCAGTGGAAATTTAAGATAGAGTTTTAATGAAATGTTTCTCCACGTTCTGGTTTTGTATCAGGGAGTCAACAATTGCACCTAGGATGTGATGGTACTGGACAAAGCAGGAACCCAGAATCATTAATGACCAGACGATACTGCTGCCAGGGGAATACCCCAAATTCAATTTTCAAATAGAAAAAGTGTTTCATGATATTTGTATCCAATCAGATCTTATACCCTACACCAAAGATTTTGAATACATTTTCATAGTGTTTTACTTTTTGGCAATTATTTTTACATTTTATTTGGTTTGGATATTATAACAATTTTATCAGGTGTTAAACAGAAGTGGAGGTTAGTGGAATTTTCACCATTTTTTTCTTCTCAGAAACATTAAAATATTAATGTCCTAATTAATTAAAATACTAACATCCTAAATCACCATAGAAAAATGAAACTTCAGACCCTAAAAAGGTATCAATTATATAATTAATTCATAACTTAGAATTCATTTTGTATACTCACCTTCTGCTCCCTGGGTTTTTGTCTTGAGAGTCTCAGGTATAAAATTTTACAATATAATTTTTAAATCTTAAGTAATGAAAGGATGAAAAATCCCTGCCATAGTCAAAATTGAAAGAACAGTAAAGGATTTCTTCTTTTGCAAATGTAATGTTAATTTCTGTAAATTATAATCAGAATTACATATGCATAATGCTTAACTATTCAGTATTGAGTGGAATGTTTAATTTATTAATCTCTAATCCATTAGCTCACTGAGGATGACACTAAGTTAAAGTTAAAATTAACATGTCACAGGTACATTGTTGTGTAAGCTTCATAATGCTTTATGTAAATTTTTTGAAGTCAAAGAGCCATTTGGATGTTAATATTTTTTGTGATTTTCATAAATCATTTTTTAAAAATAATTTGAATATAGCACAATTTAACAGGTTTGTCTATCTCTACTAAGCAAAACTTTTCCTTTTTTCTCTCCTATCTCAGCTTCTTACTGCTCTTGACTGTACAATTAGGCTGAACCTTATAAAATTGAAATTCCTGCAGTTTCTTTCATTTGGTTCAAATTAAGAGAAATTACTTTGGAAATGGGAAAATGTTTATGATGCTAAGGGTATGATGTTTTTGAATATCCAATGAATAATGCTATGTCATTTTTTTCTTGGAAAAATGATAAACTGGAATTACTAGACAGAAGTTTGATTTAGCTTCATCAATATAAACATTACTTTTAGCTTCATCAAGATTCCAAGATCAATTCATTTGAGGTTAATCATGTTACAGACATTATTATTTGTTGTGAAATAACATTTATCTTACAAAGAAGATGTAATATTTCTACATGAAAGCACACAAAGCATATTCCTTCTTGATTAATTATTTTGTCTTTGAAACTTGATAAATGACCAGTCACTCAAAGTACTGAATTGTGGATTCAATGTAAATTAATAGTTATTACATAGGTAACCTATCTCGGTAAGATGATCTTCAAGTATCTTTTTCTTGCTTTATATACAATCTGTAAGATTGGCAGTCTTTTAAATAGCTAAAAAAGAGTAATAATAATAATATACACTAAAAATAATTGTAACAGTATCCTATGCTAATATAAATAATGAATAACTAGGTAACTATTGATTCTTTCTTTGCTTTTTTTTAACTAAATAGATTGTTGTTCTATAGTGGTGGGGCAAACAAATGGGAGTCAATATTAAAAACTGTACCTAATTTCCTATCTTGTACTCTAGTCAGATTAGAATGAAGAGAAATCCTCTTAAAAATTAAGAATAGCTTTAGCTCTTTTTTAAAGTGCTGCTTCTATTGGTAGATATAGAAGAACATTTGGCATTTGACAGCAGATATTTAAGTATCAAGAGAGAAAAGAGGAAGCAAAACAGAACATTTTAGAATAAAAGGAAAAAGGAATTTTTAGTTTTTAAGATAATATTAGTGGGATAAGGCTAAACAAACCCAGAAATCTGTCTAGAGTGGTCCTTTCAGATATTATTTAAACTATGCAAGGAAGATAGAATGAACACAATCATTTTATTAATTATACTTTCTATTTATTTTTCAACATGGGCTTTATAGGTGTTGGCTAAATTATATTTTGGTGGGATTAAAGAAAAAGAAGATATAAAACTTGGTCAATACATTAATTTTATCCTGTAGACTAGAAATTTGTGGCAATTTTATTTTGTCACAGAAAAAAAACCTTCCATTCTTCCTTTGCTCCCCCCTTTCTTTGCCTCTTGTCTCCCTCACTCTTTCCATCTCTTCATCCTTCCTTTCTCTTTTTCTTCATTTCTTTCCTCATTTAATGGAATTGACATCAATGGGGGAAATGAGTTGAATAAGCAAGATGAGAAATGCTCTTAAAATAGCAAAGACTTTCAATGACACAATGACAATCATAAAATATAGGGAAAGATTTGTTAATTCCTTCACCCATGTATTGAGGAGGTCTTTTCTCCCCATTAATGCTATTTGTGAGATGACAATGATCTATCTAGATATCCTTAATGTTACTCTGTCTATCACTCTCACTGTTAAGGCTCTTTATCCAATTTCACAGATGATAACTTCTAGTTTGTAAACCATTGGTTATCAATTAAAAGAAATCATCCATAACTAACTCTTTCACTAGTGTAATTAATCTTTATATAGTCTAATCCCTATGTGATGAAATGATCTGCATCAAAGGAGGGAGTTTTTACTCCAGATCATCCCCTTAGAGTTCTAATAATCAATTTTTACCATCATTAAAGTCATCTAGGAGAAAGGAGAAAGAAAATGATGCATCTCACATATCAGCTATCATTCATCATGATGCAAATTATATAATTTCTCTAAATAAGGAATTCTGAAAATTTCACCTTCCTTTGCAAGGTCAACTTTGAATATAAAATAACAGAAACAAAATAATAAATAATAACAACTATTACATGTTAGTCCATTTAGTTTTTAGTATAGGACACATCTCAACTCCTCATTCATTTACACTAATAGCACATGAAAAATTATTATATTATAGTAGAAAATATACCTTAAATCTTACTTTAAAACCTTGGTCTAAATTCTGTAACTGTTCCATAACATTGGATATATATTACTTTCAACCAGTGGTTCTCAATTGGAATTGTTGGTTACTCCCATCCAGGGGACACTTGGCAATGTCTGAAGACATATTTGTCATGACTTAGGATGGACTACTTGCATATAGTGGAATGGGGTCAGGAGAGCTGCTAAACATGCTATTGTGCTTAGGACAGCTACTTACAGCTAAGTATCTGCCCCAGATATTCCTAGTGCTGAGGCTGTGCTCATTGAGCACTTTCTGTATGTTTGAAATTGAGCTTAGGAACATTTGGAGATGCAAAATAAGCCAAGTAATCAATACACTCTAGAAGCCTGAAATCTCAGAGATGATTAAGTTGAAAGTCCAAATAATGCTGCTGATCATGATGGTGATATCAAACTAATGACTACATTACAAAGAGGCAAGACAAAAAGCCATAGAAGCTCAGTGCAGTGTAATACAAATTTACATGGGGAATAAGTAAAAGCTTTTCAAAGATTACTGAATCTGTATAGTTTTCACTATCTTTTTTAAAAATTTTTTAGTTGTAGGTGGACATAATATCTTTATTTTATTTGTTCTTATTTTTATGTGGTACCCGTGATCAAACCCAGTGCCTCATGCATGCTAGGCAAGTGCTCTACCACTGAGCCACAACCCCGGCCCCTTCACTATCTTAAAGTCTTTAATTAATGTACATAGTTATAAAATACAAAATATACAGAGTAATACTTATTGCAAAGCAAATTTCCCACTTCTGTCACCCTGGTCACCACCTTCTTTTTCTAAAGTCAGTGTTGTTTTGACTTTCTTATGAATCCTGTGAGATCTAAGGTATCCAATTTGTTTAAAATACATGTATATCATATTGTACAAATGTTTTATAATTAACTTAATAAGTTCTATTGATAAACATGTAATTATCTTGTGTGTGTGTGTGTGTGTGTGTGTGTGTGTGTGTGTGTGTATGTGTGCTGGAGATAGAACCCAGGGCTTTGTGCATGCAAAGCAAGTACTCTACCAATGGAGGTAGAGGTAGCCATATCCTCAGCCCCTTAATTTTTTTGCTGTTGCTAACAATACTGAGATGAATATATTCTGTCTACATCAGAGTATATATTTGAACAATAAGTAACTAGAAGTAGAATTTTAGTTTCAGAATATATATGCAAACTTGATTTTGAAAAATGTTTTCCACATTGTCTCCTGTGGTTACCAACTTCTAAGATGACCCCCAATTATCCTTCCCTTCTGAAACAAGCCCCTGTGTAGTCTGCGCCTACACCGAACAGTGCAGACACTATGAAAATAACAGTGTATGGGACCATAAACTGTAGGTCATAAAAGACATCACAGATTCCACCTTGGTTCTTGGATCTGTGGCTCAGGATAATCCAGTTGTCATGTTGTGAGAACACTTAAGCAGTTATGGCAGAACCTTTAGGGAGAGAAAAAAGATTTTCATCAGTAGCCAGCACTAATCTGCTTCTTATGTGCATGAGTCACTTTTTTTTTATTAAATTATTTACTTATTCTAATTTGTTGTACATGATAGCAAGATGCAATTCATTTCATATTACACATATAGAGCACAATCATGAGTCACTTTTAAGAGTAAATAATTCAGGCCTAGCCAAGCCTTCACATGGCTATGTCCTCTATTCCTTCATAAGAGGCATTGATCTAGAACTGCCCAACTTAACTTGCTTCTAAACTTCTGATATAGAGAAAATACTGGAACATAAAGTAAATGTTTATTGCTGTTTTAGACTTTGGCATTTTGAAATAATTTTTTTATAGTAGCAATAGATTATACATTCTCCACCCAAGTATACCAAACTACATTTCTAATAGCAATGTGTGAGAGTGCCTCCTTACCCTATCTAATGCAGCATGGCTGGCTGACTTTTCTTTTTTTTTTTATCTTTTTACTTTCTTTTCTTTTATTTCTTTCTCTCTCTCTCTCTCTCTTTCTTTCTTTCTCTCCTTCCTTCCTTCCTTCCATGCTTGCCAACAAAATAGGTAAATACAATGTCATTATAGTTGGATTGCATTCTCTTATCGGTGCATTTCATATACTTAACATTATTTAATTCAACATAGTCTAACTGTTACAATACTTTGCTAATCTGTCAATTGGATTGTTGGTTGTTTCTTATTTATTTTTAGAAATTTATTATATATGTGGATATAACTACCACTTTGAGTATGGTACAAATTGAAGGTATTATTCTGTTAGTTTTGTTTATGTGGTTTTTCTGTAATAAAGACATTGTTAAAAAATTTTTGTTATCAATTTTTTCTAATAGTTTTTGGAATTTATGTTATATTTATAAAAGTGATTCCATTCTAAAATGACAAAAATTCTACCATGAGTGTTCTGGTACTTTTGGGTTTTGTCCTTTTATATTTAAATGTTTATTAGGAATTTATTTTGTTTTAAGGTATAGGAATCTACTTAATTTTATTTTGTTGTTCAAAATAGTTATTAAAAAACCAATAAGTATGAACCAAATTTTTGCCTAATATTATACCAAATTATATTTGCATTTGGACAATTTCTGATCTTTTGTATATATTACATTTGCTGAGGACTCTGTCATGGTAGCATACTATTTCATTGCTATTTTCCTAATATACTAATTTTCAGAATTATTCTGTCTCTATTAACTCACTCATTTGTATTGAGTTTTGACTATATATCAAATAGTCATTCTAAATTTGCTAATATTTAGGATCTTTACATCAATATATATAAATAAAAATATTTTGTAGGGTTTTTTCCTGCTTTAAAGGGATTTTTAACAATGTTACACTTATTAAAAATTTGAAACTTTTATTCTACACTGCAGGAATGTTATTACATTGTTTTTTTTTTTTTTTTTTTGCAATTCTTCCAACAATCTCAAACTGAATATATTTTTTATTTGGTACAGGGAATCATTCTTCAACATATGGGAATCATAAAGTGATTCATGCTCCTTTGGTAATTGATCTAGTTAGATATTCTATGTCTTCTGAGTTTCACTTTAACAACCTATATTTTCCTAAAAAATCATCTATTTTATAAAATTTCTCAACTTTATTTAAATTGAGTTTAGTAAGGTAGTTTCAAATATTATTTGATTTTCTTTTTTATATGTGTTACCTTTTCTAAATTAATGATTTCATCTTTTTTTCACTATTTTCTTGGCTTTATCTCAATCGTAGATAACATCTTAACATGTCATCATTTAGTATGGTATTTTGTAGGTTTACTCCCAACTCCCTTTCATTGACATGTTTTGATAGTCTTTACATGCAGTTCTTCAACTGGTGAAGGGCCACTCAAATTTCTATTCTTAGCTTGTTCTGTCCTGTATATTTTTACCTAGGAATTTGTCCATTTTATCTCACTTTACTTAGCACTATGTTGATTGTAATCACATCCTGTGATCTTTTGATCTCTGTAGAATTTATGGGTCCCCACCCTCGTTTTTGATGTTGGTACCTTCTCTCTCTCTCTCTCTCTCTCTCTCTCTCTCTCTCTCTCTCTCTCTCTTTTCCCTTGCTCATTCTGATCATGGAGCTACAAATTTACTAATATATTCAAAGAATTCTCCTTTGGACATTATCTATTATTTATTGTATATATTTGCTTTCTATTTTTATATTTTGTGCTCTTATGTGTATTATTTCCTTCTTATTTTATTTAGATTTAATTTGTTGTTGGTTGCTATATTTGTCATCCATTCCTTTTCTGTATTTTTATTTTTTATGTAGCTTATAAATTTTCAATCTTGTCTGATAATCTTTACCTGTTAATATCTAATGTGATTACTGATATATTTGCAATTACCTACTTGCTTTTTGTTTGTCCTGTTTATACTTCCCCCTCCTTCTTTTTATCTGATTAATAGTTTCTATTGTTCAGTTTATTCTCCATTGCAGTATTGTACTCTTCTTTTAGAGAATACTTTAGATGTTTCAGCAATGCACAAATAGACTTCTCTCAGGCCTGAGTTCCTTTTCTTTTCACTGCCTCACCAATGAACTACCCTCTTCACAAAGGATTTATCCATGGTTTTCCATGCATCCTTTCTTTCCCAGTTTCTTTAGACTTTCTCCCAAATTAGATAATGGGAAGGTTCTCAAAGCCTGCCCACTTATACTTTCTTCTTTATTATAAACAAATAATTTTTGGTTTTGCTTTTCAAAATGAGATGCTTGGAGAACTGTGTGCTCTACCAGCAGTGTCTGAGATATACAGCTGAGGGTAGCCTTTCTCCGCAGTTTCCTGCATCTCTGACCTGTCCTGTTTTGGGCAGTCCTTTCATTTGTTCTGTGTTCTTTTCGGGAATATTTTTCAGGGTGGTAGGGCAGGGAGGGAGGTTGTGATTATTTCTAGAAGAATGGAGAAGCCCTGCGTTTATTTGAACTTTCAAAAACTTGAATCCCTATGGTATAGCATGCAATCTTGGTTTCGAAAATTAGGTAGGATTTGGGGCATGGAGAGTACACTTTGGGTTAATAGGACAGTGTAAGAGCAGGTGAAAAAGCATAGTGTACACATATATTTAGCAACCTATTACTAAATATTGAAAAGGAACCAGGCATTATGCTAGACAACTGGTGTAGAGGGATCTTTGCTAAGTATCTGTTCTCAGCAGTCACAGTATGGAAGGAGCAGCAATTAGTAGAGTTGAAACATACAGTGATCATGGAGATCAAGTTAGGCTGGGGCGGAGGAGTTCTGGCTGAATTTCAATGTGTCTCATTAATAAACATATGATTCAGTAAACAAAGCCCACATGCTATTGTGAGGGCAGTCAGAGATTTTGAGTAAGGACTTTGGGGATAAATTTCCTAAAAGAGATAGACAGGCTTATTTTATAAAAGTGTGAATGCACAAGTCACCCTTAATTATGTGTCCAAAGCACAAGCTATCCCTTGTTCCTGTATAATTCAAATTCAGTAAGAAACTAACACAAAGCAGAACTTGCTTTAGTAATGTTTATTGCCTCTATTTTTCTTCTTCTTCAAGACAGAACTGAAAAAGAAAAGGGACATTCGTTCTGCTGTTAGGAAAAATTATTTAAGTAATAGATGACATTCTAATGAAACATGAATGTGTATTTCAAGCATTTATGTTTTAACTTCACAGGACTTTTAGCTTCAGGGCACATCATCAGTTTGTCATGAATTATTATCATATAAGAGCAGATGATTATATAATATTTTATCCACACATTGCTTTTCATTTCCTTATGTATATTTTCAAAGAATAACAGCAAAATTAGAAATAAAGTTCTAATTTTTATAATTCTCTTCTTTGCAGTATGAAATTTAGTTCACTGCTGTCATTATTATTGTTTTTACCCATTTAATGTCATGATAGAGAATAATGGTGGTTTACAGGGGTTGAGGGTTGAGGCAAATGGGGAGATGTTGACCAAAGAGTATGAACTTTCAGTTATAAGAAGAGCAAGTTCTGAAGATATAATGTACATTACAGTGGACTTGTTAATAATACTGTACTGTATATTTGAAATTTGCTAGGAGAGATTACAAGCATTATCATCAAAATAAAAAGGTAATTATGTGAGGTGATGGATATGCTAATTAACTATAGTAATAATTTCACAATGTATTCATATATCAAATCTTCACATTATATACTGTTTCCAGCTTTTTCAACTATACCTTAATAAAGCTGAAAATGCTCACAAGTTGTCATATTTTTTTAAAAGTCATATATAATTATTTTGTAATATTAATTATGTGTTATTATTTTTGTACAACTGTTCTTTAAAATCTTAAATATTTACATTTAAGATGTTATATTTTTTATTTTGGTACTGAGGAGTGAAACCGGGTGTGCTTTACCACTGAGCCATATCCCCAACCTTTTTTATTTTCTATTTTGAGACAGGAACTCACTAAGTTGCTTTGGGCCTCATTAAATTACTGAGGCTATCCTTGAACTTGTTGTGATCCTCCTGCCTCAGCCTCTCAAATTGCTGGGATAATAGGCATGCATCACAAGTTCTTAAGTATACTTTGAAATATTTACCTGTTATTATTCCATCCAGTGTTCTGTGCATAATAAAAAAAGAATTCATGGTTGCATATTAGGATCAATATAATCATTAGCCCTATATAGAGAACATTAGAATAAGAGACAGTGGGAACAGGGCAAAACAGGGTTTTACTCAGTCCTTCCTGATCACTGATTTAGCAAATTACAGCACTTTTATCAGAACATGATATGGAGTATTGTTCCCCTTTGTTAATCATGTATTATCCAAAGAGTTCTCTGGAACTGTCTCAGAGTCAGCATTCTGTATGCAACTCAGTTTCACATATTAATTTGAGCTCCCCATAATTTTGAAGTATTATCTGGCTATAATCTGATGTCCATACACTTCACACACTAAATAAATTGTTCCATTTTACAAGCAGTAAAATGCCCACAAATGTGTAAAGTGCACTGTGGGTGCCTTGCAGAAAATATGCTTGAATGGCTCCAATAATTAGGCAGGCACTCCAAGGATATCTTTCTAATCTGTCAAATATTTAGAACCTATATAAGATCTATCTTCAATATTTTTTATCATTTTTAATCAGCTCATTTGAGATAAAGGTTATATGCAATAAAATTCACCAGTGAATGTACAATTTAATGAAATTTGACATTATTCATAATATAAAACATTTTCATCACAGCAAAATAGTTACCTATGCCACTTAGTAGTCAAAGTCAATTCCCTTATCAACCCTAGCTACTAATACTGACTGCTTAGCTTTTTCTCACAATGAGCTAGTGTTTTATGGACAGTTAGAGGAAATCAAATAATACAGTGGCTAGTGTTCTGTGTCAGGCTTCTTAAATTTAGCACAATGCTTTTGAAATCATCTATGTCTTTGCATGTATCAGTAGTTTATTTTTTATTGCTATATATTATGTTGTGTAGATATGAAAATTTTTTTATTCATTTCTTTATCTAGTGTCCAGTTGACGATCATTTGAGTTGTTTCCAATTTCTAGTTATTACTAGTAAAGCTGCATTAATGTTTGAATGCTCTTTTTATAAATGTACTTTTTCATTTCCTTGGGTTAACTAGTAATGGGATTGCTAGGTTTTAATAGTGTGTGTTTACATATGAAACTGCCACACTTTTTCCAAAGTGATTGTATCATTGAGTATTTTCACTGACAGTGTTCAAGATTTCCATTTGTTGCATCCACATTTTCATCCATCCTTGCTACAGTCAGCTTTTGGAGTTGGTATAGAGTGGTATATCATTGTTTCAATTTGTATTTATTTATTAATGATGTTGAACAACTTTCATGTGCTTATTTCTTGTTAATTTTTTTGTTTAATGAAATGAGTGTTTCAATCCTTTATAAATTTCTAATAAAGATTCTTTGACATCTTACTATTAGAACCATACGTTTCCTCTGTCTATTCTACAAAATATCCATTTATCAAATAATCCATTTTTCTACCATTGTCTTTTTTTCTGTTCTAGAATACAACCCAGAATACTACCATGTGTTTAGGCATTATAACTCCTTAACTTCCTTGTCTATGGAGTATCAAAGTGTTTTCTTGCTTTTCATGACTTTGAGATTTGTGAGGATTACTGAGTCAGGTGTTCTGTAAAATGTCTCTGTGTTTGGGTTTATCTGATGTTTTCTCATGATTATAATGGGTTTATGAGTCCCGGGGAAGTGTACAACAGAGGTGAAGTGCCCTTCTCATTGCCTTCTGTCAGAGGAATATGTTGCCAACATACATCATCCTTGGCAAACTTAGTTTTGATCACTTGCAATTGTATCTGCCTAAAGTGATTGTTTTTCCCTTTGCATATTCTGTACTTTGGAAGTGAGCCATTGAAGTCAGCCCTCTCTTAAGAGAAGGAAAATTCATTTGGAAGAGGGATATAAAAAACAATGTGTAAATATGTTAAAATCCCTGTAACAATTAATACATGGGGAAGGAGATACTTTGGGACATACAAGTATCATGTATCACTATTTTCCCATTAAGATTTGTCACTAATTTTAACATTCATCAATGAAACTTATTACCGTTGGGTTATCATGGGCATTTCTTATTTTTCGTCTATATTTAATATTTAGAATTATCTGTAAGGAATTTCAATCCCTGTTTATTTATTCTCCGAATGGAGAATTTTTTTTTCTGGTAAGGGCCACAGAGTAAATATTTTAGGCTCTGAGGACTGGACTTTGAAGGAAAAAATTTAAAACACCTACTGTTCCAACCTGGCCTCAGTCCTTGTTCCAAAAATTTTGTGATTCTGACATCAATCTACTGTTGTGTACTTGTAAAAAAGCACTTCATGATAAGATATATCTTTTTAAAAATTGAGACACTTTTGGCCATTACCTTCTGAATACAGTTTAATAAATGTAAGGTAAAATTTACTCAAGGTCAACTGGATAGTGTTTGAAATTTTGACACGGGAGATATATTTCTTTTTTTCTTTCTTGTGTGTGCATGAAGGTAGTACTGGGGATTAAACCTAGTGGCACTCTACCACTGAGCTTCATCTCCAGCCATTTTTGTTAGTTTGTTTTTGAGACGTCTCTAAGTGACCCAGGCTAGCTTGGAACTCAAAATCCTCCTGCCTCAGCCACCTAAATTGCTGGGATTACAGATAGGTACCACCATGCCCAGCAAGATATAATTTCTTACTAGAAACACAACCTCATAAAACCTGAGCCCATGTTAAGCTTAAGTTTCCATGTTTTATAGATGATAAAACTGAGGCTTGGAGAATTCAAGTCAATTGTGTAAGGTCACATGCATAGCTTAGGCCAGAATCTGCACTCTCACACTAGTGAATTGTATCTTCCATTATGTTTTGCTGTCCCTGCAAAAATAAATGAATATATTAGATTTAAAAATACAGGATTAAAATATTCCAAAAAAGTTGTGTAACTAAAATTACTTAAAACTGACCATTATATATAATATTTGAAACAGGAAGTCCTTGTCTATTTGGTCTTTACGATTGCTCACTGCTATGAAGTAAAATAAGTTCACAGAAATAAAATAGCTGCTCAGGCTACCATTTATTTTGGCCATTGTCAGGAAAGATGAATTAGCCAGTATAAATTCTCCAGAGATGGCATGATGTGTACAACTAATAAAAACTGTACCTGGTGATTCCCTTGGAGAGTGAGCAAATAACCTCAAAGAAGAATCAAAATTAACAAGAAATGAGACCAATCTTTCATAGCACCATGAAGGTTAGAAAGATAAAGCTACAGTACTCCAGAAACCATGAAATTACTTCTAAAGGCAATAATCAATTTAGTGAGAAACATTAGAAAACCACAAGTCAAAAAAAAAAAAAAAAAAAAAAAAAAAAAAAAAAAAAAAACCCAACATCAACAAGAACGGTAAGCCCTGGAGGTCACAACCATGGAAAAAGTAGCTGGTAAATCCTGTTTCCCTCCCCCTGCTACTCAGATAAGATTGATTTATGCTGAATCCTGAGCCTGAAACAACTGTTGCCAGAGGAGAAACCTTTCTACTTACTAAGAATTACCTTTCCATCATTTGCTTTTTATAGAAAAAGAAGGAAAAAAAGAGAGGGAGGGAAAGAAGATGAAAAAAATAAAAGTCTAGCATTGTCTGTTTTCTTTCTCGATTATTTCATTACTCATTGATTCCAAAATCTTCAATGAACTAAATTAGTTAAGCATCTTGTATTTCCTACAATAATATAATTGTGTAAACCATCACATGTAATGATTTTCTTGATCATTTCAAGTATTTTCTTAATAATATACATTATTCTGTAATCTGATTATATGCATTGATTCTCTTACCTTCATGTGGAAATTTTCAATCCATAATTATTTATTGAGCTTTTTTTTTAAATGCCTTATGGATCCTGAGATGGAAGATGGTCTCAGTATTCAAATAAAACACAGATTTCCAGTTTTGTGATCCCTAACTTCATTTGAGAAAATCATATCCTGTATGAGATAGAACAACTGTGGACATTCGTCAGGAAAATATGGCTAAGTTAAATTATATTTCTATATTTTCTGTTTTGTAAAATGGACACATATTTTACTCGATAACTGCAATAATACCAAACTTTTGTTTTTAAATTTTAAGGACACCAAAACAGAAACTTGGAGACAAAAAAATGAGAGTATGAGTAGACTTTTTCTTTAATTTTGCATATGTGTTGCATTTCCATCAAATATTAAATATACTTTTTGAAAGTTTATAATTTTTTTCCATATTTTCCCATCCCAATCCCAAGTCCCATTACTCAGTGATAACCTCTTTCAACTCCTTTAACTCCTTCTTCAAGTACCTTAGTCCATTTTTTTTTTTTTAAAAAATTTCAGTTGTTGATGGACCTTTATTTTATTCATTTATTTATATGTGGTGCTGAGACTTGAACCCAGTGCCTCACACATGTGGGGCCAGCACTCTACCACTGAGCCACAACCTCAGCCCTTTAGTCCACATTTTTAAGTAACATGTATACTGACATTTCCTGATTTTCAGTTAAAGATATTAGCTATTGAATTGTTTGGAAGGTGAGCATAACATTTATTTTTCCTCCTTGGTCCTTTCCTCCTGACATGTAAACTTTGCTCTCTCCCTGTGGTTCCAATACTCATACTCAAAATTGTTTGAACCAGTTTTTAGTGTTTGCAGTAATTCTCAATATCTAAATATTATTCACAACAAAAGGCTGGAGATTTTTCAGTCACCAAAACAATATGCCTTTGGTTTACCTTTTGGGGGAAAAATTGTGTTCATTTTCTCCTGTTAGCAGTTTTGAGATATCCCTGGTCTAACCTTGAAACACTCTTTTCCCCAAAGAAAGTACACTCCACAGAGAACTAGTGAGTGAAAAAGGATTTTTGCCCTTTAAAAGGGGAGGCTTGAAAGCTGATGGACCATATATTAAACATCACACAACATTTATCGTTTTCTAAAAATCTGAGAAATCAGTTCCCATGTCTCTCTTTTCAGTTACCTAAAAGTAAAAATTTCTATTTTTATTTCTCCATATTCATTTCTATGATTCCCCATTCATATATCTTCTTCTAATTCTCTCACTTCTGTCCTTTCTTATATTACATATTTTGGTCTTTTTCAGGCTTATTTTGCATCCTTAAAGAAAAATTTTGGTGTTGCTAACATGTCTGTAAAGAAATTTTGAATCAGTTAGGATAGGCCATGTTATTCCTTGATAATGAATAGTCTATAAATTTCAAGTGCCTAATATGAAAAGAAAAATATCTTGCTTGTAATACATGCATATTAGTAAGAAGGGATTATAAAAATTTGATTCATGCTTCTGAGATGGGGGCAACAATAGGAAGAGTGACACATATAATTTCCATTCACATTTTATTAGAAAAAGCAAATTACATGTAGACACCTAACTTCAATAGAATCAGGAAGTATAATGGTTACACTAATTTGTTCCAGGAGGGAGAAATAGAATGTTTTTAAATAGTTTTAATGACTTTGACCTTGATATGAATATTGTGATACTACTACAAATAAAGGAGACTAGTACAAATAGCATGCATTTTTAAACTATCTGTGAAAATATTTCTTTCTTCCATTACATGCAGTTTGATAGCTTTTAGGAAATGTGAGGGCCACAATTAACATAATTCACTTCTGAATAACTCACCCACTGGATCCCATGTCATTTGAACAGAGGAAGATAAACTTTCCTTTATCTTGAAACATCTTCAGAAAACGTCATCCTACGAATTGACCTTTGGATTCATTATATTAACTTAAAAATTATAAAATCTATTTTAAAATATGACCTCCTAACTTCTGAGAAATGTAAACAAATCTAAGGCAAGACCTTAATTATTATGTTCCTCTTTGGTTTGTTGACAAATTTTGTTGTGATTATTAAAAATCTGAAATAATTATTTAATGTTGAGAAGACTGAAAACATGGAATGTAAATTTGTCTCAAAGAGTAAAATTCTAGTCAGAAGTTAAGCACCAGCCAATCTCATACATTAACTTTAGGGCCTTGGAAAAGGAACATTAAGGTAATAATAATCTAGGCTTCACTCACAGCACAATATATTTCTCTTTGCAAGTAACTATCATTTCAGGTCCAATAAGCAAATAGAGACGAGTCATTCATTTCATGCAAGCCTCTGACAAGCTGCCCATGGAAACAAATGCCTCCCGTTGCTCAACTAGCTTGTGTTCAAACTGGTGACTTGGAGGTGAAAGGTTGTGGATTCTGTTATCAATCATCTAGGATACTCACTCCTCCAGCAATAAAGCATTATCCCAGACAGGACGGAAAAGGGAGAATTGTATGATTCAATTCATTAGCACATGATTCCACTCTGTTAGCAAAATGCCATCCTATATAAAATATGAACGGCATAAAAAGCAGCTTCCTCCTATTATAGCATATAGAACTGTATGAAGAAAATGTGCCAAATACAACATAGCAAATTGCTATGAGTTGTTAGTGAGAAAATTCATCTGTAGTTCCTATATATTTTTTCTTGTCTGTGACTGTCAAACAATGGCAGTATGATGGATTGAGTTACCCCAAGCAGATCTCCTGTGAACAGTTTCTCTGGCCTCTGTTGAATAACATTACAGACCTGACTTTAACACTTACTGTTAGCATATTTGGGGAATAAGTTATTTTACTCTATGACCACACTATTTTTAAAATTTCTTTGCATTTAATAAACAGTTTAAAGTAGGAAAAAAAAGATTGCTAAGCTATAACAGTTCAAGAAAGAACTCCAGTTAGGGTTATTTATTGCTTAATGAAGGTAATTAATTTAAATTATTCTCAAACAGAATTAAAAAAACAACCATGAAGACAGATTAAAGTCTCAAGATTAGTTAGCATTAGATATTAAAAACAGTGTGAAATATACTCATATGCTTTGCTCTGAAATTACTCGAACTTTTAAAACCTTGAGTTTATGTCAAACTGCTTTTCTAGAAAGATTCAAAATGATTTCAATTGCAATTTTATGACAAATTAATCAACTGCTTACTTTGTGCCTTATTTTGTTTTAAAATATAGAAATAAGCAAAATCAAAAAAGTTATTTAGCGTCTAGTAGTTTGTATTCTGAGATGACAGAGATGGATAAAAACAAATGATAAAAATAACAGTTTTAATAAGTACTATTAAAAAAAAAAAACACCAAAAGCAAGATAGGCAAAGTGGGAATCATATAGCTTTCTACTTTAATAGGTCATTTGTAAAAGACCTTTCGGAGGAGAAAATATGTAAGCAGAAATTTTAATGCAAAAATAAAACAATTCATGAGGATATTGAAGGGAAAATTATTCTAGACAGAAATGGAAGCAAATTAAATTACCATAGAGGGGAATTTGTTTTTCATGTTCAAGAAACAGCAAGAATATCAGTATGGCTGGAGGATAAGAATGAATGAGGGGAGGAGATGTAGTTATGGGTCAGATCACTTGGCCCTTAAAGATCTGAGTGTTCCTAAGATGTTTTACCAAATCAGTTGAATGAATGGTGAGGCGGTTGATTTAGGGAACATCAGAGGATTGCAGAATTGAGCAGCAGGAGGATCACAACTCTGATTTTGGACATGATGAATTTGGCAGAAGAAGCCTATTAGATCCTAGAATTTGTTTTCTATGCTGCAGAACAAATTATGACAAACCTAGTGGCTTAAAACAACACAAATTTATTAAATATCAGTTTCTATGGGGCTGGAGACTGGGCCTGGCTTAACTGCGTTCTTTGCAAGCTTGAAAACAAGGCATCAGATGGGTTCACCTCTGAAAACTTAAGGGAACAGTCTGCTTCCAAGCTTACTCAACATAGTCTTCCCATTCTTGTAGTGTTACCATTAATGAATGAAAGCTTTTTATTGTTGTTGTCATTGTTCTTTTTTTTTTTTTTTAAAAAAATGTCCTAGTTATACATGACAATAGAATGCACTTTTTTAAAATTTAATTTTTTTAGTTTTTGTATATTTATTTTTTAAGAATTTGTTCTAATTAGTTGTACATGACAGCAGAATGCCTTTCAATTCATCCATAAACAAATAGAGCACAACAGTTCAATTCTCTGGTTATACATGGTATAGAGACACATCATTCATGTAATCATACATGTACCTAGGGTAATAATGTCCATCTCATTTTACCATCTTTCCTATCCTCATAACCGGCCCCACACCTTTGCCCAATCCAAAGTGGAAGGTCTTTGAATAGAATGCACTTTGACACATCATACATAAATTGAGTAAAATTTGTCATTTTTCTGGTTGTACATGATGTAGAATCACAGTGGTCATGTAGTCATATATGCCCATAGGGTAATTATGTCTGATTTGTTCTACTATCCTGCCTACCCACATACCCGCTCCACTCCATTTCCTGAAAGAATCAGAAAAAGGCCAAATGTGGTAGCACATACCTGTAATCCCAGTGGCTTGGGAAACTGAGGCAGGAAGATTACAAGTTCAAAGTCAGCCTTAGCAACTAAGTGAGGCCCTATACCTAATCCAAAGTAACTCTATTTTTCCCTAGTACCTCTCCACTCCACACACGCACTGTGATTTAGCATCTGCATATCAGAGAAAATATTTGGGCTTTGGTGTTTTGGAATTGGCTTATTTTACTTATCATGGTATTCTCCAGCTCCATCCATTTACCAGCAAATGCCATAATTTCATTCTTCTTTAAGGCTGAGCAACATTCCTTTGTGTGTGTGTATATATATATATATATATATATATATATATATATATATATATATATATATATCACATTTTCTTTATTCATTCATCTGTTGAAGGATACCAAGGTTGGCTCCATAGTTTAGCCATTATGAGTTGAGCTGCTATAAACATTGAAGTGGGTGTATCACTGTAACATACTGATTTTAAGTCCTTTGAGTATAAACCAAGAGTGGGATAGCTGCTTGGAAACTGTCTTTTTTAAAACCAGTAGGAAGAGCAAGACTCTAGAGAAGGTCATCCAGCAAGATGGAGTCTTGTAAAACATAACATTATAGGAGTGACATCCACCTCCATCATCATAGTCAAGTCACCAGTCCTGGCCACACTCAGGGGAAGGAGACTCTACAGGGGCATGAATATCAGGATGCAAGGATCACTGGGACAACTTAGTCTGTAGGACCCAAGTAGATAAACTGAGCAGGAAGTGGAATGTACAGCCCTTAAGAAATATCAGATTGGTGATAAAACTTTTACAGTGATCAAGGTATTGATTTTTTTTTTTTTTTTTTGGTACTGGGGATTGAACCCAGGGGCATTTGACCACTGAGCCACATCCCCAGCCCTATTTTATATTTTATTTAGAGACAGCGTCTTACTGAGTTGTTTAGTGCCTCACTTTTGCTGAGGCTGCCTTTGAACTCCTGATCCTCCTGTCTCAGCTGCTGGGATTACAGGCATGAGCCACCATGCCCGGCAGTATTGATATTTTTAAAGCCTTGGGTCTGGATGAAAATATAATCTATGAAGACATGGAAATCATAAAGATTTTGTTCTAATTGCCATAGAGAATATCCCAGATAGCCAACATTTTTTTAAATAATGCACAAAATAATTCTAGCATCAATTTTGATATTTACTAGATCAGTTCTTACCTGCCTTACTATAGCTGCCATTCTTCACTCATTCATTGCTTGCTTTATCTTATACTTCATGGTACTTCCCTTTGTGGCCAGCGTACCTGGTTTTTTTGATCTCAAGTTTCCACTTGTGCTTGTTGAGTTCTTTATGTCTCCATGGTTTTAGCGTTCTTTTTTTGTTTGTTTGTTTGTTTCCTCTTGGCCTTCATGCTGATCCTGCTGAACTAGCTTCCTTCTTGCCCTGAGTGCTGTCAATACATACCTTCACAGGACGCCATTGCTTTAACATTGTCACAGATATAATCTTTCACAAATTTTGTATTTCTTTTTCTCATTAAACTAAAAAATGTAAGAAATGCAAAAATAAATTTAGTGCAGTAGAATCAGAAAAAGGGGCTGGGGTGTGGCTTAGTGGTAGAGTGCTCGCCTAGCACATGTGAGGCCCTGGGTTTTATCCTTAGCAACACATAAAAATGAATAAAATAAAGTTATTGTGTGCAACTACAAATAAAAAATAAATATAAAAAAAGAATCAGAGAAAGGCCAGATGTGATGGCACATGCCCATAATCCCAGTGGCTTGGGAAGCTGAGGCAGGAAGATTGCAAGTTCAATCTTGCAATTGAATGATTGCAAGATTGAACTTGCAATCTCAGCAACTAAATGAGGCCCTAAACAACTTAGCAATACCCTGTCTCTAAATAACAAATAGAAAGGTCTGGGGGGATGTAACTCAGTGCTGTGGTAAAGTGCCCCTGGTTTTAATCCCTGGTATAAAAAAAATCAGAGAAAAATATGAACTAAAAGAAAAAAAATTCCAAGAGGATAGAAGGAAGGTATTTTTGAGTAGGAAAGAATTAAGTCAATCCTCACAGTTATTATGTGAAATATATAAGAATAAGCTAGGACTTAAGTCTTGAGGAATGAATTTTAGAAAGAATGATAAAAAGTATATTTCTCATTTATAATGGAATACTTTATAGTAAAAATTTTATCTGGCTTACTTTTGTTTTTTTCAACATAGTTCCTTGTGAATAGTTAAAATTGATACATATTATACAATGTATTAATTTACTGTGGCTCAAATTATATTTAGGCTGTGTCTAGTCTTTGATTCTAATTGTTGTTATTCTAATATTAACATTAAGACATATTTCTTTTAGGTATTCAAATTAAGTGTATAAGAACAAACAAGATCCTTTCCCCTCCCCTTGGAAAGATAAAATTACTGTAGTTAAAAAAAAAAAAAAAAGGATTTTTGAATTTTACATTGGCTTTTCCTAACAGTACCCTAATCCAGTTTTTCTGCATAAAAGTATATACATTTTAAGAAAGCAAGAAAACACAGTGAAATCCACTGATGGAAATATTTGTTTGTGTTTGTGGTTTCATGCCTTCAGATTTAATATTATTTTCCCAGAGCTATGGCATTCCTACACAAAAGTTTCAGTTTGGATGAACTAGAATTTTGATTATGGAAAATCATAGTTAAACACTAAAAAAAAAATAACAGCATCTCCAGAGTTTGCAAATCTGTATTTACTTTTTGTTTTGGAGGCAGTATTTCTTATTTCTGTAGGTATAGTCTCCCTATGCAAAGTCATATGTACTGTATTGTCTCCAAAGGCCATTGGAACTAGGTACAACAAAGCAGGTGACTTACACCAGAAATTCATTGTTTCATATTCTGGAGAAGTCTGAAGTCAAGTTATTAGCAAAGCCTGGTTCTCTCTGAAGGTGACAGGGAAGGAGATGCTCCATTCCTTTTTCCTGAGGCTTTCTTCTCAAAGCCTCAGGTATATTTCAGCTTATAGATGCTACACTCCAGTCCTCTGTATTCACGTGAAATTCTCTCTGAGTGCCTTTATGTCATCTTCCCTATGATTCCCCTCTTTTAAAAGTACACCAATTTTATTGGATTAAGACCTGCCCAAATGACCTCATTTTAACTTAATTACCTCTCTAAAGACTTTCTTTCCAAATAAAGTCACATTCTAAGGTACAGGGAGTTAAGACTTTAACATATCTGTTTGGGGACATGGCAGTCAAAGTATAAGATGAAAAGGCATGTGCACTTTTATGTATGTTTTGAAAATGTGTTTTAAAATTAAAAGTTTGGACTGACATATTGTATTCAGAATAAGTGATTAAAATTGGTGCCCTTATATTTACTATCTCATACAAACTAAATACATTGTCATTTAACTTATTTTAATATGTTATTGAAATATGAACTTTTTAATTCTTTTTGTGTGATTCAGGATGACAGACTATATCCCCCCAAAAGTTAATTATCATACCAATATAGAGAAGAAAAGCAATAAGCAGTAAAGATTTATCAAGCAGCTGAACTGTAGCATCAAAATGAATATTCATGAGTAATATGATATTAACTTATATTTAAATACATATTAAATAACTCACATATGGTTAGAATGGTGTTCTTGTGACTTTGAGCAGCAAGCATAATAGCTGAAAAGTAATTTCCAGCCTTTATATCTGTTTCTTATGATGAGAGACAGATTATTAAGGATTTTAATTATGAAAATCATTATAAATTTTATGAATTAGTATTATGTTTATGTTTCATGAGTGATGCATTATTCTTAGTACAGTTATTATTGATTATCAAAAGTGTCATACCTAAAGATATTCAATAACTCCACATACCTGTAATCCCAGCAGCTTGGGAGGCTAAAGCAGGAAGATTGAGACTTCAAAGCCAGGCTCAGCAACTATGCATATTTGTTAAGAAATACTGCTGTTGTTGCTGTTGCTACAACAACTACTATTACTAACAAATGCTTATATAGCAGTTACTAGTTCTCACTCAGTTGTCATAACAATGTTGTAAAGTAGGTAATATTACTGTCTATAATACAGATGAGGAACCAAAAGCACAAAGAGATTAAATAATTTTCCTAAGAACATATAGCAAATTAACAGATGGGGGATTAGAAACCAGATGTTCTGAATTTAGAGGCTATCTAATTAGAAATATTATGAAAAAGATTTTTTTTCTAATTTTCTAATGTAATTATGCTTTTTTGTTGCTATTTTCCCCAATTATAATCATTTTAAATCTAATATGTCTTGTATTAGCAAGAGAAATAAGAAAGCCTCATGTTAAAATATTCAACTTTTCTTTGTAATTGCTTTCTTAATTTTTCTATTTTAGTTACAAAGTAGAGATTTAAGGCACATATTTTGTAGTTGTTTTAGGAATATGAATATATGGGTTATAATTTAAATACAGAGGTATAGGTGGCCCTAATTAAAAAAAAAATAGTGAGACATCAGTGAAGATGTGGAGTGCAGGAATTAGCCAAGTGAATGTCTTTTGGAGAGGGCTTCAGAGCCTGGGAACTGGCAGTGCAGAGACTCTGCTTAATAATGTTCTAAATATGTTTTAGAAACAGCAGGAAGGTTTTTAGTTCTGGAAAAGATCAAGGGAGAGAGAGTGGTGGGTTAAGGCAGAAAGCCAGTGAGCAAGGGATGTGGTAGGGTGGAGGAAGATTGTATTATGTGTAGGGACTTAAAGCTCTCAAAAAGGAATTGACTTTTATTAAAGTATATCTTCATAGGAGAGGAGGGCCCTTTTAGGATGGATGGAAGATATGATAGAAAACAGGCAAAATTCCATGAATACAAAATCTTATTTATTGAAGGTTAGACTCATGAAAAAGGGGGATTTACTTTGCATACATTATAAATTAATAAGGAAAGAATAAAAGGTAGGTATTTCATATTATTTCTGCTACAATTCTTAGTTTGTTCTTTTTAGTTCTGTAGAGACTATTATACTACAGATTGTGGTTCATATTGATATATATAATTCCATGATGTGACTCAATTTTAAAGACATCACAACAAACTAGACCTATTGAAATGGGACACCTGCCTGCTTCTCATGTTTTGACTTGAAATATAATTTTGCATATTTATTTACATATTTGTTGAATACATGTAATGCATTTGAATGTATTACATTTTGCTGTGAGAATATCAGTGATTTTTCTTCATTTAACTTCATCTGTGCTTTGATGCAAAAATAAATGCTCCTAGGAAAGCGTTGCCCATGGAAGGCTCAAATATTGGCTATAATCGTGAATGAACAACTTATTTTTCTTCACCTTCATGTTTCTCCACATCACCTCCTATTCTTTCTGGTTTTATAGGAAAGGGAGGTAAAAATAAAACTTGGAGTACCTCATAAAATTGAAGGAAAAGTAAAGACACACTATGTTTTAATGTATGAAAACTATAATATAAAGGTTTATATATTTTAAAAATAATATCTATGTGACAGACTGATACAGGGCTTTAGTTAATGTTTCATGTTTGGTATTTGTATTCCCCCATTTATTCCTTACTATACTATCTTGATTTTAATATCTTTTAGTTGAAAATAATCTGAAGAAGAGTAAAGTTTAGAGCCACTACAAATTCAAATTCATTTTAATTTTCTGATGTTTTGAATAATCCAACTTTGAGTAATTTTAGGTATCTGCAAATCACCTTCCTATCAGTTATGGAATGTATGCCTATATACAGCTTCATGACTAATGTTTTACTTTTCTTAGAATAAGGAGGCACTTGAACTCATAATTTAATGAAGAAATATTGTACCCTCTAAATCATAAATAGTCACTGTGTCCCTCTTGCACTTGCTACTCGTGGTAATCTGAACTCAAGGTGCAAGTATGATCTGTAGGATTTGCTATGTCACAGAAGCTTGTGAGTAACAAGTATGGATGGTACAGATGAACCTTAAAGGTGAACTGCATTTCCCCCCGCCCCAAGACCAGGTGCTCATCTTACTCACTTTGATATAGTAAAATCTGTTATAAGTAGCATGAAAAAACTATAGCCTCTAAATATATGTGATTTTAGTTGACACAATCCCTGCCCAATCCAATTAGTTCTAATATTTTGTGGCATTTACCCTGAAGTTTCTAGTACATATTATTATATAGTTTTTAAAGAAAATTGGATTTAATGTTTAATTTTATTTTTAAAATATGTTCATCTTTTCCTCATTATTTTTATTTCCAATTCTTCTCCAGAATCTTCAAAATATAAGTCAACTCTATTTTAAGTATGTAAGTAAATATATAGTAGGTATTTGAAAAGTGGTCCCTGAATATACCAATGGGACAGTCTTTAATAGATTTGAACTCACCATATTTAGAGAGGAATGGTGCAAATTGATCATTTCCCTCACCTTCCAATGCCCTGTAGTATCATAATAACACTAAATGCTATCTCACATCAATTCATACATACTTTTGTACAATGTCCTGAAGACATAGAAGCAATAACAAGTTTACAAATAGCAGCTGGATGAACATCCGCCATCTTACATCTTTGAGCATCCTAGTAAAATATCAGGGCAAAAATCCCAAGTCTCTTCTTCTGAACTTGTGACTCTTTTTCCTTTCTTCTTAAAGGAGAAATTAGAGTGTCTTAAAGAGATTTCACCTCTAGAGGACTTTAATTCTTCAATATGGAGGGAAAATTGAATTCATATTGCTGGTGAAACTAAGGATCCAAACAATCTGGGCTTACTACAGTTTATACAGTGCTTCAGAGATGAAGGACAGTCTTAATTTAGTCAGAGCATTTTATAGAATACTCCTTGACCTTCTTTGTGTTTGCATTCAAATGAGCCTGTTCCTTTTTGTGGGAACACTGAAGACCCTTCAGACTCATTTCTAAAGTTTGCAACAAGTATAACTATTCTAATACCACTAGTTAATGTACATTATTTCATATGTAAAGTTATTTAAACTATGTGGCATGTTGTAATATCATTCTTGACTAGTTAAAGATGATCACCTTGAAAGTGGTGATCATCTTTAACTAGTATGACTAAAAATGTTGTTAGTCTCTTCTGCCATATCTCTTTAAAATACCATATTGCTTCACCCATATATTCTCTTTGCTCTGACAGTGGCAACTTCATCCTCCAAAGCCCTTACTTACTACCAGGTCTTTGCCTTTGCTCACACAAGAGTTTCATGCTAATTTTTTAAAATTAATAAACTTTATATTTTAAGGAGTAAATATTTTTCTTCCTCCCCATGTCTTTATGATGTCCAGTATTTTATTTATGCTGGATTTTTTGGTATCCATTATATTATTCTTAGTTGTTCAGACTTTTGACTTTTCATTTGTTATCTGAATATTTCACCTCTTATTTGCAATTTAATTTTTATATAGATTTTTAATGTTTTTTTAAGTATTCTAGTTTTATTTTTTCTAGTATTCTCTGCTTTTTTAAAAGCTGCAAGATTTTCTAAGCTAATGAGTAGGAAAGGGAAAGCTTGTGTCGAATATATCACAACTCTGGAGTCCATGTCAGCATTATAAAATAGACATAATTCAGATTAATAGCAAATAGCAGTCCAGGAATGATATCATAGAAGCAATATGCTCTATGCTCTATGAATATATTCTAAGATTTTATCCCACTTCTCTTTATAGTTGAAAAGTTGATAGTTTTTATAATATTAAGGCAGATCTAATACAGAGCTCCTCTAATCTGAAAGGAATTAGATAATCATTGGAAAACACCTGTCATATGTTAGGCAAGACAGAATGGTATTTGCATTTGGAATAAATGCTAATATTCTATATCTTCCTCACATTTCTAATGTTCTCACGCAACTCGACTCTAACGATCACTGAAGGCTTAGCAGGGAGTGAAGGAAAAGACAGTGAAGAGATGTATTAAGTACAACTGATGGATTGATCAGTTTTTAGGTGTATGAATGTCTAAAAATATTTAGATCAGCTTTGTATAAAATTAGTTAACATCAGCTTTTAGCTTCATTACTAAATTAAGGTGTTAAGATCACTCATACCTAATTTTAAATGATTGTACCCTTTTTGCTGAAAAAAAAAAACTCCTGCATGAATCAGTACAAGTCTCATAGCCTATTAGAAATGTTTAAGAATGCTAACATATTACCAAGTTAATTTAAACATTAAAACATATTCTAAATAACCTTATACTCTTTTAGCCTTTCCATCCTCTGTGGCTTTCCTTCAAGTCCTTAAACTATCAGGGATTTCTCTTACCTCACAGGAAGGCTTTGTGCATACTGTTCCCTCTTGCAATGTTCCACATCTTTTCCTCACTTGTCTAAGTGGTGTTCATCCTTCAGTCTGAATGTTGATACATCAGTAAGTCTTTCCTAATGCACATACGTAAGGGTCCACATGTACATTTCCTCAGCATTACAAAAGTCTGCTTCCAGAATTTTCACTTTAGTTTCTCAATACCTGGTAAATGCAAGTACAGTATTTTTCCTTCTTTCTTAATAATTGATTGTCAGCTCTAGGAGGAAAGGAGCTATTTGTTAGCTGTGCTCATCATCTGAATGTGATGTTGTCTGGTGTTTGACAGGTATACCCTAAATATTTATTAATGAGCTGACAAACACAGCAATTTAGGATTTATTATTATAGTTTCATATCCCTAGAATATTTTCTAACAAGTTTATTTCATTCCTTGTCTATGCTGAGTTTAGTCAAGATAGTTGGCAAAAGTGAAAAAGAAAGAAAGCTGGAGAAAAAGATTGTAGGGTAGATAAGGTAAAATCGAAACTCACTAAAATGAAAATGAGCTATTATGGGCCACTGAGATGAGAATCATACCTTCTCTTTTCTAAAACATAATAAAATAAGATCAGAGAAATTCTCCATTTTTATTTCTTTCAACACAAGTTTTGCAATATAGTTTGATATTACTGTTTAGAAGCTAATTAGACTGTGTCTCCATTATCCTTATTCCTGTTCACTTTTGGCATTTATATTGGTCATTAACACTTTCTCTAGAGTGCCTGTAAGAAGGTAGTGGAGGTGAAATTTAAGACAGACAATTTGCTTCCTGTTGACAGATTTTGTAATATGATTGATGAGGGCAGAAGGTGAAACTATCTGGCAAAATGAATTTTTTGCATTATCTGTGTATTTCATATATCAATGCCAGTATTTTTAAAACTGCAGGTCAATACTCCAGAGGGAAGGGTTATGATATAATTCAAGGAGTTTCATGTATGGGAGATATTTGGAGATAGACATTGTGGGTTACACTGGGAATATGAGGCTTCTTTTCTTCCTCAACTCTCCAAACTTCCTCTCTTCTAACCTATTAAAATCTATTATTCTCCAAAAGGAGGAATCAAAATTTTTGTTATATTATTGGTAATATAAAAACTTTAAAAGCAAACATTTGTGAATGTTAAAATTATTTATCTATGCAATAATATCTTGCACAGTGGCTCATGAACAATATTTATGAAATGATTTGCTTTCAATTTATTCTCATAAATGACTATATTTTGGGAGAAAATAATAAAATGGAGGATAAGCACTACCTGTTACGCTGTAAGGAAACATTGTTATTACTTTATATAGCTGTTTTGCTCCTTTAAATCTATGACTTTTTTCCTTTGGATTTATTTATTTATTTATTTACAGTGGTATTGGGGTTCAAACCAGGCCTCATGCATACTAGGTAACTCCTCTACCAACTGAGCTACATGTCTAAACTTATAAATGTTTCTTTCATTTCATATTTGATTAAGAACTCAATTGTACTGTTGTGTTCCATGTTTCCATTCCCTTATGCAGCAACATTCTGTTTTATCCAAGAAAAAAATCTATTTGTGGAACCTTAAGATTTTTATTACTACCTAAAATTTGGTTTTCTGATTACATTCACATTGAGTCAAGCACATTTAGTTGAATATTGAGCCTATGTAAACTTTTTCCCCCCAGAATATGAAGAATAATGAAAGGAATTCTGAATCATTTTTCTTACATAAATTTTACCTAAAAGTAAAAATTACAATGATGATATTTTATGTTAAAATATTTTATTGTCACATGTGGTGCTTTTATTATTATTGATAATCAATTTAATCTTATAAGTAAATAAACTATTGTCTGCAGTCACATATTCTATTTTTCTATTAGCCATTACTAAAAAGGAAAAGAAAAAAAGTACATCCTTAAAATTCTAAACATATATCTTCTGGAAAGTACATGCTATATTTTAACCTCAATGTTTAAATAAATTTTTATCTAAGTAAAGTTAGTAATTCCCCCAAAACAAATGCTGAATGTTTTCTCTGATATAAGGAGGATAACTCATAGTGGGGTAGGGAGGGGGAGCATGGGAGGAATAAATGAATTCTAGGAAGAGCAGGGGGTTGCAGGGAAAGGGAGGAGGCAGGGGATTAGTAAGGATGATGGAATGTGATAGATAGACATCATTATCCAAAGTACATGTATGAAGACACAAATTGGTGTCAACCTACTTTATATACAACCAGAAATGTGAAAAATTGTGCTGTATATGTGTAATAAGAATTGTAATGCATTCTGTTGTCATTTATTTTTAAAAAAACAATAAAATTGCTTTCATATAAAAATAAATAAATAAATACAATTTTAGCCTGCAAGTGATAGGTAACCAACTTAAGCTCTATTAAAACAGGCTAATACAACAGAACTCACAAGGTAGATAGAAGGATAGTAACAGTTTGAAGCTGTGATATCACCGCTCAACTTACTTTCAGATATCATTTCATTTCTCCCACATTGTATTATTCACAACAGAACCATGGAGGATGATAGTACTTTTCTCACCTCCTTTGCAGTTTTGCAAGAAAGAAGAAGAGAAACCTTTCTTTACCAAACCTTGAGAAAAGACTCTCTTTAGTGTGATCTGGATTGACATCACAGAAGTTGGTTGCACTGTAATTAGTCTTGCTTCTATCTCCTGCCTATTCCAGGAAATCAAAAGAAGAGAAAATAGCACAGAATAAAGATATTGCAAATTCAGGAAGTGAATCTATGTTCTCCAATACTTACCTACAAAAATTTTTAAATGTACTTTCTCTAAATTGCATAACACAGTAACACACACATATATACTAGCAATCCCCAAGCTCTGCAAAATAGTGTTATGCATATTAATATCTGAGCATAAAAGCCTTTCTGAATTTATTAAGATATTAGGATTATTTTTTCTGTTTTCTATGTGTATGTGTATGTATCTTATTTTTATTTTTTACAAAGCTTGCTTCTAGAAGCAATAAATTTGGTCATTGCTTTCTTGTAGATAACCAAGTATATCTGGAAGCTGAGCAAGAAAAGTGCAGATTATAGAATTTCTTTTTATAAAATATTCTTTGAGTTCTTTGTAGGAGAACAGAATACTTCGTAAACATTCCTTAACATTAGAAGTATATTTTCTCTAGGTTAATTTTCAATATTATGAAATAGAAAAATTATCCATTACAGTGAAGCAAAGAAACTAAAGAATATTTATAGTAGAATTGCCATCTCCAATCACTTCCAATACAAGAGTGCTGTACTGACTAAATCTTTGTAAAAAAAAATCATTGCTTGGAAAGAATTGGCTACTCATTATAATAAACAGATCTTAAATTACATTTTATGTTAGCACACACACACACATATATATATATATATATATATATATATATATATTCATATTCTTTAATTATCTCTGAAGTCATAAAAGATGCCTTATTTTGTTTGTAAATGCTTTAATTATTTCATTTAACTCTGATATAATTGTGAGTATGGTACCCCTTCCCTAGATAAGAATCATTGTGAACATATTGGAGAATAACAATTATATCAAGTGTAGATATATAAAAGGATAAAACCATTAACAGACTCTTTCAATACATCATAGCATTCAGAACAATGCAAATGACTAAATATTTTTTAAAAAATAAAAATATCTTGATAAACTTCTGTGTTTAGACAATGTGGAGAAACAGGGTTTGAACTTATTCTCTTTCCTGAAGAAACGCGCGCACACACACACACACACACACACACACACAAAATGTATGGAGTAAATGTTTTTCAAGAAAATGGACTTCAGAAAATGAAGATAAGAATCCCTTGAGAGAATTTCCAGGCTATAACACTGGAAGGAAGAAACTGGGAATATTGAGTTTAGTGGTCATAGTGAGTTAAGGATATGGAACTTGAGTCCAGCAAGACCAAGGCAGCTAGAGTTCACACAGTAGATTACTGAACAGGAGGCAGCTACACAGAAAGGAACCTCAGAGGTCTTCAGAGGATACCCCTTGATGAGATATTAATTTGCCATAGAGTTGGAAGTTTTCTTCTACCACCAACCTTCCACCATGATGTTCTCCCTGAGCCCAGACCAATAAAGTCAGCCCACAATGGACAAACGATCTGAAACCACATGAGCCCAAATAAACTTTCCCTCCTCTACACTGTTCTTGTTTGGTATTTGGGGCACAGTGATGAATGGCTAACTAACACAATGGGACTCACAGACAAGATAAATCAAATAATTAAAAATGATCCTGATCTGAGGGGCTTTAAACCAGTTATTGCTAATCTTCTCCATATGATCAAAAACAAGTAGCAACATAGATGGTACGAAAAACTCCCAAATATAACTTCTAAAGATGAAAACTGTTATGTGTGAGATGAGGTTAATGACAGATAACATATTACAAAAGAAAAGATTAGTAAATTTAAAAATATAGGAATTCAAATGACTCAGAATAAAATCTAGAGGAAAATAGAGAAAAAAGCAAAAAAGCAAACATACTATCAATTAGATGTGTGAAAATCTCATACACCTTAATAAGCATTTACTCAGAGAGATTATAGGGCAAATGAGGAGTGTGGGGGAGAAATATTTGAAAAAATAATAGGCACACATTTTCAAAGTTTGAGACAAGTATAAATCCAGATTCAAGAAACTTAATAAATATCAACTGAGAATATAAAAGGAAACTACATCATAGTACATCATAATCATCTTGCTCAAAAATCATGATAGATGGGAAATATGAAAAATAAACTAAAGAGACATATTACATACACAGATACAAAAATAAGGATAATAGTGTATTTTATAAAATAATATACAGTGGAGTAATATTTTTAAAGAATTGAAATAAAAAAATATATTAACCTCAAATTCTATACCCATGAAAAATTTCTTTCAAGATGAATGCTAAAAACTAAAGACATTAAAGTTGAAAAAAATCTGTAATATGTAGATTTGCACTATTTAACAGGTTAAAGAAACTTTTTCAGCAGAAAGAAAATGATAACCGATGTAAATCTAGATCAGCAAAAATGAAGAAAGTTTACAGGAAATGGTGACTAAACAGGTTAATGTATAAGATTTCTTTTTTTAAAACTTTCTAAATAAATTAATGTATTAAACAAAAATAATGTAATATGAAGTTGATGGTATATATAAAATTGAAACAGATAATGAAACTGTAAATGATGAAGGGAAAATGTAAGTATATTGTTGTAAAGTTCTTAAAACTATATTGTTTATAGTCAGAATTAATTAATTATACAAGTAGCTTATAAATCCTAAAGCAATCATTAAAAAATAAGGCTGTAAGTAAAAAGCCCACAAAGCAGATAAAATGGAATGATAGAAATATTTATTAACTTAAAAGAAAGCAGTAAGAGCTGAAGGGGAACAAGGAAAAGATGGGGCAGAGAAAAAAAATAGCAAGAAGATAGATTTGAAGCTGACCATATGAATAATCAGATCAAACACAAGTTGTGTAGAAATGTCAATTAAAATACAGAGAGTTTTCAGATCATATAAAAATCAAGAACTACTTACATGTTGTCTATAAGAAACAAACTTCAGAAACACACATAGACACAGTAGGTTAATAAGAGGACTAAAGACATGCTGCTGTCATATATTAAAAAAAAAGACGTATCAAAAAAATTGTGCACCATGATCAAGTAGGATTTATCCCTGGGATGCAAGGTTGGTTCAATATATGGAAATCAATAAATGTTATTCACCACATCAATAGGCTTAAAAATAAGAACCATATGATCATCTCGATAGATGCGGAAAAAGCATTCGACAAAGTACAGCATCCCTTTATGTTCAAAACTCTAGAAAAACTAGGGATAACAGGAACATACCTCAATATTTTAAAAGCAATCTATGCTAAGCCTCAGGCTAGCATCATTCTGAATGGAGAAAAACTGAAGGCATTCCCTCTAAAATCTGGAACAAGACAGGGATGCCCTCTCTCACCACTTCTGTTCAACATAGTTCTCGAATTACTGGCCAGAGCAATTAGACAGACGAAAGAAATTAAAGGCATGAAAATAGAAAAAGAAGAACTCAAATTATCACTATTTGCAGATGACATGATTCTATACCTAGCAGACCCAAAAGGGTCTACAAAGAAACTATTAGAGCTAATAAATGAATTCAGCAAAGTGGCAGGATATAAAATCAACACGCATAAATCAAAGGCATTCCTGTATATCAGCAACAAATCCTCTGAAATGGAAATGAGGACAACCACCCCATTCACAATATCCTCAAAAAAAAAAAAAAATACTTGGGAATCAACCTAACAAAAGAGGTGAAAGACTTATACAATGAAAACTACAGAACCCTAAAGAGAGAAATAGAAGAAGATCTTAGAAGATGGAAAAATATACCCTGTTCATGGATAGGTAGAACTAACATCATCAAAATGGCGATATTACCCAAAGTTCTCTATAGGTTTAATGCAATGCCAATCAACATCCCAACGGCATTTCTTGTAGAAATAGAGAAAGCAATCATGAAATTCATATGGAAAAATAAAAGACCCAGAATAGCAAAAACAATGCTAAGCAGGAAGTGTGAATCAGGCGGTATAGCTATACCAGACTTCAAACTATACTACAGAGCAATAGTAACAAAAACAGCATGGTACTGGTACCAAAACAGGCGGGTGGACCAATGGTACAGAATAGAGGACACAGAAACCAATCCACAAAATTACAACTATCTTATATTTGATAAAGGGGCTAAAAGCATGCAATGGAGGAAGGATAGCATCTTCAACAATTGGTGTTGGGAAAACTGGAAATCCATATGCAACAAAATAAAACTGAATCCCTTTCTCTTGCCATGCACAAAAGTTAACTCAAAGTGGATCAAGGAACTTGATATCAAATCAGAGACATGGCGTCTGATAGAAGAAAAAGTTGGCTATGATCTACATACTGTGGGGTCGGGCTCCAAATTCCTCAATAGGACACCCATAGCACAAGTGTTAATAACTAGAATCAACAAATGGGACTTACTCAAACTAAAAAGTTTTTTCTCAGCAAAAGAAACAATAAGAGAGGTAAATAGGGAGCCTATGTCCTGGGAACAAATCTTTACTCCTCACACTTCAGACAGAGCCCTAATATCCAGAATATACAAAGAACTAAAAAAATTAGACAATAAGATAACAAATAACCCAATCAACAAATGGGCCAAGGACCTGAACAGACATTTCTCAGAGGAGGACATACAATCAATCAACAAGTATATGAAAAAGTGCTCACCATCTCTAGCAGTCAGAGAAATGCAAATCAAAACCACCCTAAGATACCATCTCACTCCAGTAAGATTGGCAGCCATTAGGAAGTCAAACAACAACAAGTGCTGGCGAGGATGTGGGGAAAAGGGTACTCTTGTACATTGCTGGTGGGACTGCAAATTGGTGCGGCCAATTTGGAAAGCAGTATGGAGATTTCTTGGAAAGCTCGGAATGGAACCACCATTTGATCCAGCTATTCCCCTACTCAGTCTATTCCCTAAAGACCTAAAAAGAGCACACTATAGGGACACTGCTACATCCATGTTCATAGCAGCACAATTCACAATAGCAAGACTGTGGAACCAACCTAGATGCCCTTCAATAGACTAATGGATAAAAAAAAATGTGGCATTTATACACAATGGAGTATTACTCTGCATTAAAAAATGACAAAATCATAGAATTTGGAGGGAAATGGATGGCATTAGAGCAGATTATGCTAAGTGAAGCTAGCCAATCCCTTAAAAACAAATGCCATATGTCTTCTTTGATATAAGGAGAGTAACTAAGAACAGAGTAGGGACGAAGAGCATGAGAAGAAGATTAACATTAAACAGGGATGAGAGGTGGGAGGGAAAGGGAGAGAGAAGGGAAATTGCATGTAAATGGAAGGAGACCCTCAGGGGTATACAAAATTACAAGAGGAAGTGAGGGGAAAGGGGGAAAAATATAAGGGGGAGAAATGAATTACAGTAGAGGGGGTAGAGAGAGAAGAGGGGAGGGGAGTGGGGAGGGGGGATAGTAGAGGATAGGAAAGGCAGCAGAATACAACAGACACCAGAATGGCAATATGTAAATCAATGGTTGTGCAACTGATGTGATTCTGCAATCTGTATACGGGGTAAAAATGGGAGTTCATATCCCACTTGAATCAAAGTGTGAAATATGATATATCAAGAACTATGTAATGTTTTGAACAACCTACAATAAAAATTAATTTAAAAAAGTCGACTAAAGAAACTATGCCATCATTTACTTTAAAAACATATGAGAAATGATATCAATATCAGGGAACAAAGTAGATTTCAAATAAAAAATATTATCAGGGATAATCAAGTTTATTTCATAAAGATAAAGGGGTTAATGTACCAAGAATTATATACCCTATAATAAAGCTTGAAAATACGTGAAGCAAAAACTACTAGACTTGTGAGAAGAAATAGACTGAGTTACACTCATAGTCAGAGATATCCATAACCTTTTCAGTAATGGAGAGAATAAAATAAAATCAGTAAGGAAATTGAAGTTTGAAGTAACAGGGCCAATCATCTTTACCTAATTGACATTTATAGAATGCCCTGATATTAACAATATTTTCAAGTACACACAAAACATTTACCAAGACATATCATACTGGATCATAAAACAACTCTCAATAAATTTATTTACATAATTCATTGTATATTAGTGACCATAATGATATTAAGTCAGAATCATTAAAACATAATGCTTTTTCTGGAAATAATACTCAAATATTTAGAAATAAATAATACACAATATTTTTCAGTACCAAGGATTGAACTCAGGGGCACTGTACTACCAAGCTTCATCTGCATGCCTTTATTTATTTGTTTATTTTATTCTGAGACAGGATCTCACAAAGTTGCCAAGATTGGCCCTTTATTTGTGTTCCTCCCACCTTGGCCTCCTGAGTTGCTGGGATTACAGGTATGCACTACGACCATGGGCTAAATTATACACTTCTAAATGACACCTGGGTCAAATAAAAAAATCAAAAGAGAAATTGAAATGTATGTTGCTTTGAATGAAAATGAAAGTATAATGTATCGGTTTGTGTGATGCTATTAAAGCAGTATTTAGGGAGAAATTTGTAGTGCCAAATACCTGTATTACAAAAGAAGAATATTGTCAAATCAACAAACCAAAAGAAGAAGAGCAAATAAAACCAAAGTAGGAAAAACAAACAATAAAGTTTGGAGCAGAAATTAATAAGAACAAAATGACTGAATAATAAGTCATAACTCAATACCCCTCAGAAACACCAACTTAATAAGAATATATCAACCCCCCCCAAAAAAAAAACTTTATGGGAATTCTAGAAAGCAATTAAGAAGTTGTAGTACCCCAAGCAAATGCACAGAGGAAACAGCACATTGACAGAGGCAAGAAATGCCCTTTCAGTTTAGCCATGATTGCCTCATCCCCAGTCCCACACAGCGCAGAGCCACTGGGAGAGTATCCTGGTTTGTGGCTTCTTCCTGGGGTAATGGGTAAAAGAGAATGGAACAATCCCAGTTTATTATTCTTTTGCCTGAAATGTCTACTTTCCTCCTAATTTCTTACATTAGCTCCAATATTCAAAGCAAGCCTCAAATTCTAGTCTCTCCTTGAAAAGCATCTTTACTCTAATTGATCCCATCCAAATAATTATGACTCTTACAGTTTAACTTATAGTATTTCAGTGATTTAAATAATATGCCACCTTTTAACTTTCAAATTAAATTTCTTATCTCTCCACCAGTATTACAACTTCCCTATAACTCAGTTTTTAAATGTTTTATAAGTTTCTTCTTATGATAATGCTTAATACATATTTAAATAAAATTAGCTTAGAGATATATAGATTTATAGCAGACTAATATGAAGATTTCTTTCTTTTTTATTTCTTCTAATTATTTATAAATGACAGTAGAATGCATTTCAATTCATTGTACAAAAATGGAGCACAACTTTTCATAATATGAAGATTTTCATTTTTTATCAGTACTCATATATGTGGAAATAAAACATGTGAGTATATTAAATAAAAATGTGAGTATATTAATTTATTAATCATTTCAAAGAATGAGCTTTTGATTTCATTGATTTTTCTGGATCACTATTCTGCTCTTACTCTGATTTTTTTATTGTGGTAAAAACATGCATAACATAAATTTCTCCTCTTAATTTTGAGTGTACAGTACAATATGTTAATCCCCAGGAACATTGTTATGTAATAGATTTCTAAGATTTTTCATTTTGCATGACTGAAACTCTATATCCACTGAACAACTCCCTGTTTTGCCATTTCCCTGAACCCTAGGAACCACCTAACAATTCTGTTTCCCCTTAGAAACAAGATGTGCTTTAATACCTAACCCAGTGACTCAGTTGTACAAAGGTATAAAACCTAGGATGGGCTGTTTTCAGGAACCTCAGATGTGTTGCAAGTGAGGCATGAACAGTTGAGGCTCCATGTGTCCCAAACATCTTTCTTGAGCATTTGGGACTGACTAGCTTGCAAGGAATCCTACTTAAGCTTCTGTTGTTCTTTACTGCCTTTCTGTAAGTGATAAACCCATATCATGTAACTTGTGTAAGTTGGTACCCCAGTGCACAGTGAACCTGCTTCACAGGTTTATGCCATAATACATTTTTGATCTTTTTGGTCTAGTACTATCCTAACAAATGTAAGTGAAGTTAATGATGAAACTACTAGAAAGAACTAAAAATTGTTTAAACTAATGGATGCCTTTATTGATTAATGAACATTGAGATAAATGTTATTTATACCCAAACATATTATAGACAAAAAGCAAGAATTTTACTGGAATTGGTACAGATTCTACCTCTTTTTAAATCCATAAACTTTGAAGCTAATGGTGAGGAGTGGGAGTTAAAACTTCAGGATAGGTAAAAATACTACTTTTCCAGCCTTGCTATCTCTCTCTCTCTCTCTCTCTCTCTCTCTCTCTCACACACACACACACACACACACACACACACACACACAGAATTGCCTAGAGAAAACTATTTATAAATGTTCCACGAAAATGACACAAACTGCTTTAAGACAACTTTTCAGCCAACTAAGATTCTGTTTGTTTGTTTTAATTCAAGAGAAAATGGACAAAAGTTGCACTTGTTCTATAAGTCAGTGATATGCCCAGGCATTTTTAAAAACCCTAATGAAACATATTTTTGTACCTACACAAATTGTACCTCTTCAGCTTACTTTAGACACAGATTTACATCTAAAATTGAAAACATTTTCTGTGCTCATATACTTAAAAAAAAAAACAAGAGTCAAACAATATAAAGTGATTTCCTTTTTTACAAATTGTGTTATGGTTTCATATGCTAACGTGTTTGATAAAATATTAGGCATTCCTCAAACTTATTTGATCATGGTTCCCCTGTTCCATACTAGAATATCTTTCACAGCAATATTCTCGAAAACATTCTTCAGAGAAGTGACATAGAAGTATAATTTCTTCTATTTTCTTTAAATTAGTGATAGGGATCCAACCCAGGTTTTTATACATACTAGGCAAGTATTCTACCACTGAACCATATTCCCAGCCCAACTTCTTCTCTTTACACTAACATAAATTGATTTTAGGATATATTCAATCTTCTCATTTTTCTTCTATTTTTAAGCTACAAATAGTCCTAAAATTGATGTTTTTTCCTGCCAAATAACTAAAATATTAACATCAATTAGATATAATTTCTATTTTAAATGTTTTCTAACAGAAGAAATACATATTTTAAAGAAATATTTTAATAATTCTTATTAATTGAGGAAATTTTTACTTTACATTATAAATATTATCATAGCTCCCATAAATAATATAGAAATGATTATAGAAATCTAAATGTTGGTTATAAGCCTGAGTTTTACAGAGTTTTATGGTACTTTATTGCATGAATTATATGATGAAACCTTGATCAGCCATATTCAGGCAGTTAAAAGCATATTATTAGAAAAAATGTAAGAGAGAGATTATATCACTGCCTGTTACTAGGATATAAAGACCCAGAAACAGTTTACGAACATGCATAGGCAAAAGGAACCTGAATATACAAGCACTAGTAGTTATATTATTGAGTTTTTTCTAATTGCCTATATAGATTATCTACAAAAGAGAGTAGCTTCTTGATGGTTGAAAGTCTTGACTTTAAATGTCACAATAAATTTTGGAAAGTCTTGACTTTCAATGTCACAATAAATTTTGGAAAGTCTTGACTTTCAATGTCACAATAAATTTTGGAAAGTCTTGACTTTCAATGTCACAATAAATTTTTTAATAGGTAATAAAAATTAGTCTGTTGGTAACATTATACATAATAGATCATTTTAGTTTGGAATAATCATAACATTTGTTCTCTAACCCAATTGTTAAACTTTATTTTAACTGAAATGATAAACTTGGTGACCAAACCAATATAACATTGCCTCTATTTGAAAATAGTGAGTGAATTATAGATTTTGGAGAGTAAAACTTGTTTTTCTGTGAATGTGAAACATTCATATTTTGTAGAAAGTGAAAAAACAGTCAAATTATGTGAAGGCTCCCGATGCTATTTTTTTAATTAATTTTTTTTTGGGGGGGATGTTGGAAAGTTCATAAACAAATATGGTATCCTGAAGTGTAAATCTCATGAATAAGAGTAATCAGTATCTCCTCTGCCTGTTGGGAAATGGATAATGCTCATCGTGTACCTCTTCTCTGTGGTTGGAATTTATATCTATGAAGTATTTATATTCCTACTCATCTATGCATTATTTCCTTATCTTCATTATTCAACATGCCTGGATAGATGTGGTATTATTAATGTCATCATCACCAAAGATGGGAGGAAATATGGACCCTTATAATGGTACCATTATTGAATATCTAAAAAATAATTATCAATATCTACCACTTTAGTATATACCTACTTTTCCATAGATATTTCTTTTTTAACATAAAATGTGCTCTTTTTACATAAAATGTGCATTCAGTAATTTATATTAAAGTTTAATCCATGTGACTTGGTGTAAGTACTATACATCTTCTTTCCTTTTAAAAAACATTTTGTTGAAGTCATTATATAACATATATTCAATTAAGTGCATATCTCAATGAATTTTTTACAAAACGAATATTCGTGTGTAACCATAATTCAAATAAATATTTTGTAGAACATTATCTAGCATTTCCAAAAACTTTTTCTTATCTCTCTCAGTCATTGCCTCCATCTGAAGGTCAGTACTATGCTAACCTCCACCAGTACTGTTAATTGGGTCAGTTTAAAATCTATATAAATAAAACCACGCAGAGTAAATTCTTCTTTGTATTTTCCTTCACTCACCATTATGTCTGAGAGATTTGTCCAGGATGTTTTTTTTTTTTTGTAGTAGTAACTGTTATTTAAAATTGCTACATAGTATTCTACTGCAAGAACATATGATAGCTTATTTGTTAAATACTATATAAGGCAATTTGGGGTTGTTTACCATTTCTTTGAATAATGTTGTATTTACCTGTCTTGTATATGTATGTATGCATATCTCTTTACACATGAAAATATACACATAAACACATTGAACCTATTTTGAGGAATGATACCTAGGTGGAAAATTGCTAGATGGTCTTAAGGATGCATATATTCAGCTATGTTCAGCTCTGATAGATACTGCCAAACATTTTTCCACAGTGCTTTTATATGTGAATGAGTGGTATAAAAGAATTCCTGTCCTGAACTTCTATTTTGCACCACTTTGCATTATCAAACTATTTATTCAATTTGCTGTATGTGTCCTGGAAGCTTATTGTAGTTTATATTTGCATGTTCCTTATGACTCATGGTTTTGACCACCCCTTTATATAATCATTGGCTACTGGATACCTCAGTATTGAGGAGTCCTTTGCACATTTTAAAATGTTTTCTGTTGTTTTCTCATTTACAGAGGAATTTTTATGCATTGTGGGTATGCTACTTTGGAAGATCAATATATTACATTTTTTTCTAGTTCTGATGAACAGAAAAAATGTAATAGTTTTGAGGGGCTTTTTGTATCTTATTTAAGAAAGCACAGTCTTTCATTTGGTTAAAAATATTTTCTTGTGCTATCTTCTTACAATGGAGCAAAAGAAAAATATTACCAAAATAGAGAAAGAATTGAGAGATTAGGGTATTTGATAATTTATCTGCATTAGTGGATTTCAAAATTTACTCCTACACATTTGAGAAAACTGGAGAGTTTGAAAAACTCTGATGCTCCAATGTATTGCAGACCAACTAGTTCAGAATCTGTTGATGTGGGACACACTCATTAGTATGTTTTAATTGGTATAGAGAGTAATTAGGCAGGGAAAATCAGCAGGGGAAGGACAGCATTGGAGCAAATTTGGTGAATAGCAATGAAGAGTAGAATATTGGTTCCAGAAAGTGAAGTTAGGGTGAATCACTGGAGTTAAAAATGAGATCGAAATTTTATTTCAGAGCAAAGGCTGAAATTAAATTCATGGTTGAAAGAAATCTTTTGAGAAAATTAGTATGATTTATCAATACATTGGGAGGTTTAAGGAAATAGAGAGGTAACAGTAAATTGGAAATGGGGGAGATAAGAGCAAATTTCCAAATTTCCAATATCTAACTTCTCTAATTCTTCTAATCACTGGAAAATGTATGATAAATTTTGTGTGTATGTAATTTTTCTGGCAAGAGACTCTCCAGCCATCAGCAAATTTTCAAAGGAATCTGAACCAAATGGCTAAAAATAGCCAGATTAGAGAAGGAAATTAGTTAAAATTGATACACTTTGCCACTTAAGAGTTACTGACCACATAACCATGTTTGTGGCAGTTGACATGGAACAGAGATGGGTGATGGTAGAAATTTTTTTGTGTGTGTGCGTAAACAGAAGTTGTAGAGGTTAATTGAATACATGTGTGGAGTAAGAGTGTTAAAACATAACTTGAGCCAGGCTATGGTAGCTCACACCTGTGATCCTAGCTACTAGGAGGTTGAGAAAGGAGGATCTAAAGTTCAGATGCAGCCTCAGCAATTTAGGGAGGACCTAAGCAACTCAGTGAGGACCTTGTCTCAAAATAAAAAATAAAAAGGAACGGATGAGGCTCGGTAATTAAGAGAGCCTGGGTTCAATCCTTGGTATGAAAAAAAAAAAATCTATGTACTTAAAAATTTGGATGTAGATGCAACTGTTGAAAGAATTGAGGAATGCATTTTGATTATGGAAGGACAAATTTAAAAAAACTCCAGTTTTCTCAAATAGGAATGGAAAAGAATTACCACACAAGCAGCTGAGGCACAAGCTATCTTTAGCACTACTTCACAGATAAGGCAGCAGGTGAATGAAACAATAAATGGTTAGGGGTCCTGGGGGAATTGGCAGATTTTTCCTGTCTTCAGTAGCACACATACCCTGCATGTGTGTAGGGTATGAACAGTAACACTGAGTGTCCTTTTATTAAATAAAAAGGCCCTCACCCCTCCTTTTTTGATAAACATTTGTTAGTTGAGTGTGCTTTTTTGAACCAGAGTGTGGTTCTAGGAACAAAAGCATGAAAGGATACTGATCAGAGTATTTGAAATACTGGGTACTGAGGGCTGAGTTAGATAGGGAAGATAGTAAAAGCTGGATAATGCCACTGCGCAGTGAAAGTGTAAAGGACATGGTCATCTCAAATATGCTACAGAACGTTAAGAGAGGGAATAATTAACAAGATGATAAAAGTGTGGCATTTATACTTAGAATGTGAGTATATATTAAATAGATGTTCAATAAATACTCGTTCTAGTGTTATTTATTTCCTCTTTAGGGATTAAAAAGAATTTGATATGATAATATTTAACTCATTTGATTTACAAAAACAGAAAATATATTATGCTTTTAAAGTGATTCCTAATGCTAAATAAAAATAAACAAAGGCTATGGCATGTTAGGAAAGGAATATAATAGAAGAAAGTGACTTTTAAAAAATGAAGAAATATTTTTACTTAATATTCATTTTTTAGAGTCTCTTTCACTGTAGTAATTATAGTGTTCATAGTTTTTTGCAATGTACTGATTAAGCACAGTTGGAGATAGAACTAAAAAAAAACAAACTACTGTAGAAGGAATAATATCAGACTGTTAGTCATTTGGTATTCCATGTATATTAAATAACCTAAGGTGTTAAATTATCACTGTTAAAATTACCTTTATTATCTTTTTATGGAAAACTTACTTAAAGATAATATTAAAATCTACTTAAAAGCTAATAAAAATATGGGGTACAGCAAGTTAGTTATAGTACTAGATCTTCCTATATGAAAGTACCTTTTCCTTGATTTTCGTTATAAAAGTAATAATAAGACTTTATTATACATTATAGCTGCTTTTACATGATAGGATAAAAACATTAAAAGTATAATACATCATTAATTTATGATGAATTAGAATGCCTGCTGTGACCCAATTAGAACCTCAGTTAAATCTATATTTAGCTTTGTTAAATGTAGCTTAAATTTAGTTGTTGATACCTTTATTTCCCCTTACTTACTTGTTTTGTGGTTGTTTTCATTTTAATGAAGAAGGGAGAGGGGCAAATATTAAACAAATGGATATGAAGAGAGTTTGCTTTCCTATTTATTTCTAAGGTCTTCAAGGAATTCAGAATTTGTATATGAGTTTTAGTGGATCAAAACATTAAAATTTGAGCCAAGATGAATGTCATCAAATAGTTGGGTGTCTGAAGGAAGTCGATGCCTATGAAAGTATAGCTCATGGTAAACACTATGCTTTTAAACTCACCTTGTACTCAAGAGTTGCAGATGGGCCCGGATATTCCGGACAAGTGAGTTCATCTGTGCAAAGGTCTAAAGATGTAAAAGAATGTTCCCTTCTCTAGATGCTAATATGGTTAAGTGTAGCAGGAGTGTAAAAGAATTATGGAGCTATGACACATTATGTAGGGTTAGATGTTTGTCGCTCAGTACCCCGAGGGAGAAAAAGTCGTGGAATGTTTTTAGAAAGTCTCCTCTGGTTGAAATATGGAGGATGAAGTGGAGAGTGTGTCTGTAGGAAGAAGATGTGCAAAATGAGACTGCAAGACTGCAAATGTATCAAAGAAGTGATGTTTCAATTACCTTATTACAATAGATTTGAGCCACTTCTCATCTTGCAAACTATCTCTTTACTATCCCTCTAAAACATATGATTCTATTTAAAAGCTTTTAATGTTATCCTAAGTAGCTTTTAAACCTCAAATATTAAGTCAGTCCTTATCCATAAGATTGAATTTTTCATGGCCCTCACTTATTTCAGCTGCTTCAACATCTAGCTAGTCCAAGGAATGGGCATGCAAACCAAGTGGAGTCTTAAACTTTATCTCTGAATGTTTTTAGAATTGGGGATGACTCAATACTACTTTGGTAGCAAGGTTACAAAGATGAGCCTAAAATTGTGGTCCTTCGTCAAGGAATAATTAAGCAAATAAGCAGAAAGAGGTTGAGAAGAGGAATAGAGAGCTCTTGATTACAGTTGCTGTGATCTGTAAAGGACACCACAGTGTATATACACCCAGGACTTGATTATTGCAATTTTTCCTCCATTTCTGTAAGATTTTCTGGGATAATTTTACATTTTGATTAATTAATATTTTTGTGGCACAGGTTTTGAAGAGGCTTGCACATACTATGCAAGTGCTTTACTACTGAGCAATTGAGCTATGTCTTGAGTCCTTTTGATTTGCATTTTGGGACAAGTTTTCAAAAATTGGCTAGGCTGGCCTCAAATCTTACAATCCTCTGGTTGCATCCTCCTAAATAGCTGTGTGCCACCATACCCAGCCCTTTCTGTTTTTTTTAGTTAGTTTAGAATGGGTGCTATCACATCTGCATCCTAATGCATACTTCTAACCAAGACTTTCTCATTACAAATGAGACACTTGTTCAGTTCTCTGTTCCTCTTTTTATGATGTCTATACACCAATTAATATTAATATCCTATCCTCTCCACTTATCAATTACATTTCAAAAATGTTTAATGAACTTGTTTTATGTATAGCGGTATATGCTGTGCACTGTTAATGCAGAAGTGAGTAACACACAGTGCCTGATTTTGAAGGGGTCATACTATATGAGAAAGTTGACATGTTTGCAGGAAGGAACTGTGTTGTATGATTAGATTGAATTAGCAGTAACTCTGGGAGCAAAGGAGAGAGTCCAGTGCTTATGTATCTATACTGTCAATGGAATCTTACTAGAATAGTACAGTCCTTATTAATTCTGTAACTCATGTCACATTTTATTTTGCTAGTTAGTCCTATTCTGTCTTATTTTGTTATTTAATGGTTGCATCTTTCCCTCAACTACATTTTAACCCCTTTCTGGATGTGGAATGTGATTTTCTTTTCCTTTGTAACACTCTTCAGCATCTATCACACTCTATGCTGCACTTACTAGAATATGAGATAATACTCAGGATTATAGATTTAGAGTTATTAAAATAACATGACTTCAGAGAGTCATGTTGTCACTTAATAGAAAGTGGCTTTAAATAACTTGCTTACAGAATTTCAAAGTTATTTGGTGAACATCTAATTGGGATTTTTTGACCTCTGTGCTATTGATATTGAGGCTGGGTAATTCTTTGCTGTGAAGGGATTCTCCTATACACAACAGATGTCCATCAATGGTCTCTGTCCATTAGATGCTGGTATTAGCATCTGCTTGGTGGGGGTAGTGGGGGAGGAAACTTGTTCTTCATTCCTCATTTCCTAATTCCCTTTTACTCTTCAGAACTGCACAGAAAGTATTTGTACTTTTTATGGCTGTTTTCTTTTTCTAAAAGTGCAATCCAGCCATTAAATAGACAAGCCTAATACCAGAATGTACTGAAATCAGATTTAAGCCTCCCCAAAAAAGTTATAATGAAAAAATTCAAATTTTTAAAAGTATGATAAGATACAGGAAATAAAATAAATTAAAACAAAAGTTTGCTTTGGACCGGGGTTCTTTTCTCTATTGTTACCTTTTTCTCTTCAAAGTTTGAATCTGCAGAGTACAGCCCTTGACCATCTTCTCCAACCCTCATTAAGGACTTCCAGGAAATATCCCATATTCTATATTAGTTTTTCTTTGCTGCATAAAAATTACCACAAACTTAGAGGTTGAAAACAGCACATTTTTGTTACCTCACAGTTTATGTGGCCAAGAATCTGAGCATGGCCTAAATGGTTGCTCTACTTAGGGTCTCACAAGGCTACACTCAGGAATTGGTTGAGCTACATTCTCCCCTGGAGCTTTGATTAAAGAGGTACACAACTTCAAACTCATTCAGATTGTGGGTAGATCTATCTCCTGAGACTGTGTGACACAGGGCCTAGCTTCTTACTAGGCTAGAGGTTGTCCTTAGGTCTTAAAGGCCACATGCAGTTCCCACCTCTTTGCTAGGCAGTTCACAACAGCAGTTTCCTTTTTCAAGGCCAAAAGGAAGGTATCTCCCCTGCCATTTGGCTGATGCAACCCAGTTGTATAAAACCTGATGTAATTATGGGAGTGCTATCCCATTACTCTGAGCATATACTGAACCTAACCAAGGAAGTGACATCCCCTTACTTTTGCCACATTCTAGTCTATTGGTTAAAAGCAAGTCAAAGGTTTTGCTTATACTGAAAAAAAGGATTATCCCAGTGTGCCTGATAGAGGTCAGTTTTAAAAACCTACATTAATAAAACTTTGGAGGAAGTGTAAGACTCTAGAAAGTAATCTGATTAAAATTGAATAAGCTCTTAAGTTTCATGTAATAATCTTCTAAAAATACAATTGGATTTATGGTCTCCAACAATTCCTCTTCTTTTGCATACAACATTCCAATAATTTCCCAATACATTTGGAGTAAAGGCCAAATTTACTAAGTTCTGTAGACATACATGAATGGGTTCTGGTTAACCATCCCCTGAGACTTTTCCCCTTTGCCTCTGAGTCCCAGTCACACTCCAAACTTATTCCTACTTTAGGACTTTGAAGTGGTTATTTCTTCTATCTGACTAAGTTCACCTTGTCAATCCCATTTCAAAGTAAATGTCATTTTTCCAGAAAGCTCCTTTCTGACAACCCAATCTAGGATTTACCACTTACCATTGAGGGGTTATATTACCTGGCTTCTATGGTCTTCTGAGAACTGGCCACTGGTGATATTTTGTTCTAGTTTACATTGGTTATTGCTGGTAAGCTCTCACCTCTTCTCTACAGTAATAAAGATTATCAAGAACAGAGTCCTGATACGCCTGGAGTATTTCTTTTTTTTTTTTCTCAGAAGTTCATCTGAATGGAGATTCTCAGTACATTCTTGTTGAAAGAATGAATGCCCTACATAAACCTCCACTGGAAGCATTTTTTACTCTTACTAACAAAGTCACAGTCATCTCATTGAAAATGTTAAGTTTATATTGTGTGCTTTTGTTTGAATCTTTACATAATTTGATGGAAACTTAATCACAAGTACTGTGACTTGTAATTCTCTGGAATCTCCAAAACTCCTCATAATCTACATAATTTCTATTGCCAAATATATGTTGGTTGCTTGCCATGACATAAGGACTCTTTTCATTGAGTTGTGATCATAGATTAACTACCTGTACTTATTTACTGATCAGCTAGATTTGTTTTATACAAGCCACACTGTTCTAACTAAATATATTGTGGACAATGTAAATGATTATATATTGAAGAAAGAAATAATGAAGAAACATATTGCAACTGAAATCTGATTTACTTCTTAAAGAAGTACAAGCATTTTAATACCATGTTTAAAATTAAGACAGTCAATATCATGTTGAAAATAAGACAGTTAATAAAGTCATATCAGGGATTTTGGTGACTTGAGGAATATTCCATTACTTTAAAAAGAGAAAGGATAACACCATTTAAAAAATGATGGTTAAGTTAACATTCTGGAACTACTAATAGCTTGTGCAATATTATCAGGGGATGGGTTTGATTAAAGGGGTTGGTTTGTGTTTGGAGTACAATTTATACTGTTGGAGATATGGCCTAGAGAAAATAGTTACTGGGATGAATGATGAGCTGCAGAGTCTGAATGGGACCTAGTCAAATTGAAAAAGTATGTTTTGTTTAAAATGTATTCCTAAAATTGGCTCAATCAATCCTCTAAAATTAACAATAAAATCAAGAGATAAGATTGAAACTAGAACTTATGAACCAATATTTTTTAGATGGGTATTTATAGAGACATTTGTTGAATACCATCTAACATAATAGCTTGAAAAGAAGCATGCCAAAATCTACATAAAATTAAGATGAAAACTGAAAATGATGACATGTTTGTTCCATGAAACTCTAAACTGTTAACCAAATGAGCAAAGCTGAAGGAAGATTATTAATCTTCAAGAGTGAAGGTGTTATAATAACATTTGTCCTTTTCTGAGAAACATAATTAAATTTCTAAGAATTATAGAATCATATACTTTTAAAATAATATGTGCAAATTTATTACGTTTGCTTAGCATTGCTTTTTAATAAAGAGTCCCCAAACTATTAATCATAGTGAGATTTCTACAATACTGATCAAAATCTGTCCTGAGGCAGGTTTACAAAATAGTCCCTGATCATACACCACTAGTGACAAAGAGTTTTAATGGATTTCATCAAAAAGAACTTCATGCATATAAGAGATAACTTCTTTTCGTAAAAAATATATCTTTTTTTTTGATGCTACCATCTTAAAATATCTTTTCATGAATTATGCAAAGCTTATGGCATTACTTTGAGGCAGACAGTACTTGTATGCCCTTCAGTGATAAAGTTTCAAAGAATCTTTCCCCCCATGAGGAATGAGGGAGAGGAACATGCATTCACTATTCAGTAGAGTGCACAAAACCAGGCATTGTGATGTATAATAGGTTTACATTATTAAATAAAACAGAAAGGTTTCTTATGCTTGATTGTTTTCCATACATTGGAAACAAGCAGGATTGTTTTGTTTGTTTTAAAATAACATTCTAAACTTATTCTTTAATAACTCAAACAAAGTCATCAGGATATTAGACAGTGAGAAATTTGTTTAGAGGGGACTAGGACAGGTGGATTTTGAAGCAATATTTGAAAAATAAGAGGGAGAAATTACTAAGTGGAAACAAGTCAATGTAGCATTACATAAACCAAGAAAAGAAAAGAAAGAAGTTGTCCATGAACTAAATCTCTGCAGATCAGTCACTTAAGATCCATAACACACAGGTCATTAGATATAGTAACAGGAAATGTATAAACTGCTTTGGCAAGAGTAGTTTCAATTGAGTAGTAAAAAACAGAATTCAAATTGTTCAAAATTGAGGAGTGGATGAGGGTGGCTCAGTAGTAGTAAAAGGGAAGTCATCAACATCGCCAAACTCTAAAACTATTCTAGCAGTTTCATGTTCTTGGACTACCAAAATACTGAGCAATAGGAATTGTAAATTAATAAAACTGTAATTTATTAAATTGTAAATTATGACAGATACTACACAGCCATTAAAATGGTATAAAGGATTATTTAATGATGTACAAAACTGCTCACTGATTCAAATTTAAAGCAGAATATAAAATTGAATATGCAAAAATCTTTTAAAAATATTTGACTATTTTTGCCTATGATATATGAAACTAGAATAAAATGTAAGTGTTAGGTATCATGGTAATACATTGATATGGTTGAGAGATGAGATATCCCCCAAAAGCTCAGGTGTTAGACTTAATTTTCAGAGGTGAAACGATTGGTTTATTAGAGCATTAAACTAATTAGTGGATTAATCTAATAATATAGATTAACTGGGTGGTAACTGTAGGTGGGTAGAGTGTGTACATGTATATATATGTAAATGTACGTAACTGGAACAGAGTACACTAAAATATAACAGGTGTCTATGTACTAGTAATATTGGCATTAATTTTTATACAGTATGTTTTAGTGAGCTTTTTTGATGCTTTGACTGTAAGACCTGACAAGAACAATTTTAGGGAGGAAAAGTTCATTTAGGGGATTCACAGTTTCAGAGGTTTCAGTCCATAGACTGCTGCCTCCATTCCTTGGGGCTCCAGGTGAGGCTGAATGTCATGGAAGAAGAGTAGGTAGGGAGGGAAGCAGCTCACATGATCATCAGGAAGCAGAGAGAGAGAGAGACTTCACTCACCAGATACAAAATAGATACCCCAAAGACATGCCCCCAATGACCTACCTCCTCAAGCCATGCCCCAGCTGCCTTCAGTTATCATCCAGTTAATCCCATCAGGGGGTCACTTCAATGATTGGTTTAAAGGTTTTGAAACCCAATCATTTCTTCTCTGAACCTTTTTATACTGTCTCACGCATGAGCTTTTGGGGGACACCTCACATTCAAAACATAACACAGTGAGTATTTATTATATTATAAGCACAATTTAAAATTAACCATTGGAAATAAAATATAATAAGGTATAATTGAAATCATATAGATTGGTTTCAAATCTGTGATTTGGTATTCAATAACTTTTCAGAATTGTAGTGTTAGCCTCTGTGAGAGGTGAATCATAATACCTTCTTTGTATGGTTTATAGGAAGATTCTATTGGCACTCTATTAAAATTCCTAATACTTTAAAATATAATTATACTTTGAGTAATTTGCCATGAATTTTAAAAATACATATGTACCTTCAAATAGATATCATAAAAAAATACCAGTGCTGCAATAAATTAGGGAAAGATAGTAAAATTTTTAAGCAAGTTACTATAACTATTAGACAGCTAGTGGGTACAGTGTACATTAGTAGTAAGTATTGCCTTATATTTTAAGAATTAATATATAGTAATTTCAGAATAACATTTTTATTATCTACAGTATATATTCTTTAGTTTTTTTCTGTATGTGTAAGATCTCCAGAATGCATCCTGTCATCATTGACTCTGTGCATCTGTCCTTGACAGAAACCAAATTTTCCATAGAGATGTTATGTCTACCCATAATTATGCTTCAAGATTTTGGAGGGTAGAAAGATTAACACAGTAAAATGCAACAGCCAGTTGTAAATTGAGCTCACACAAATGAAAAGTGAAGAATTACCTACATGGCTTTATTAAAAGCAGAGCCAGGTCGTTGAGGTTAGTTAGGTTATATGATAAAATAACTTCTTTTCTTCTCATGATTAAATTTGTGTAGGTTTTGTAGTAAAATTTATATTTTCTTAAAGGTAACAGCAAAAGGGAATCAAGTTTCTATACCTAAGGCTAACACAAAATTACAACTTGGAAGAAATTTCTCTCTGGAACCCTCTAACATAAATCCAGGTTCATAAATTTTAGCTTTTTATTTAAGGTAGTCTATAAAAATAGGACTATAACTTGAATTTGTCAGATATATAAAAGTCCACATACTACATATGTGTATTAATGATTTTTTATTGTGATATTTATCATGTTAAGCAACTATGATCTCTGGGTACATAGAGGATATTGACAGCCATGGTCCCTACCCTTAAGGTATTTGTGTTTGCTAACATGGATGAGAAGAGTCATATGAAGAATATTCAGGCAAATTAACAGTACTGCCATTAAATGAAATCTAAAAAACAAGAAACAGTTTAGAAGAGATGAGCAAAACAGTTATGGGTGCATATGTGAATAAGCTAAGTTCATAAAAAAAGTTATATTTTCCTGTTTCTAGGGGAAATTCAGGGAAATATGGAATTTCACTAATTGTTTGATAGTTAAAAGAAAGAAATTAGAGTTATGTAAGGGGTAGATACTCAGATAGCTCTCCTGTAGTAATGCTTTTCACCCACTGAAAACATAATTAGATTATATATCAAGTATCAGAATGGAGTTGTATGATGATGGCATTAGTAACCAACAATTGACAGTTCTATAACTTGGCTGGTAAAGAGGAGGAAGCAAGATGCACATAAACTTTTTATTAATTTAAAATGCGTTCTTTGATGTCAGACAATTCCAGTATTGGTTCAACCACTTATCATAGTGTATTCTCTTAGTCTACATTTTCAAATCAAGAAAATAAAGATAGCAAATTGTCCTTGCATCCAATATTTGTCTTGACCATCAAGCTCATTAAAACACACATATTTTAACCAACGTCAATGTTTTATGTTTAAGAAAGGATAGAAATGTGACTATGAGAAATAATGTTGAACAACCTCAGGGGAGCAATTAGCATTGCAAACCTTTCCGCTTTTTTTTCTCTTTCTTTCTTTCTTTCTTTCTTTCTTTCTTTCTTTCTTTCCTTCCTTCCTTCCTTCCTTCCTTCCTTCCTTCCTTCCTTCCTTCCTTCTTTCTTTCTTTCTTTCTTTCTTTCTTTCTTTCTTTCTTCTTTCTTTCTTGTACATAGTCACCTCAAGTGTTCACAATTAGCCTGATCTTCAGAGAATTTCTATCAGTATAGGCTATTCATTAATTGTTCTGGATAATAAAGCAGATGCTCTCTAAGATGCATTTTTTGGTTGGATTCTATGTATCTTCTATCTGGTACCAACTTTCCTATAAATTTTGGGGAATATTTTGCTAAGAGAAGCTACCAAGGGTCAAGTCCTGGCCTAAAACTAGAAGAAAAGACACAGATGCAGCTGCTAACTCTTCCTTTCCAAAATCAACCTTATAAGATTTTGCAAGGAATTAATTAAATAATACAAATAGAATGCTTAGCACAGTGAATGGCACATAGTGCTTAATAAATATCAGTTAACAATTTTCTTTATTTATAAGGTTCAACATTATGAGATTAATACTTGTTTTTTGAGGTTTTATCTGACCCTATACTAATTAGGACATGTTACCTATAACTCCAGTTACTGTCTTACATCTATTACTGAATGCACACAACTGTACACATTCCTTAGTAACACATTTAGAAACAATTGCTTTATAAAGCAATTGCTGCTTTCAGGAACTTGAGATACTTAAGAAACACACACATACACATACACAAACATAATATTTTCTGGTGAATGAACCCAGCACCTTGTGTCTGCTTAGTAAGTGATCTACCACAGAACTATAACCCCAACCCATAAATTATATATACACACATATATCACATACACATTATTATGGAGTAATAAATTGACTATAACATCAAAATTATGCTTATTTTACAGAATCAACTTTAGTTCCAAAGGCCATGCAGGCAAACATGCTAAACATCTTTTTCCTATCTTTAGCAAATTACTAGCATAATTGTTGAATTATAGCAAGTTTATTTTTCTGTGCTGAAGATTGAGTGCAGGGCCTCACAGATGCTAGGCAAATGTTCTACCACAGAACCATATCCCTAGCTCCAAATTGTAATGAAATTTATGAACAGAATGGATAATATATAGCCTTAATTTACATACACACTTATTCTCCAGTATGATGACTCTAGAAGCAAAGCAGAATACAGAGATTATGGCATTTTGTGTTATTACTCTTCAGAGAACCATGGAAGCAGAACAAGGAAGGAAAACAAAATTTCTCTCTCTGCTCTTTTCAGGGCTGCTTTTCTCCCAGGACTTTCTGAAATCCATAAAATAGGAAACTATCATATTTTTAAGAATCTAGGGCCTACAGACCCATGGATTCTATTATTTAGCAGATTAAAAGCATTGTGGAGAAGGTGATTTAGAAAGGAATTTTTAGTTTTGATATTTTTTTTCTTTCCCTTTCCTTTTCTGTCATTCTTCTCCACTCTTTTGTTTTTGTTTCCTATTTAGTCTGGCAATGTTTCACTTTACTTCAGCAATTTTAATTAAATTGTTTCATTGGAAGGTCATATGAGGAAGGTATAAATAAAAGTGAAAAAACACAAAATAATACTAACTAATCAAAATTTTGACAATTCCTCCCTTTTTAAAAATTTTAAAACAATTTTTTTTTCAGTTGCAGTTGGACACAATATCTTTATTATATTTATTTATTTTTTTACGTGGTGCTGAGGCTCAGACCCAGCGACTTGCACCTGCTAGGTGAATGCTCTACCGCTGAGCCACAGCCCCAGCCCCAATTCCCCTTTTATTGTCTACCAATTTCCAGTTGGATTTTCACTTAAAAGAGATGATTTTTTCTTCACAAAGAGGATCTCTTCTCTATCCTGTTTTGTTTGCTTTCTTGTTGTGATACACAATCTATGAATTTCTAAGGGAGAGGACAATGAATGTTTTTAAAAGACCACCTTTAGAAGTAAATGTGCCAAGAGATCAAACAGGGGCAACTCTGGTGTCATCAATGATTCTGTGCTTAAATGATGTGATTGTCAGTGATGGATAATCTTCACTTTCCCAGCAAGCTCATGACTTAATGAGGACTTAATCATGTCCTGGTACATGCAAGCTTAATAGTAATATATGCTGAGACCCTAGCATCCAAGGTTGATGAAAAACAGGAGGAAGTAAAGATCCAGCCTAATGGGGGCAAGAAAATAAAAACAGCTGCAGAGCTGGATCTTGCAGTGAATACTTATCTGCATATTATCTGACCGACCCAAAGAGAGAAGTCATGGATTAGCAGTTGTGGCTAAATAATAAAGCCCCGTGCTTCACTTGGATCTAGCAACATGAGAAGTCTAATTGACACAATGTGAAATTCAATGGCATCCTAATCCTGGTGAACTGCTTACCAGGAAGGAATTCAGGCCAGTGATTGGGAAGGGATGGTGGTGTATAGGTAGGACTGTTCAGAACTTTTAGGATGATATCAAGAGTTAAGGCAAGTCAGGATATCACACCAAACAAAGAAAGTGTAACAGAAATCTGTCCTTTCACTCTTTGAGAGCTGAATGAAATCTGAGATAAGTTAGAATCACATATTTGTGTGCATTAATTAGCTCATTCCTGCAGAGTTTATAAATTATAACTATCCATAGTGCATCAGTGGGAGCACTGTCATTGTTTTAACCTCCATAAGATGGGAATTATGGAAGACTAGAGATTAACCCACCCAGTACCTCCTGCACACTGCTCATCCCTACCCTTACATGGAAACTCATGTTAGTGATCCTTGGAAGACAGCAGCAGAAGATTAATTTTAGTAAAAGATAAGCTGAAATATATTAGCAGCAGTTTTCTAACTTTGCAGTTTTGTTTAACTATCTTTGAAATTTATAATCTATCTAATAATTGGGCCAATGCATTGGTGCCAGGGAGCTGAGAGTTTAGTCCATTAATATGAGCACTGCTATGGTTTTCCATACTCGATATTCATTTTGTAGTCTCTGATTTCCCTCAACTAATATGAAGAATCCCACTGCAGAAACTCTAAGATTCCTTGGTCTGACATGTTTGAATGTTACAAAGATCATGCTATTAGGTGCTTTGCTCACCTTGAGAAGATAAAAGTGTGCTCTCTAGTTGAGATTATAAGTTTATGACCTTGCAAATTGCTCATGCAAATGGTGCAACATTGCTATTTTGAATGAAATTTAAGGAAAATTACATTAATTAATGGTAAACATTATTCATACAGTGCATTTTCTTAAAATGAAATAGATCAGATATTTAATGGAAAATATTTACAGGTTTAAGTAATTCCTCTATTGACCATTTTATTTTTATGTTAGAAAACATTTATGGTGAAGGTAAATGTAATACATTACATCTCCCTTCCAAAACTATGGTGTCAGAATCACCGGAATGCTGGTGTATAACATGGACAGTGCATTTATTCAACCTTTGACATAGTGACCACTATGATCTAATTAAAGTTTAGGAATAGGCTAACTGTGGATTTAGGACTCTCAGATTAAGAAGTTACCTGGATTGCCTACTCCTCAGTTTCTTTCTCACGCTGATCGTCTGCAGTCTGAGTAAAGAAGTTCATTCCAATAAATTCAAATATTTATTGATTGTCCACTGTGTGCTGGGGACTCTCCTATAAACAGTTATACAAAATGAACAAGACATACCTGTCTTCAAGAAATATGACAAACATGACAGAATGAAGTTATAAAACACATCATAATTTGAAACATACTGTATTAGATAAATGCAAAGTGCTATAGGACAAAGAAAAAAACATGTCACTTCCTTTAAAAAAGAAGAGAAGGGTAAATTATTTCATAAAAGATGTGACATGGAGCTGAGTTGAGATAAATTTTCAAAAAGGAGAAAGATGCCCCTGAGGGAGAAAAATAAATAATGCTATTTTTAAAAAAATGAGAAATCCTGGTGATTGGAGCTTACGATGTTTTAGCAGAAATCTAAGGAGTTAATTGAGAGGGACTCTATGAGTTACTATATAGTAAGGTTGTTTATAGAATAACTTTGTGTTAGACTATCAGCCTGAAGGTGATAAAAAAGATTGAAAGATTTTAAGGAAAATAGTAATATAACAGATGGAGGACAGTAGCTGCTTAATTATTAAAAAAAATAAATAATGTCTTAAAAATAAGGTTATACTCTAAGATCTCTTTCCTTGGCACCAAAACAGCCAAATAACATTGATTATTTTGAGTACTATACAGTGTAAAATAATCATCTTTGATTTTTAAAATTGAATTAATTGGATCACTGCCACTCAAGATATGAAATCAAAGATTCCAGCTATCTCACTGTGGGCAATGTTACAAATGACACAGATTCTGTATTTTTGATGTGAAATAAAGAAGTGATAGTTTAAACATCTGAAATAAAATGATGTTATTTTTAATTTTCCTTCTATTAAGGGAACCCTTTGCTTATAGAGAGAATCTTAAAATGCTTTTCTGCTGTGGCAGCCACATGTGCTGTGGAATTTCCCATGCACACATCACCAAAGTGGCCTCTCTCTATGCCTGTCCTTCATCAGCTCTGAAAGTTCCTTTTCAATCTTCAGGGACAGAGGAGGAAGGAAAAAAGCCTAAGGACAGGCCAAGGAGATTCACTGACTATTTATAGAATAACCTTGTGTTAGAGAAAATCAGGTCTTCAGAGAGAAGGAACTAAAGCTTTCAGTGTGTGTTTAATAGCAATGGCAGCAATGTGATACACAAGGCAACAACTCCTAAATAAAAAAATACCTTGTAATTTAAAAGAAGGGTGTCAGGAGCAAAGGTAAAATTAAAGATGCACTAAAATGAAATGATTTCTTTAGTTTCATCCTTTCTTTTCTTTTACTGTTCTGTTGGGATATTATATCTTGAGACCATTTTTTTTTTTTTTTGGCAAATTCCCTGCCCTCTCAACACCTGCCAAAATAGTAAATATTACAAATTCAGCATCACTTCTGCATCTTGAATATAAGTTGAGTTTTTTGTTAGTATAAAATTGATAAATACAATTACAGTCGCTTTATAGAAATTTTACTACTTAAATAATATTTAAAGTATATATTTTTTAAAAATTTCACTCTTGTGAACCATATATTCTGCCTGATTTAAATAGTGGAAGTATAACAAGATGCTTTGGTCCTTTTTCATTTGAAAGCAATTTTATGAAACTGCAGGGTTTTTTTTTCTTTTTTCCTTTTGGTAACACTTTGATTATATAACCCTGCCCAGAAGACTCCCATCCCCCATTTGCTCATTATAATGTTTTCTTTCCATTTTATTCCAGAAGATGCCAAGACAGCCTCCTGGTGGGTTACCTTGGCAACCTCTTGTGTCATGTTTTACAATGTCCCAGGGCTGCAGTTTTATTTCAATTTGCATGCACTTCAGTTAGCTAACTGTAAATTAAGAAGACCTATTGTAGAAGCAACCTTTTATTTTTTTTTCTTCCAGAATAAAAAACAGACAATTAAAATAACTGTTCAGTACAACCCACTTATATTTAGTACTGCACATAGGAAAACTTTGGTTATGCTTATGTAAAATCATAGTATTTTTCACATGGCATTTTAATAACCTGATTTTATAATGCCATATAACATAATACACAGTATACAATACACATAAAATAATAGTGTGCTTGATTTCATCCTTGAAAAAATATGTCACTTTATAATTTCATGATGACAGTCACAAAACGCTTTTCTCAATAGAACTTTTGACATGTTACTTAAGGTAACATGGCAATGGTTCAAAATTATTTGTTTACATCAAACTACAAATTCAAATAGCATCCAAATATTGAAAATATTTCATTTTAATATTTCACATCTGAAGAGTCACATCTTCTTAGTTGCATCTTTTAAGAATTAGTGATGTAATTTCTTTTTGCATAAGCTTAAATTTTTTGATACATATTTTGTTTTTTGTATTAATTTTCAAACTCTCGAATGGTGCAGTTTTTTTAATGGTAGAGAGATAAAAAATCTGATGTTTGAACAAAGTTGGGAATAAAGTTAATAGCAAAGCTGAAATAAAACTCACCCTGAGACTCTAGGATGTATTAGGTATCAGAGTAAGAACAATGGATCATTGTTTTCTCTCTCTCTCAAAAAAAAAAAAATATTACCTTTATGCATGTTCTGCTCTCTGAAATATTTTCTGCAGCTCTGTAGAGTTTGGGTGTTCTATGATCCCTTATCATTCTGAGGAGGACATTCTGCTATAGATTAGTGACTGTTTTTTTTTTTTTTTTTTTAACCCAGATTCACTGCCACCTTGAAATTAGTAACCTGTTCTTTCTAAGAAAGGGTCTCTGAAGGGTGTTTTCTGAGTAATTTTGAGTACCACCATAAATTGAGCTCTGTTTTCCTCTTTCATTCCTTCGGGGCACTGGCTGAATCTACCTCAATATGTGCAGGATAATTAAGTTGCAACTTTCCTTTATAGTGTTTTCTTCCAGGCTCGATTTTTCTTACTATATTATGGTGTACCTTAGAGTTTGAGAAATATGATCATGTTTTTTTTTTTTTTTTTCTAAGTCTTTCTCATTCTAAGAATAGTAGGATCTTCAGATAGGAGTGCATCCAATAAAGATGTTGATGTATGAATGTCATCCCTTTGGGACCTCTTCGGAATGATAGTTTCTTCAGACATGACTCTGTAATGACAGTTTGATTTGTAATAAGAGTCTTTAGTAAGACATGGTTTTTGGAACTCCAAAACCAAGCAAAACTAGCTTGATATCTTACTTACTGGTATATCAATCCTTTGAAGTGGCTAACAAGGAGATGAAAGACGGTTGCACTTGCATCCAGACTGATACACTTGGATAGTGTCATCCAGCTTGTTCACAGCTGTGCCTAATCCAAGTCTTGTTCTTAAAACACTCCTCATGTCATCTACAAACTTCAGTTTTCGTGACATTGATGGTGGCTTCTCTTTGATGGTAGCGGTTTTCATGCTTGTATGCCATAGGCAGGTTGTTGCTCCTCTTTCACCATGGGGTTAGCCAGCCCTGATAACTTGTGTCATAGATTACCTCTGATTCTGAAGAGCCACAATTGAAAACATTTATCACATAAGCTTGATTTTTCATTTAAAGTATATAGAGGACCATAGGTGTAGATGGATAGATTAGTTAGAATCATCTTTCCAAGTTCATGGCATATTGTCAGCCAATATTGTTCCATGCAAAGGGCCTCTTTCATTTTCATTCTTCCTTTCACTTTTAATTTTTTGATGACTTTATTATGCCATAATTTACATGTCATAAACTGCATATATTAAAGTGTACGATTTGATAAGTGTTGACATATGAATACACCTGTGAAGCCACCACCACAATCAAGATAATGAGCACATCTATCAGCCCCAAAGTTTCCTAGTGCCTCTCTGTAATTTCTCCCTCCCACCACCTTTCTGTCACCATTGATTAGTTTGCGGTTCTTAGAACCCTCTATACATAATAGTAATACAGTATACATTTTGCCTAGCTTCTTTTATGCAGCATTATTGTTTGAGATTAAAAAAATATACAGGTAGTTTCTATGTGCACCTAAAGTGAGATTCACTCTTCCAAAAGATGTTGAGGTACGAGACATGGTATTGAAAATTCTGGGGAAAGGCTGTGAGAATCACGTGGGACATAGGATCAACTCTGCTGGCATAGGATCTACTGTGATGAAGACATGTCAGTGGTTATGGAAAATTATACAAGCACACAACACACGCAAATTCCTGAAGGCTCTTTCAAAAGGTGAAACTTCAATTTTCAGCCATCATTATTTCAGGTGTGCAGCACTGAAACATATTAAGCCTCATTCTGCCTTAGTATCTTAAAAGCTCTTTTAACTTCCTCCAGCTGTCTCAGCATTGTCAGCTGATTGCAATGTGTCAAAATATGATTGAGAGTGAGATTAGATGGTCTCAAATTCCACTTCTAGCGGTGAAGTGCTGTGAGTCTTAGAAGATGTTAATTTGCTTGCTAAGTTTTTCATTTGGTTCTGTGGTTCACCAATTGGCTCTCTAGTCATTTCAAATTGAAATATTTCTTCCATTTTTTGTCCCCATTTCTCCTTTCTTGTCTGAATAGAAATGCACAATATTCAAAATAAAAGACCTCACAATGTCTTGTACTCTCAATACATTTCTTATATTTCCCTATGAGGAAAAGCCAAGATTTTCAACCTTTTTTTCCCTAATATTTCCTTGCTACCAATCGGTTTTCCTTGTATGTATTCGTTTATCTTTGTCTATTTCTTCCAACCACCTGCTGCTCTATAAATGGCATTTTAAAAGAACTTCTTTCAAAATATTATGGATATCTAATTAATACAGTAAAAATTTTATATTCCTAACATTATCTGCAGGTACATTTGATGAGATAGTTTTAAAATACATCAGCAAGAGTTTTTTTTTTTACTGTGTCTTCTCTTTTGATCTTCATAGTTTGGATTATTATTGTCACCACATCCAAGTCCAGCTGTTGGCCAAGACAGGGCAAATAATTCAAGAAAGGAGGTGTTGAAGCAAGGAAATCTATTTGAAAAGATACTAAATGAGAAGATGAAGACTTTTTGTCCAAAGCCCATCTTTCCAGGTGGCTGATTTGGGAGTGGTTTATACAGGAGATGGGTGACTGCAAACTGGTGGGTGCCATTACAAATTTCTAACCCAAACGAGTTTTTTTTTTTTTCTCTTCCAGATTCATAGAACCAATAACAAAACCAAGAGCCAAGCACACAGTGAAGGAAAGTTTATTCCTTTGCTAGTTAATAAGGAGAAGCCTGGAGAAATCACTCTCCTATCTGACTTCTTGCCTTAAAACAATGAGGGGAGAAAGTGCAGATTTTACATAAGGAGTAGGAGGATTATTTATGACTTCTTAGAGAGAGGGCTGTGTCCATTGCAGAGATGAAGGGCTGCTTTCTTCCAATCTTTATATGGGCATGATTCAATCAGAGTTGGAAATGGATCAGACCAACATAGCGCTGGGTGGGAATTTTGTTAGGGACACATATTGCAAGGAGATGGTAATGAGTCTGGGGTGTCTTAAAATGTCCATGTGGCTTCCTTTATGGCTGAAACCACTTTAGCCCAGTTCCATTCTGTATCTGGTTTCACAGCAGCAGCAAAAGTCTAATAAGTCTGTATGGCTAGCGAGGGGGGTATCTGGTTTGGAACAGAATACAAGTTACTAAAAAGGACTGTTTCTCAAGGTGTGAGAAGGTGTTTGCAGTGCCTTTTCACACATGGAGGTTTGTGGCCAGGTGGCACACTTCTGATCCCATTTGCCTATCATGAGATGCAAATGGCAAGAGCAAAGAATTATTTCTTGGGGTTGTTCTTGTCACTGATTAGCTTGCCCACTTGCAGTTCCTGATATTTCACAATTGACAGCTAGAGGGGGCAGCTGCCCCCATGTCCTCATGTTGATCACCAAACTCAAGGTAATGAAAGAAAACATACCTTATCTGATTACTGTGGAAGATGAGAGTCAGATAAGGTTAATGTAACTTCTATTGGATGCCTTTATTTTAGCTACTTAATAATTATGTGTCACATGTATAACTGCCCATTACAGTGGAGAGAATTAATCTCTGAGCAGTCATGAGACTACATGAAATAATCATTTTCATAGAGTTTTCGTCCATTGTCAGAAAACTATGGACTGATGTAAAAATAAATATTAAAAAAAATTTTAAAAGGAAATATGTAACTTGATTTGGTAAGTAACATCTTTTTATGATATTTGTAGATGAAGGCCTAAAATCTTATCTATCACAATATGCTGGATTTTGTTTTCCATTTTTAAATCAGATTAATCTGAAAATTTTTATGCATGTGCATTTTGGATAATTTAAAATTCTCCTGATTAGTGTATCTATCAATTTCCTCATATGCAAGACAATTAATCTTACCTTTTCCCTGAAGTGTATTTTTAATACATTAGAGAAATACAACATAAAATGTCAGTAAACAAATTATCATGCACTTCACTGCATTTGGTTTGAATAATATAAGTATATATGATAGCCCCAGGAAAATCCTAAATGTTATTTCCTTTCCACTTCAAGCATACCAGGAATAATTTATCATGCAAAATAGGCTATTCTGAGTAACTTTTAGAATTCATTACCAAATGGCTTAGATCAGTGATATTTAAAGGTTAAAGGGGAATGGTGTTGCCCAAAGAGAATTTTGGCAGTATCTAGTGATATTTTTTGGTTGTAACAATTGAAGGAGTTGTTACTAGGTGTAGTCATAGAGGCTAAGGTATGTTGAAACTAAGCATGCTACCATGTACAAGGCAGACCACACAACACACAATTATACTGCCCCAAGTATGGGTAGTGGAGGTTGAGAAATCCTGACTTAGAGTCTATGGACCAGAACATTCTATGACTTGAGAAGCCAATTCATTGAGCATTGGGGCTGGAAAAGGAAAATTTTCATACAAATGGGTTGAAATATATGTAAAATAAAACATTTTAGCATTCGTGTTAACTTTTTCTGTTGCTGTGACAAAATGTCTGAGAAAATCAATTTAGAGGAGGAAAGTTTTATTTTGATTATGGTTTCAGTTTGTGGTGGGGAGGCTCCATTGTTTCTAGACCTGTGATGAAGTTGTACGTCACAGCTGAAGGGAACAGCATGGTAGTTTGTGGTCTCCAGCTATGGGAAGCAGGGAGGGAGATAAAGAGAGCAAGCCTGGATCAAGAGCAGCCATCAAGGACCCACGCCCTCCAACTAGGTCCCACCTTCTGCAGTTTCCACCACCTCTCAATAGTTTATTCTGCCGTAGTTCCACTGCAGCAAAATAACCTTGGGGGGGGGGGGTGACGAACAACTTGTGTAGATTGATACAGCAGGAGAGGGAGTCCTTTATTGTAGGACAGGAGCAGTATATATACATTCCACACAGCTTATCTTAATTAACATAAACTAGATACAGCAGTCAACCAATAAGGAATCTCCACACTTTAGCTCGCTTGGAGTTACTTCACAAACCACTCCCCCTGGCAAAATGCCAGGCGCCATCCAGACTTGTTTATAGACTCTAACATTATTCATCTATGAATAATGTTGGCGTCCTCATGATCCAGTCATTTCCCAACACATGAGCCTTTGAGGGTTGTTTCAGATCCGTACTATAACAGCGCCCAGCCACAGTGCTATAGTGCTTATATTAGCACTATATTAGCTACTCCTTGGCCACTTTCAAAAGTTACAGACTCAAGCTGACTTTGAATAAATCAAAATCTGAAAGTATTTCTGTCAATGGAGTTGGGAATTTGGGTCAATGAAAGTTTCAGCATTAGAGATAACCAAGAACAATAAAGGAGGTGGGGTGGGGTGATAAAATAAGAACAAAATCCCGAAGGGTGACCACCACGGAAAGAGAATATTAATATAATAGTGTGTCTTTTCTTCCTGTGGCGTTCTTTGGGCTGTGTAGTGGCGAAAAGTTTTAGGAAGGATGTGGAATATGTTGACTCCATCAAATCCAGGTGGAAAGGTGTAAGCTGGTCTCAACAGCGTCAGACACTAGCCAACTCTTGGCTGGGCATCCGATAGGGCGGGTTCTGGGGTACAAGGCTTGAATTCCAAGGGTGGTCACTGCCCACCGTGGGGCCTGTGTGGAGAGTGGTAGATCTCTGGGTTCTGAAGAGCACGTTAGGACTGGCCTGGGCTCAGGCATCCCCGGGGCCCCACGGGTTCTCCCTCCAAGGCAGGTATGGGATGGAGAGGTAGCACCTGGAAAGGTGCAAAATGCGCGCAGTTCCAGGACCTAGTGCAGGTGCACTGAGGCTGGGGAGAAGCAGGGGCGAGGCCTGGTATGTCAGGGTGGGCTGCATGTAGCGACCAGGAACACAGGCAGGAGGACTGGGCATCTGGCTCCATGCGGCAGGCAGCGGCTCTGCTGGTCCCTACTGCATCAGCCCTGAAGCCCAGCGCCCAGGTCATCACAGTCTGGAGAAGGAGACTGAGTATTTCAGCAGCATCAGGAGCCTAGGGCGCGACAGAGCTGGAGCCCACTCACTCCTTGCCCTGGACTGACATCACATGCAGAGGGAATCACATGCCAATTGCTCTCTGCCCAGATCCGTCAACACCATTGCTTGTAAGTTTTCTCTACTTGGTTAAAAATACCAAGAATCGAGAGTTCCAAAATAGTTCCCTGCCACCTTTTCTGGTAAAGGTTGGAATAAGTGTGGGTGAGCAGAGAAATTTGACCTGGATGGAAACAGTACCTATTTTAAGTGTAGTATGTTTACTATATAGTTTTACATTCTCAAACTGTCCCCTTTTATTCCATTGAACAAATAGGACCTGAAGTTCCCCTTGGTGCAAAGTAAAGTTCATATTGTGCATAAAATTTAGAGAACTGTTATTAGACAATGGAATCATTGTAACTAATGAAAAGGTTCTGTTCAGTTGAAACAAGACTTGCTAACAAGAGTGGCAGGACAAATAGTTTCAAAACTGGAAAATGTGTTCTCATCTTGCATCTAGAGTAACGATGACTATTTATATGAAAAGTTAAGTTTAATGCCAATTCTGTTAAAAACTCTGGCATAGCATATCTTCCTGAAAAATACATTTGAACAGTTTTGTGAATAGGATCAATGTGGAAAGAGAATTTGGGGGAGGAGAAAATGAAACTTTTTCCGGAAAATGAGTGACAAACCTGTAAACTAAGCCATTTGAATATATTTTCAGAATGTTAGAGTAGGAGTCTGAAGTTGTTTTTTTGGGACTCTGATTACTGTATGACCACAAACAAGTCCCTTGGCAATTTGAGACCAGCTTTTTTAACCTTAAAATGAAAAGATACTGCTTTGATTAATGAGACTCTGATATAAAGCTATTTTTAAAGATGTACATGCACAATCAGCCTGCCCTCCTGCAACAGCTTTAGGTAATCAGGTGGATAGGATAAGGAAAAATCAGGTGTCTTTCCCAGGTGATTCTGGCCATTACAGCCCTCCCCCCAATTCTCCCTTACCGCCACTAAGTCCTTGAACTCTACATCAGACTAGAGGATGCTTATCTTTTAATTTTATAAACTACTGACTATATTGTTTTTCTGCCAGACATCCCTTTAAACATATTTCTACCGAAGCACAAAAGTAGTAAATACAAATTTAAATTAGAAGGGGGTAGTGAGTGGCTTTGGGTTGTACTTAGTTGGAATCCTTTTTTGTGGGGTGGGGTACCAGCGATTGAACCACCCAGGGGTACTTAAGCACTGAGCCACATCCCCAGCCCCTCTTATTTTTTAAATTTTGAGACAGGGTTTTGCTAAATTGCTTAGGGACTCAATAAGTTGCTGAGGCTGGCTTTGAACTTGTGATCCTCCTGCCTAGGTCTTCTGAGCTGTTGGGATTATAGACGTGCACCACCACATTTGGCAGAATGCTTTTATTTCTAAACATGAGTTTAGCATATCACATGTTAAGTTTATAGTAGCATTCTTAGTATTTTAGGAACAAATAATTTCAAAGTTTTATTGGGCTAGGGGAAATACCTTTATAAGCTTGTTAAATCTTTAATTTATCCTAATTTAGTTCCTTTGTCTCAGGTTGCCTGTGCGAACTCCTCCATTTATATTGGGCAAATATTTCAGCCCTTTCTCAGCTTGAAGATTTGCTTTGTCTTGGTAAGGGACTGGAATAATCCAAGGACCAAATCCTGCTTTTACTGGAATTTACCTTGATTCATAGTTAATCTGAGTGAATTATTACTAATTGAGTACTTTCGATTTTTTAATTTGTTATGTGATGGTTAGAAATTCTTATTTTTATTTTTTATTTTTGGTACCAGGGATTGAACTCAGGGGCACTTGACCACTGAACCACATCCCCAGCCCTATTTATATTTTATTTAGAGACAAGGTCTCACTGAGTTGCTTAGTGCCTGGCTGTTGCTGAGGCTAGCTTTGAACTATGAATCCTCCTGTCTCAGCCTCCCAAGCCACTGGGATTATAGGTATGTGCCACCACACCTGGTTAGAAATTCTCATTTTATTTATATAGATTGCCATAATATATACATCTAAATGTATGTGAAAGTGACTGAAATATTCACTGCTTAATCATAAGTACAAATATATACCCCCAGGTTTTGAAGAACAAGCACTGCTGACCCATTTCATAGTTTGTACTAATAATGTGATATTAATATTTGAGTCAAGAGTCCTTAGCCCTTGATGCATTATTTGGGATTGCTTAAATTGGATGGATAGTCAGTGTGGATTCTATTTTGTAATCTATTCCTTAGTTATTTCCAAGGTAACAGTTGGGAACTTTATTTTATCTTTAGATGTCCAAGATATCATAATAGGGTGTTCAAATGGGAGAGTTTCAACCAAGAAATATGAACAATTTATGCCTAACATATTCTCAGTCAGATCTTTGCCATTCATATGGATATTTTAAAGGACAGGGTAATAATCTAGTTTTCAATTTTAGCTTATCCATTGCCAGGAGGAAACATTGGAGGTACCTAGAGGCTTGATGAGGATGTGGAGGAGGCTGTAGAGATGGTGGTATAGGACAGGTAAACAATGCATCTACCTTTTTTTTTTTTTTCATGGAGAAAGCGAAAGAGCTGCTTTATGAAGGAGGATTCCCCCTCACTGGAAAGTAAGTTGATATTGGAAAGTGTCCATTCATAAGGCCTGATAGTTACTTGGGGTTTGGGAGATCAGTTTGCACCTGCCTGAAAAGATGGGCTTGAGATGCCCTGAGTTAGAACACTGCCCTTGGGAGTGAGCTGTAATGACACATGGTGGGGAAAGCACGTGCACTTCCTGATGGCTGATGCTTGGGAATTTATTGTGCTCAGAGGGCCAGAGGTAGAAGTTCTGGGGTCGAGAAGAGTGAGTAGAAGCTACCAGCATAGGGGTGTGATCCATGTCATAGAAGTTCAATGAGAAATGAACAAATGTGTTGCCCTTCTCCTGAGTCAGGAGTTGTCCTTCTGTCACTGAAAGGACTCTGACTCCATATGACAATGATATCTCCTTTTTCCTATCCCCTTGCCCTGGGATTTGATTCCCTGCCAAGCCGCACAGCCTAGTGAGGAGTTGAGGAAATTCCATCATTAATACAGGCTCCTCAGCATGAAGCAACCCAAGGTGGGAAAAGAGAATGTTTTCTTTGTATGAAGTCTGAGGTTTTGAGTGGACATTTTAGCTAGTGATACGAGATTATTTTGTGACTAAAGAAAACTGTTAAGCTGGGGATGCTCCCTGACATTCTCTCTAGGATGAGGGGAAGAACTAACCCAGAGAAGGTTAAAAGATGATGGGAGATAGTTCCTTGTGACACTTAACAGTCCAACTTCTTTTTGACATATACAGTGATAATTATTTTTATTCTGGCTCACTTCTAAGACCTTGGGAGATGTCCTTAATCTTTCCAAAGCTGTAGTTTCTATATAAAATCTCATCGTGAGAAATAGGTAATTATTAGTGCCTAACACAAAGCAAGTAGCAGTGATTAGACATGTCATTGCTTTTTGCACAACTTCCCTGTCTCCCCAGTATTGGACTCATGTATTCATTGGTCATCTACTAAATTAAATTATCAAAATAATTTGGTTGAGGCAATAAATTTCTAAATTTGGGCTGGGAAAAAAGTAGTGACCAAAAAAACCTTGTCAGATTCTTTGGTTCTGGCTATTGTTCTCAGACATAAGGAGAAAAGCTGCTATTTTTCTAACCAGTCTTTTCGGCTTCTTCACTAGTAAACACAATAAAATAGCTTCTTAAAGATACAACTAAATATGTAGTTATGAAATACAGGGTACAAACTAGGAACTTGATTGACCCATTTTATAAAACAGTTTTAGGAAAAAAAATAGATTCTGATGACAGCATTCAAAATGAATTATGGAACTATTAAAAAATTATGGTTTGAAGGCAAACCAATACTTCTAGACCAGATTATATAAAAGTCCAAGTGCAAATGTCAGGGAATGATTTTCAGATCACCCAAACATCAGAAGCACATGTAGGTAAGGATAATATGTAAATATTTAAAGTCTCAGAAGCATTACTGTGGCTTTAAACAACAGGAAAGTTTCTTCTTGAACAGTGACCATATAGGAAGTCATACTACTTTTCTTTCTTTGGCTTTGTAACTTTTGCTTGTCTGAGGAACATAAACCAACATGTTTTGAAGACAAGAGACAAATACTGAATTCCAGAGGAATGATGTATGTTAAGGAGGTCACTAGAAAGATGCCTGAAAGAGCTTTTATGGCCCCATAAACAGAAAAGCTTGGTTCTGGGCCTTTTTATTAACTTTTAACGAAATTGCACAAGCAAGTCTCTGCATGCCAGGAAGAATGCCCTCAGTTCATAAAACACCCATAGGAAGAGGTTCATTACAAAGTGCCTCACCACAAGTTGCCCGGCGTACACCAAGCTTCAATGCATGAAAAGTGCTGGGTGACCATGGCTCATTATTCTGCTGAGAGAGAACTTGCCCAGCACTTTTGTCTCTAGCCTTTTGCCTTCTCAGCATGGTTTCAAGGTCACTCATCTCTCTGTAAATAAGTAATCACTAGAATCTGACACAATGACAGTGCAACTCCTGTTCATTTTCTCTCCACAGCTTCTCAGCTCTTAAATTGCAGAGATAAAAAATTCCAAATGTTAGAGATAAAGGGTCAGCACAAAGTCACCTGAATTTGAGTCTTCTTATGTTTTAGCTAAGTTTTCATGTTGAGAGACAATATTACCGTTTCATAGAATAAGCCATTAGTTTATAATAAAAATAAGTTGTCTTACATACGCTGTAAATAATATGGCTTTGGTAGATGTTTTTATAAACATGGGCAATGTATAGCATTTAAATTTTTTCCTGTACCCATGTTGTCTTCTGAAAGCAAGTGTTCAAAGCAAAGTTGAAATATAATTCTGAATGTAAAGTATACTCGGAGGTTACCTAGTCTTACTCCTTCATTTTATAAATTTATTTTGGAGAGGTCAAGAGTCTAGGTCAACTAGGAAGACCAAACAGGAAACTAAAATCTCAATGTACATCTTCTTTAGGATAAAAATCAGCCCAGGAAAGTTAAAAATCTGAAGATGTTTTGTTTTCTCTTATTTTGGATTTCATTATTAAAAAGTTGGCATTGGCCATTTAACCTGAAAGGTTTGGTGAAATAGTTTGAAATTAGTTTGATTAAATGAGGGATTAGAAAATAATATTTATAAGTCATTTATATTTGTTTAGAGTTAAAAAGCTCTAGTTCATTTTTTTTTTTTTGAGAGAACACTTAGACATTATCTGGGGAAAAAAGCCATAGGTGGCTTAATCTTTTCCTCCTTGGCAATTTTTCCTAAAATCCTCATTTTTTCCCCAACATTTTCTGGATTCTAACTTTTGTTGATAAAGTAAGGAGAGAGAAATGTTTAAGGAATTTGATGCAGCATTCTATTTCAAATATTTTTATCATGCTTATACATCTTAAATTTTAAAGTTTTACATATAAGTATTTTACTTGCCAGTGTGTAGACTTTGCTTGAAAGTTCAAATTATGGTTAGTTCCAATAGAGGCATAAAGTGTTTATCAAACTTATTAACCAATTGATACACATTTTCTAGGGGAAAAACTGTAATAAAAATTGACTGGGTCATATACTAAGAATAATTTAGTTTAACTGTTTGTAGTTTGTACAATTCTACATATGCATGGAAATTCATTTACCAGTAAAATGCAACTGAGAATTTTTATACATGAAAAAGGAATTATTTAATTGATAATGGCAAAATTGGCAATGGACTTGGAATAGATAAAATGAGTTGAGGACAAATTAAAATGTTTAAAAACTAAATAAACTATTATGTTTACTATAATTAGGGTATATTTAAGCCATGATTATTTTGTAGAGAATATTGTGAAATTACAAAATTGTCAAAAATTGTGAAATTACAAAATGAGACAATTTAAGATAATAGATTGTGTTAACTTTTATATTACTATAATCAGTGTTTTGATGTAAAACAGTGTTTGAAATACATATTTGATTTTCCTTCAAAGCTTATGAAAGTATCTATAAGATTAGACATTTCAGAAGTATTCATCTACTCTTAAAACTCCTTTAATTAAATCTCAGCCACCATCATATAATGTAAAATAAGTTTTGGATTGGGTAAAACATGCCTTCTAATTTAACCAATCATGTGACAGACTTGATTTGTAACTAAATAAGTAGCAGTGAAAGCTCTATTACAGGCAAAAGTAAAATGTAAAATGGTTTCATAGGAATTTTCTTCTATGTAATGTATGCTGATGCTATTGTCTTTGGGAGTATTTAAGGAACAACTTGGGCCATTAAGTAAGAGGTAGATGGTGGTTCATCCATGCAATTCATGAAATTGGTTGTAAAATTCACCATGAAATAAACTTCTTTCTTTTACTATTGTGTCCCTAGGTAACCTTGATAGTATATGTTAAATTACCAGACTGAAATTGTGGGACTGAAGCACTTAATTAGGTGATCCAGAATTAGATATATTGCTAAGTATAGGAAGGAGTCTGGGACATCCATAAATAACCATTTTAAACATGGTAGCTTATGTATCATACTCTATCTAAGGCATGATTTTAACCAAGTAATATCCTAGTAACAGTTCAGGAATTCTAAGTTACATTTGGTTCTTTTACAATAATGTTGTCATTAACTTTGAATCATTTATTGGAAAACAAGAACAATGTTCTTGCTAGTGTAAATAATCAACATGATTATGCCTTTAATCACAAACTAAACATTTAATGTCCCATGTTGGAGGCTGTTGCACTATTAATTTTTAAAAAAGACAAGCAAATAAAACTAGCCCATTAAAAGAAGAATGTGAACTATGGAGCCAGTCAGGCTGAATGCAAACCTCAGCATGTGATTTCTCAGCCACATAATTTTGGACATATTTTGAAAAACTGATGTTTTGCAAAGTGACATACTATTTGTAACTTCTTCAAAAGATCACTGAGGAGTGAACAACTTAATATATATAAAGCACTTGATAATTCCTGTGTGTTAGGGGAAATTCTAACAAAAATTAACTAGCAGCTGGTTTTTCTGTCCTTTGCCAATGTTTTCCAAAGTACTTGTGTGCTAAATTCTCATCTTCTTGCTTTTAGATTATTCCCTGGACCCTAGTAGTTGTGTGTGTTTGTGTTTATGTGGATATATAAATGCGTATAGGAGAGGGAGGAAGCTGTAATATTTTGATGGGTGTCCTGTCAGTATGTATACAGTTTCTCTTTATCCTATGGAGCTGTCTTACTAATACTTGCATGGACTGTTCTACATATATACTTAAACACACTTACAAGTCCTGTTTAATGGCTAAGACAGATCACTCATCCTCACATACATTAAGCTATTTGTTCTCAAACTGTTTTGAGATTCCTTTAATGGGAAGCCATAAGTAAGTAAAGCCATAAGTAAGTACATGATAATCAAAGAATTGTTTTTCTCCAATCAAAGGATATTAAAATTCAGTGTGGGAAGCTAACAGTATACTTGATTAATTGTTTACAAGAATGGTTAATTCAAGATCATTAACCTTAAAGTCAATCTCAGCAAACCAACTCCCAAATTAAACTCTAACCCAGAAAGTTTTATGCCTTTCAGTAAAAAATGACACATTAGAAAATTGTTTTATGGTCCAAATTTATCCAAGTATTCATTTTATTTGAAATTTCCAGAACATTACATAGTCCCACATAAAATAAGAGGAAGTATGTTTGTGAGCTAAAAATAAAGAAATCTGAATGAGCAATTACCAAGGCTTTACTCCTCATGACTGAGGACAGCTGCAGGGTTAGAGGCTCTTGCTAAGTCACTTGATATTTATGAAATATCTATGTGTATGAATTGAGTTCTGAATAATATATTAACATCTATGAAGTACCTTTAATAATCACAAATTTTTAAAGCATAATAAAAATATCACCTAGGTACACTTTTGAATGAGGTAGAGCACTTTATAAAATAAAGCATTTATTAGAAAGAGCATCACTGTTTGAAAAGGAAATTGGAGTATGTTATAGCTGTGACATTTAATAATGATCATGAGACCCTTTAAAAGCTTTAAAATATTTTAAATAGACTTTGGAAAATATTACACTCTTCCATGGAAACAAATTTATTTAGAAACATTTCTTAAGGCATGGTCTTACTAGAGCAATGATATATAAGAATATTTTTAACTACAGATATCGAGGGAGTTGTGAAAGCAGTTAAGTCATTGTATGTGTCTTTAGTACCACATTCTGCTCAGAAAGTATAAAACCCCAGGCGGCGCGGGGGGAGGGGTTATTATTTACTGTGCAAAGATGCGAACACATAAGAAATGGAGAAAGATAGTAAGAAAAAATTATGCTGTCATCATAAATATGCCCAAAGTTACCTTTTCCCCTCTTCTGCTTTTGCAGTGGACTGTGGAAAGACAGGGAGCAGGAACCAGAAAGAAGTAATATCCTCCTGGTAGATCAGTGTCTGTCTGCCAGGAACTGTATAAACCAGAGATCAAGGAGATAAAGGTTTTTATCATTTAGAATAAGATGGCAAAATATAAAATTCTGAAATTAAATACAGATGAGAATGATGTAAAGGGTATTGATCTCGTAAGAACTTTTGTAACCTTATTCTAGCATTGAGATTCAATAAGATTCTATGCTTAAAAATATGAAAGGCAGATGAATACTGAACTATTTCAAAGGCAAGTTAATACTGATTTTCTTTGAACAGACCCTTATACATTGCTAACTGGAAATATACTTATTTTGTAGCAGCATTGTTTTTAAAGATTTAGCAAAAATATGAAAATAAACTCTTAGCTAATCATTTATTTCCCTCTATTTTTGTATTCCTGGCTTCTTAATATAGTACCAACCCTGTCAGGCCTTTTAACTTTTTGCCTCTTTTTTTTTTTCTTATGCTGTTTATAGCATTCTGGACTTTGGCTATTTTAACATCTCTGAAGGGTCTCATCAAATTTTTGTGCCTCCTTGATGATGCCTTTTTAAATATTTTCTGCTGCATCCCTGCTCCCTTTCACTAACATAATCATGATTAATTAATGAAAAATAATTAAAATAGAATTAATTATGAATTATTTATTACCATTGCAAACTGTAAAAAGGTAATTCCAACCAGAACACAAACTCTCTCAGGCATGGATGTCATAATTCACTTCTCCTGTTTGTTTCCTCAATGTCAGTGATAGTGATAGATACTATATTGAGCTTTGGAAACACATTAGTGTTAATCAGTAGGAGAATTTTTCTATGATAAGATGCTATATTGTAGTCACAGAAATACTAAATAATTAACTGTTTTATACTACAGTACCATGCAGTAGTAGGTTATTCTATCATTCCTTTTATAAATTGTTCCAAATTTTGATCAATGTGTAAAATTATTTTTAATATTTCAAAAATGATGCTGGGCATCAACTAAATACTGAACCTAATGGGTCACATGTATACTTGGAGTAGCCAAACCCAGGGTTGAAGATGTTTGGGCATGACTAACTAGGAAGCTTCATGATGGGGCAGCACCAGTGCAAGATGCTTGGGCTGTTTTCTCCCTTGCCTGCTTCATAGAAATCTGTGAACAGGGACAAGTATTCACAAATATAGGGGTGGGGGTGGCAATATTCTACTTGAAACATAAATGTATTATTAAAAGCCCACTATAATTGAAGTTCTTTTAGAGGGCAGAAATTAGGAGAATGTCACCTTAAAAAATGAAAACAAGGGGTTGGGGCTGAATGGTAGAGCGCATGCCCAGCATGTGTGAGGTGCTGTGTTCCATCCTCAGCACCATATAAAAATAAATAAAATAAAGGCATTGTGTCCAACTACAACTCAAAAAATATATTAAACAAAATGAAAACAATATTATGGTGATATTTCTGATTTACAATAATTTGTATGTTTTCTACTTTGTCTTAATTTACTATGCTTTTTATCAAACAAAAAGATAGGCAGTAAGTCCTGATCCTTTCATTTTATGTTTGGGTCCAATAGCAGAGTCACTAAGATAATCCTTTTATAAAACCTCTGGCATCAAGCACTACCCGTTTCCCCAAAGATCTCCACTACTATTTTAATATTTAAATTATTTTCTGAATCTTACATTATTCCTTTTTTATTTTAAATTCATTTAGCTGGTTTATCCCCATTTTTCTATGACTTTATCTATTTTGAACATTATCATTACTTTGACAAACATCACATTTTATTTATTACTCTGAACTTGAATTTTATTTACATGGCATGTTTAGGGCCCTTGTTGACCACCAGTGAAGTCTGAACAACAACAAAAAAAATTGAGCAATGAATGTGGGTAGATTTGAGTATTAATTGGTTTCATAAACAGACAATTCCATTGTGATATTTTTGGCTAATGATGAGTTTTCCATTTCTCTCCTACTTTGCAAATTCAGGGATTTGAAAAATGACAATTAAGATAGCGGGGGAAAATCCCTATAGATATATTTAGCAAGGGAAAATATTTTTAAGGACAGATAGCAATTTGACTCAAGGACAAAGCTGTCCTTGTGGAAGTGTTCTCACCACTAGTCATAGGTGTCTGTGCCAGTGGCAAAGTGGATGTTCACATCTCCAGAAGGATGCATCTATGAGTGCCAATGACTGTTTCACATACTATCGTTCTCATCCTTTCTAAGACACTGTTCATGCTTCTTTCTTTTCCCATTCTCCTTCCTTCCTGATTCACTTAACGAATGATACTATCTAAAAGCAAATTCTAGCTGCTTTCTTTACAAAAGACTTTTTTTTTAATGAAGATTTTATTTTTGAGCAGTTTAATGAACTAAAGGTTTACTTACTCCATGTAGTTTCCCCTATTATAGACATTTTGCACTGGTTGTGGTATATTAGTTGCAATTGATGAGTGAATATTGATGAATTATTAACTAAATCCCATAGTTTGCATTAGTATATATTCTGATTTACATTCTATAGGTTTTGACAAATGAATAAAGACATATATTGGCAATTGCAGTGCCATGCAGAATAGATTCACTTTCGTAAAAGTCCAGTGTAGTGTAACTACCCATCCTCTCTTTCTCCTTTTTTTTTTTTTCCTCCTGAGGTCCTGAAAACCTCTGTTATTTTCTCTGTAATTTTGTTTTTTCCACAGTGTCATGATCCAAATCTCATATCATGTGACTTTTGCAGGTCTGCCTCTTTCACTTAGCAAATATGTTTTGAAATTTCCACCATGTTTCTTTATGGCTTGTTTGTTCATTTGTCTTTATCACTGAATAATATTTAATTTTCTAGATATACCTACTGAAAGACATCATAGTTGCTTTTAAGTATTGGAAATTCTGAATAAAAGCTACTATAAATATTTGTGTGCAGGTTTTTGCATGGATAAAATTTTTTTAACTCCTTTGGGTAAATACTAAGGAGCATGGGTGCTGGGTATATGTTTAGTTTTGAAGAGAAAGTACAAAACTTTCCCCAAAAGTGGCTGTTAAATTTTTCACTCTCAATGGCAATGAATCAGAGTTCTGTGGTACCACATCCTCACCTACATTTGGTATTGTCAGTATTTCAGATTTTAGACATTCTAATCAGCATATAGTACTATCTCATTGTCTTTATCTGCAATTCCCCAATGACACTATTTTGAGAATCATTTCATATATTTGTTTGCAATCTGTATATTTTCTTTGCTGAGCTGTCTGTTTGGATCTTCTGACTGCTTTTTATATAGGCTTTTTTTTTGTTGAGTTTGAGACCTTTTTGTATATTTTGGATAATCATCCTTTTATTCAGATATGTGTTTTGCAGATACTTTTTCCCAATATGTGCCTTTTTTTTTTTTGCATTCTGTATCAAGAGATTTTTAAAATCAATGATCCTTCCGATGATATAGTATTCCATTGTTTTCACATCTAATTCTCAAAACATCCATTCTAGTCATTCTGGATCTTGACATCTCTAGTGTAAATTTGCATATTCATCTTAATCTAGCTTAAATAATTTGTTTCATTAAAATTAATATATAAATTTAATGACACATTGCCTTTATTTTCTGCTTATTCCTTTTACTGTATACTTTTTTTTCTTTAGAAGAAAAATAATTTTGAAGTACTACAAATGAACGATGGTTTATATTTTGCCTTTCCCCTTCCCCATCAAGTACTGGGGATAGAACCTATAAGCACTCCAGTAGTTAGCTAGATCTTTAGTCCTTTTTATTTTTTATTTTGAGACAGGTTGTAGATAAGTTGCTTAGTCTCAAATAGTCTCAAACTTAATGATCCTCCTTCCTTGAGCCTCCTAAGAAATTGGGCATGCACAGGCATGCACAATTGTACCCTGTGATATCTTGTACTTTCTACAGTGTTTGTTGCATTAAGAGAATTTTTACATTTTCATTTTTCTTACTATGTTTTATGGAGGTATCTTCAATGTATATTATTGCCAAGTGAAGGAAACTAGTCTAAAAAGGCTACATATTACAATTAGCCATCTAAGTCCAACAGTGACGTTCTGAAGAAGGCAGAGTTTACAGAGAGTGAGAAGATCAGTAGTTGCCAGGGATTTGATAAGGACAGGATGAATGAAAAAGCTTACAGTACTTTTAAGGCAGTGAATTTATTCTATGTAATTTTTTCACTGGTGGGAATAGCAATATGTATTTATCAAACCCCTCAAACTGTGCAACAAAAAGGAGTGGCTGATGGGTTTTCTAAAAAATATGAAAAAGAAGGTTGGGGTGTAACTCAGTGGTAGTGGTACAGTGTGTGCTTTAGCATGCATGAGGTTCTGGATTTAATTCCCCAAACTGCACACATGCAAGTGTGCATACACAGAGTCCTAGAGCTATTTGATTTTTCTAATAAATCTCTTATGAAATAGAATAAACCAGCTTATAAATTATTATATGCAGGCATATAAACAACTTTTTAGTTTTCTCTACTGTACTTCTAAAGTGCTAAGCTCTGTAGGAAAGCATGCCCTAGTTTTCCTCGACCTGTGCTTCCTAGTGAGTGTTTGCACATTCTATGCACTGCTATTTTCAGTCTGAGTCGCTCTTCTACAGAAAGCTCTTCCAAGATTGACTCATTAAAAACAGTCATTCTGGGAATCTTAATCAAAGTTTCATAGTTTGTATTCATCTGGTTCACAACTCTGAATTGCCAATTTTTTGTTGAATTATTTATATAAAAATGAATACATTTTAACTGTTCTTTAATTGGCAGTATCTAATAATATCTTCTGTATGCTACTCGCCTTGTGGACATTAAGAGAGTGGTTCTGAAAACTCATTTGGCATCTTAGAAGGATGGCCTAGATAATCCTATTTCTGGAAAATTACTGATTTATGCCAGAAAATATTCTAAAAAAAAACCTCTTTGGAAAATTTCACTCTTTTTCTTTATCTCGATCTATGGGCTCTCCCTACATTTGTTCTAAAATTTTTGCCTTCTAATAATTAATAACCTGAAAAACATATGCAAAAGCCAGTCAACAGAAGGATGACTCAGGGGAGATGTGGTAGAGATGCTAAGAACATGGAACTAGCAGGCCAAACTGAGTGGATTTGAATCCTTTTCATCTTTTCTTATCTGGGCTGCACCAGGTTTGTTAAGCTCTGTGGTTCACTTTTCTTATCCATAAGAAACACATAATATCCGATACCTTATAGAACATAAAAGAAGTTTATATGAGCTGATATAAATAACTATAGTTGGAAAACACTCAGTAAAATGTATGTTTTGGTATTTGTAAAATAAAAGCCAATGAAACAAAAGCCAAAACCTAATCTTCCTCTACCACTATCAGGAGTTACACTAGTCCCAGTGGTTTTTTGCATAAAAAATAAAATTTAATAATTAAACTTCCTGTCCATTATTACCCTTTGAACAATGCTTAGCATAGTACCCTGAGAAATTAAACAAACAGAAACATAGGACATTAGAGTTTACACAGACAAATTTTTTTACTTTAAGAAATATTGGTTGCACTTGGAACCATGTTTACAGGGTTTTATTTCCTGGTTGGGTCCTGGGGTTTCTGCTTACCTTGCTTTCCCCTCAGAAGGGGCCACAGATCCCCTGCCACTAAGGAGGTTGTGTACAGTAGCAGAATACATGGATGGCAGTCAGTGCTCTTGAGTTTTTGCTGACTTGTTACTTTTCATGTTTTGTTTTTAATTGGGTCTATTTATATGTGACAGTAGAGTCCATTTTGATATAATTATATGAGCATGGATATCTTATTCTCATTAGGACCCCATTCTTGTAGGTTTACACAATGGTGAGATTTACTGTGGTTTATTCATATATTCATACATAGGAAAGATTTATCAGGTTCATTCCACTGTCATTCCTATTCCTATCCTATGTCCCTTCCCTTCATTCTCCTTTCTCTAATCCAGTGAATGTCTATTCTTCCTCTCACCACCCCCATTATTGTGGATTAACTTCTGCCCCAGAACATTAGAAGTATTTTTGGGGGGAGTGTCTTATTTCACTTAGCATGATATCTCCAAATCCATCCATTTACCAGCATATGTCATAAAGTCATTCTTTATGGTTGAATAATATTCCATTGTGTGTATATACCACAATTTATCCATTCATCTATTGAAAGGCATCTAAGTTGGCTCCACAGCTTATCTATTGTGAATTTGGCTGCTATAGACATTGATGTGGCTGAATCCCTGTAGTATGATAATTTTAAATCCTTTGGATATATTCTCAGGAGTGGGATAACTGGGTCAAATGGTGGTTCCATTCCTAGCTTTTTGAGAAACCTCCATATTGCTTTCTAGAGTAATTGTACCAATTCACAGTCCCATTAACAACATATGAGTGTACCCTTTTCTCCACATACTCACCAACCTTTTTTCTTACTTGTATTCTTGATAATTGTCATTCTATCTGGAGTAATTTTAATTTACATTTCTCTAACTGCTAGAGATGGTGAACATTTTTATTTTTTTTCATATATTGGTTGACCATTTGGATCTTTTCTTTTGAAAAGTATCTGTTTAGTTCCTTTGCCCATTTATTGATTGGGTTGGTTTTTTTTTTTTTTTTTTTTTTTTTGGTGTTAAGTTTTTTGAGTTCTTTTTATGTCCTGGAAATTAATGCCATATCTGAGGTGCATGTGGTAAAGATTTTCTCTCATTCTGTAGGCTCTCTTTATGCTCTTGATTATTTCCTTTGATATGAAGAAATCCTTTAGTTTGATGCGATCCCATTTGTTGATTATTGATTTTATTTCTTACATTTTAGGGGTCTTGTTAAAGAAGTCTGTTCCTGAGCTAATATGTTGGAATGTTGGGCCTACCTTTTATTTTGGTATGTGCAGGGTTTTTGGTATAATACCTAGGTCTTTGATGCAATTTGGGTTGAGCTTTGTGAAGAGTGAGAAATAGGGGGTAAATTTCATTGTACCATAAATGGATTTCCAGTTTTCCCAGCACCATTTTTTGAAGAGGAAATATTTTGTCTAATGTATGTTATTGGTATCTTTGTCTAGTATGAAATATATTTATGTGAGTTTGTCTCTGTTTCTTCAATTCCATTGCTCTTCCATTCCATTGGTCGTCTGCCTGTTTGGGTGTCAATACCAGTTTGTTTTTGCTACTGTAACTCTGGTATAACTTAAGTTCTGCCTCCTGGTTAGTTTTTATTGCTAAGGATTGCTTTAGCTATTCTGGGCCTCTTTTACAAAGGAATTTCATGACTACTTTTACTATTTCTATGAAGAACATTGGGATTTTAATAGGAATTTCATTAAATGTGTATACTGCTTTTGGTAGTATGGCCATTTTGACAATATTAATTATGCCTATCCAAGAAAATGGGAGATTTTTCCTTCTTCTAAAGTGTTTTTCAGTTTATTTAGTGTTCTGTAGTTATCATTGTAGAGGTCCTTCATTTGTTAGATTCATACCCAAGTTGTGTTTTTTTTTTTTTTTTTTTTTTTGAGGCTATTGTGAATGGGATAGATTTCCTAAATTTTCTTTGCTGATTCACCCATGGAATATATGAATGCAAATGATTTTTGGGTGTTAATTTTGTATCTTGATAATGTGATGAATTCATTTATGAGTTCTAGAAGTTTTCTAGTGGAGCTTTATAGGTTTTTTAAACATAGGATCAAGTCCATAGCAAACAAATAGTTTAAGTTCTTCTTTTCCTGTTCATATCTCTTTAGTTTCTTTCTTTTGTTTAATTGAGCTGGCTAGAGTTTCAACAACTATATTGAAAAGAAGTGGTGAAAGTGGGCATCCCTGTGACATTTCTATTTTTAAAGGGAATTCTTTCAGTTTCTCTCCATTTAGTATGATATTGGCCTTGGGTTTGTCATAAATAGCTTTTACAATGTTGGAACTATATTTCTTCTATTTTCTAAAATGTATTTTCTCAAATGCTTTTTCTGTGTCTGTTGAAATAATCAGTGATTCAGGTCTTTGTCTATGTGATGAATTGCATTTATTGATTCTGTATGTTGAACCAATTTTACATCCCTAGGATGAATCCCACTTGGTCATGGTGCATTATCTTTTTCTTTTTAATGCGTTTTTTTTTTTTAATGTGATTTACCAGTGTTAAGAATTTTTGCAACTATGTTCATCAATTACATTGCTCTTAAGTTGTGTTTCCTTGATTTGTCTTTGTCTGGTTTTGGTATCAGGGTGATACTAGTTTTATAGAATGGGTTTGGAAGGGTTCCCTCTTTTTCTATTTTGTGGAACATTTTGAGAAATAATTGGTGTTAGATCTTTTGTTAAAAGTCTGGTAGAACTGGGGTGAGAATCCATTCAGTAATGTGTTTTTCCATGTTGGTAGGCTTTTCATGGTGTATCCAATATCATTATTTGAAATTGATATGTTTAAATTTTCTATATCCTATATATTGTATATATTTCTATATACAATTTGGGTACATTGTATATCTCTAAGAATTTGTCATTTGTCATTATCTTCAAGATTTTCTAGCTTATTGGAGTATAAATTTTCAAAATAGTTTGATAATCCTCTGTATTAATAGTATCTATAGTGATACTTTCTTTTTCATCACAGATTTTAATAATTTGAGATTTTTTAGCTAACGCGTGGCTAAGATGTCATTGATTTGGGGGTATTTCAAAGAAAGAGCTGTTTCATTGATTTTTTTTTTTCAAAAAAATTTTAAATCTCAATTTTATTGATTTCATTGCTAATTTTAATTTTTCCTGTCCTCTCATTTGTGTTGATTTGTTCTTTTTCTAGGGTCTTGAGACATAATGCTAAATTGTTGTTTATCTTTATATTCTTTTAATGTATGAGCTCAATGCTTCTTAATTTCCTATTACAATTGTCTTCATAGTATCCCAGAGATTTTCATATGTCGTGTCACTATACTCATTTACCTCTAAATATTTTTTTTTAAATTTCACCCCTATTTCTTCTGCTTTCCATCCATTACTCATTAACATTGTTTAGTCTCCAAGTGTGAGAGTAGTTTCTATTTTTTATCTTATCATTGGTCTCCTATTTCATTCCAGTATGATCAGATAGAATGCAAGGTATTATCTCTATTTTTTTAATACTCTTTAAGAGTTGCCTTGTGACCTCAGATATAGTCTATTTTAGAGAATGATCCATGTACACTGCTGAAAATAAAATGTATTCACTGATGGTTCAAATATTCTATATATGTCTATTAATTCTAAATTATTATTTGTATTTTTTAGTTCTGTAGTTTCTTTTTTTAGTTTTTAGTTTTTTTTTTTTTGGAAGATCTATGCAGTGATGAGAGGGATGCAATATAAAAATATAATATAAAGTTACCTAGTATACTAGGTAACACAATAACTTTATATTGTGTTTTTATATTGTGTTCTGTTTGATTCTTGAAATTAAGAAGTGTTTTATATACCTAAATGCTCCTTGTTTGGGGCATATTTATAATTGTTATTTCTTATTGTATGATTCCTTTAAGCAGTGTGAAATGACCTTCTTTGTCTCTTATGATTAATTTTGGCTTGAAGTCCACTTTATCTGATATGAGAATGGTAACCCCTGCTTGTTCACAAGATCCATGAGAATGATATGTCTTTTATCTTTAGTCTGTGCATCTCTTTGCCTATGAGGAGAGTCTCTTGGAGACAGTATATTTTTGGGTCTTGTATTTTTATCCAATCATCAGCCTGTCTTTTTATTGATGATTTTAGACCATTTATATTTGATGTTACTCTTAAGAAATGATTTTTTATTCCCTGTCATTTTGATTTATATTTTGTCTTTAAGTTGAATTAGATTACTTTCATTCTTATGTTCCTCCCAATGTTTCTGCATCTGCTAATTTTTATTTTTTATTTCTTTATGAAATATTTTATTGACTGTTTTGTTGTACAGGTTTCTAGTTGTGAATTTAACTTGTTTATTGTGGGAGTTTTTTTAAATTTTATAATCCATTCCAAAGCTAAATTTTGCAGATATAGCATTCTTGGTTTACATCCATTTTCTTTCAGAGATTGGTATATATTATTGTAAGACATACCTTTTAGTGTCTGGGTTAAGAATCCGGTGAGATCCAGTTTGGTTTACCTCTAAATGTGACCATTATTTTTCCATGGCAGCCTTTAACATTCTGTCTCTATTCTGTATGTTAGGCATTTTCATAATAATGTACCTTGGTATGGGCCTCTTGTATTTTTGTATTTTGGGGATCCTTTATTTGCTTTTCTATTTTATCCTTTAGGCTTGAGAAATTTTAAGGTATTATTTCATTGAAAATATTGTGTATTCCTTTCATTTATATCTTCAAGACTTCATCAATCCCAATAAATCTTGGGATTTTCCATTTGTCTCATATTTCTTGCAAGTTCTATTCATTGTCTTTTCTCCATGGTCAACTATATTTTCAAGATTATATATTTCTGTCTTCCAATTGGTCTGTTCTGCTGATGTTGCTTTCCATTGAATTTTTATTTTGGTTTATTAATTCTTTCATTTTGAGGATTTCTGATTTTTTTTCAGAGTATCTCTTTATTGACATGATCTTTCACTTCCTAGGTTTTCTCTGATTTCACTTCTTACGTTGTCCTTTACTTGCAGGTTAGTTTAACTACGAGCATTCTGAACTTCTCTCACAATTTATCCACTGTGGTGTCAATGGATTCTGTTATTGAAGTATTCTGGTTTGTCTGGGGTGAATTGTTCTCTTGCTTTTTAATGTTGTTTCTGTGTCTACCCACCTATCAGTATGGATCTGAGGCAGTAGAATTTTTGCCTGCACTATCTAAGGAGAGATAAGTAATAACAACAAATGCAAATAATATACAACATTAAACTAGTTAGTTTCTGCTATCATTATAGATGTTAACTGTCACAGTAAACAAATGATGTGATCAGTTATTGCCCATAGTAAAAACAGTAAGTTTGCGAAAGAGTTTACGACTTCAAATGATGAATAGGGAAATAACAGATGTGACGTAGGATGTGATGATTATGGGGGAGGAGAAGAGAAAGTAGAAGTAAAAAATTAAAGGAAGAATAAAAGAATGATAGAGATTGGCTATTAGCAGAAAAAAAGAGGATCAAGGAAAACAGATAAGTGAAAGAAAATATATAAAATTAAAAAATACAAATACAAAATAGTCTGAAACATACTTATTAAACATCCTAGTCCTCAAAATATTGATTCATGAAAAAATAACTGCTTTCAAAAATGCTAGAAATAAGAAAAAATATGAAAATATAAATAAAAACTGTCCATGAATCATTCAGGTCAAAATTAAACAGAAAAGAAAGAAAAGAACAATTAAAAGTTCTCTGAATGGTTAAAGAATTATTTCCATTGGAGTTCAAAAGATTCTCAGCTTGCCTTCTCAGCAGTGTTAGGTGGGGTGTGCCCTCAGGGCAGGTTCACTGCAGTGTGCTGTGGGAGGAGGAAATCCCATAGGTGGAGCTCCTGGGCTTTATGCTTAGGTAGGCTCCAGTTTCTTCATTGAATGGTAATTGGCCTGAAGACTGAATCAGTGCATCTTCTAGGGCTCAGCAGTTGCTTGTCTATGCTGGGAGATTGTACCTCTGGATTCCGCTTGTGTGATGTAGGAGCCAATGTAGGAGTCTTCTCTGTTTTCTATGAACCTTGTGTTTCCTGGTCTTTTGGGTTCAGTCTTCAAACTCAATTACCTCTGTCCCCCTTTCAAATTCACAGCTGTGTGTAACTCTCTCAGCTGGTCCTGCCAGTGACCAGATTGGAGGGCATACGGGAATTGGGTGGGTTTCCATGACATCTATTCCCATGTATATACTCCTTTCCATGTTTGATTTTCTTCTGGTCACTTAGACACACTTTGTCAATATGGTATGGATTTGTCTGGCTTGTGTTTGGGGCCAAGCTCAAGTTTGCCAGGAATTTGCTCCCTGAGCAGCTGGCCCCTGTACCGTGGCTATCAAATGGTTCCTTTTCCTGTCCTCCCCAGGCAGCTGGGAGAGATGTAGCTTTTTTTCCTGCACAAGGATGTTGTACTGTATGCCTTTCAGGTGAGTCAGGCAGTGTCTTTGATGTCTGATCTCTTCATACCCAGATACACCTCAGGCTTCCTGAAAATGTGGATTCTTATTATATTTCACATTATATCCAATCTCCTGAGTCTCCAATCTGTTTTGAATGTCCAGTATTAATTCTCAGTGTTTTTTCATCCACCTTGTTTTTTGTTCATCCATCTTGATGAGAAGCTGCCTATCTTCTTTCTTGGTTTCATGACACAGAGCATCCAGGAAAGTGACCTTCTCTATTCTGCCATCTTGCAAAAGTCTCTTCATTTATTCTTGAAGTATGTACTGAGTAAAAGAGTAGTGGTCAAGGGTGACCAAGCCCTTTTACTTTTTGTGTTATTCACCAAGTCACCAGTTGGAGTTAAAAAAATTATCATCTTCCCTTCTTAGAAATATGATGTATGGTGGGATGGGAAGTACTATCAACTTCACTCCAAGGGTGGAGTTGCTACTGAGTTCTGTGATGAGTTTTGTAGGTGGAGTTCCTGAATCTAGGCAGAGCTTATGTCTAGTCAGACCCCGGTTATTTCAATGAGTGGTTTCTGGTCTGGAGACATTAAATCAGTGCACCTCCAGGGCCCAGCACCTGCTGTTCTATACTGGGACACTAAACCCGGGGAGTCTCCCCAGGATCCCATTCATGAGGCAGAGGAGCAATCCTTCATCCCTTCTGCTGCCCATGGACTGGTGCCTTTCCTGGCTTCCTGGATTACTCCCCAAGCACAGTCACACTCACATTTTCAAATTCCTATCCCACTCCAGCTAGTACTGAGAGCTGCCAGACTCTCCCCAGTCTCTCCAACCTATATTCTCCCCCTGATAAATACTCTCTATGCTTGCTTTTCTCTTGGTTTATTAGGCACAGTCTGTCATGTGGCAGGTGTCTTCCAGGACTGTGGAACCAGTTTCAGAACCCAACTGAAATTTCTCAGTTCCTGTAGCCCCCTCAACCTGGCTCCTGCCTCAGTTCTCCATGGACAACTGGGAAACATGAAGTGTCTTTTATGCATAGTCATTGTGAAATTCAGCCTCTGGATGAGTCAGGCAGTGATTTTGATCTTGAATTTTTCTGCATCAAGTCTAGTCCCCCTCCCCACTCTGCCCATAGTGGGGAGCTCTGGCAGCCACCACCAGAGGCAGTAGGCTTTTTTTTTTTATTTTACTATATCCAACCTTCTGAGTCCCCAATGTGCTCTGAGTGTGCAGTATTAAATCCCAGTGAAATCTCTTTCACTGACCTGAGACAGCTACCTTGGTCTCACACCTCAGAGCAGCTTGGAAACAGCCTCCTCTAATCTGCCATCCTCCCTCCTCTCATTCTTTTATGATATCAGAGAAAATGATTCAAGAGTTCTTCACACTCCAGTGTCCTATCTACTTTTCTATTTCCATGTTTTCTATTTTCTTCAGTTGCTTTTCTCTTAGAATTCTAAAGATGCAGATCAAGGTTAGTTTATTGTCCCAGCAAATATCACTGGGGCAGGGAGAAAGACTATGGGTTTGTTTTCCCAGTCCTCTCCCCAGCCAACTCCCCCAGACCTGACAACACGCATTCCATTCAGAGAGCTAGGAAGATAAAAGTTCATACCAAGATCTGGAGGTTGTCCTAAAAATGTCTCTGAACTTATGTTGATCATTATTTATTCTCTGTTAGTTAATATTACCTTAACATGGCAAATGGTTTCTACACAAATTTATCATTTTCAGGTATATTTCTTATTTCTTAAGCTATAACCTTCATAAAGTCAATAATGTCAATGCACTTGAATAAGTGACCCTCAAATTCCAATATTGATCATAGTTCTACATCAATCAATACTGATCTCTCAGATTAGGCTTTACATTGAAAACAAAGTCATTACATGTATATTAGTTAGGTGCTACAATGTAAATGGAATTGAAGAAGTGGAAAATACACAGCTTATTATTTTACTTGATTTTTGAGACAGCATAGTTTTTGACTACATTTTTACTGCTAATAAATATTCCAATGACTAAATATTCTGCTCTTTAAGTTTAAATAAAACATGTGAAATGTCTAAAACAATGTCTAGCACATAAAGAGGTTCATTAAATATTCTTACCTCAAATTTTATCTTTCAAAATGAGGCTAATAAGAATTTCATCAACTCTATCATATATAACATATCTATATCTATCTATCTATCTATCTATCTATATATATATATACATATATGTTTGTGTGTGTGTGTATAAATAGAGAGAGAGAGAAAGAGAGAGAAAGAGAGAGAGAGAGAGAGAGAGAGAGAGAGAGAGAGACATAGAGACATAGATTTAATAGGGAACAAAGTGTTGGAATTGAGACAAAACTGCCTTATGTTGTGGCTCATTGATTCTTAGAATGAATGTGTGGTTGGAAATTACAAATTGGGAGTCCTGAAACATTTTACAAGAGGATTTGATATTCAAACAGTAATTCTCCTGCTCCACTGAGGGCACTGACTATGTAATTCCTGGTGAAGTATTTTTCTGGTCAAGAGGAGGCATTTGAGATTCTTTTTTATTGATTGCTCTGATCTGCCATCTCTCCCACCTTCCTCTCCCTTCCTGCCCCACACACAGAATGATGAATAACTAATGTAGCATACCCAGGTCTATTCAATACCCAAATCATCTTTGTTAAAGCATAAGTAAATTGTGAGATCTCAACTGCACATGTTGAGAATCATTTTAAGACTATGTCATCTTAATCCATGTTTAAATTAATAGATTGGATCATATTAAATTGCTGATACTTAGCCATATTAGACCTTCAGAAAACTCTCAAATTAATATCTTGGTCTCTCTCGGACTACCTGGTCATTTCTCTGCTAGTCATCGCCCCTCTACCTGTGAATAGACAAGATAGTGCACTGTCATTCTCACTAGTCAGGATGCTGCTGCTTGTTCTCTGCCAGTGCTTCTCTACTGCTCCTCTGGTCTGCATTGTTTAGAGGGATGCTCTCTGCTCCAGTCAAAGGCATTCCTTCTTTCTTTGCTGTGATGAAAAACAAACTAGACTAACATTTTTCTTAGATTTAAATTTCTACCCCCCCAAAAAAATCTTAAAATAAATTTTGCTAAGCATAAAATGCTATCTGACATAAGGAGATGCTAAGGGCATCATTTTGTACTTGGAACAGGTAAAAAGCAAAAGGTAAATGAGAATATACAAAAAGAGACTGGTCAAATATATGGTCACTTGATATATTTGATATATCATTATAAGGAAATAGAAATTTGGCTCATTTTTGGCCTCCCACCCATTTTAAAGTTGCTTGGATACATGAGGCAGAGATGCATGTGGGTTGGGGAAACAGACTTAAGTAATATTTGTCTACTCTTGAGGGTGCTAAACAACATTTTTGTCCAGTCATTTCTGAACCAGTAGTTTTTAGTAACATACACTAAAAATGAATTACTGGAAATATGGAATAATTAAGACCTCAAAATATGATTTTTATTTGATTCAATAGGCATAAAATTACATAAATTCAATAAATAGAAGGGCAAACATAACAGGAGGAAAGGAAGTGTGTGATTTTATGTGTTGTACACTAAAATGATACATTGGGGATAGAGAATCACTATTACATGCATAATGTTTTGTGTAGTTGTTAAGAGTTATAAAGGAAATATCCTCATTGTCAATACCTACATGCACATTTTGAGTGATCTCTTTTAAGATACACACAGAAACACACACACACACACACACACATACACACACACTTTTTCAGTATTGGGGATTGAACCCAGGGGTGCTCAACCACTGAGCTACATCTTTCAACCCTCTTTATTTTGAAGCAAGGTCTAAGTTACCAGCGTGACATTGAACATGTGATCCTCCTGCCTCAGCCCCTTGAGTTGCTGGGACTACAGGTCTATGTCACTGTGCCCATCTGTATATTGATGTTTAATATGTGTGAGCTGGATTGTGGTATATTGTAAACTAAGTTGTATTGATGGGAATGTTACTCATAAGAGATAATCGATAATCGTCTATCTTGTTTTCAAATGTTGATGCCACAGTAAACTGTATCATATCCGTATGCTGATGGGAATAGGGGAAGAAATTTTGAAGCAATTTTGACAAGTTTAGAAAATCCTTTCATTTTTATCTAAGACAAAAAAAGAGATTCTATACTTTCAAAAATAATTTTCAAATCACTTGTTGTGAGGCACTTTGAAAAATATACCTTTAAAATATAGATTACCTTTTGATTTAAGAGGTTGACTTCTGATCTTTTTGAACCATCCTCTGGGTGTACCTACATTTCTGGAATTATTGCTGTAGCTTTCCAGTCATCTTACTACCTTTTGTCATCCCTATTGCTGCCAGGGCGATTGTGTAAGTATGAAATGATCATATCATTTTTCAATTTCAAAATTTGTCTATATAGATATTTAATTATTGCAGAATTTTTGCAAAATGTTTTTTGGTGCACTATTGATACTACAGGCATGTTATAAAAAGAGTCCTTGTATTCTGTTTATAATATAAATAAATTAAAAACGAATATAACTTTTCATAGTTAGAATTATATGGATTTTAATTTTTTTCCTTGAACTTTGCTTTAGTATTTTGTAAAAGAGATGGAACCCAGGGGTGCTCTGCCACTGAACTACATCCCAACCCTTTTGAAATGGAACTTACTAAGTTGCTTAGGGACTTGAAAAATGGCTGAGGCTGACCCACTATTCTTGAGATCCTTCTGCTTCAACCTCTTGAATTGTTGGGATTACAGGCATGCATCACTGTACCTGGCCTGTTTGCTTTATTTTCTTATTTCTAATTTTAGGAAAATATTTTTTACAAGTATAAATAATTCACTTTTATTACTATATAAAAATCCTACAATGGCTTATATTTGTTTACAATAGCTACAATAGCACAACAGTAAAAGTCCTGCCTACCTTTCCATGACATTTTATTTTCTCCAAGTCTTATATTTCCAAATACACCAAGACAATTGAAATTGTTTTGATTTATCCTTTCTTGTCTCGGTATTTGTACTGTTCTTGCCATTGACTACTCTGTCTCTTTTCAATTTTAATTTATGTGCTTCTTTAGCAACTAGTGTGTGATAGTAGGAGCAAATGTGACTCCATTTTGTTTTATGACTTCATCCTGTAAAACAACCATGCCAAGTAGAAGAGTCATGACTAGAGCAAGATGTTCTTTTCCTTTTGCTATAGAAACCTTTAATAACACGGAACTACCTAATGGGGTATTGTTTCTGTAACTAGGGTAACGGGGCTCTGTTTCTGTAACTGGGGTGACTGGGCTAAATGTGATTGGTTAGGCTTCCCTCCGCTTGACTGCACTGTCCAGCTTCTGTAACCTGGCTTGCTTGCATTGGCTAGACCCCCTGAACATCCCTTTTGTGGTTTTCAGGCTTATAAGGAGTGCCCTTGCAATTGTTCGGGGCTGATCAGGGGAACAGCTTTATGTTCTGGTCAGCCACCACCGGTGTGCTTCAATAAAGGCTTGATTCGATTATATGTGAGTGGTCTGGAAGTCAGTTTATGAAACCCTGGGACGAAGCTTTAACTATAACAGTGCAATACATATTATTACATTTTAATATACTGTATTTAGTCATGCATTTTTCTGACTCTTATTAGTGAACTACATACTTGAGAGAAGATATAGCTTTTGTATCTTTCTCTGGAATGGTATATAGTAAGTACAGAGTAATTGTGTCACTTTGACCAATATACCCAATAAGAACACCTTAGAGGAGAATGTATATTTCGGCTCAAGCTTTCACAGCTTCAGTGCAAGGTCATCTAACACCATAGCTCTGGGCCCAAGACAAAGCAGTACATCATGGTGGAGCAAAGCAACTCTGATATACCAGGAAGGGGAGAGGTGAGGGGGGGCGGAGAGAGAGAGAGAGAGAGAGAGAGAGAGAGAGAGAGAAATAAGGGGAGGAGGGAAGGGGCCACAGAAAGAACAACCTTTCTGAGGTACACCCCCAATGACCACCTCTTCCAACAATGTCTCATCTGTCTACAGTTGTCACCCACTCAGTCCATTCAAACTAGGATTGACTGATTGGATTATGAGAGCTATGACCTAATCATTTCACTTCTGAATATTTCTCCATTAACAGATTTTGGTGGACACTTCATATCCAAACCACAAAAGCATTTTTTTGCTTATAATCACTTATTTTTTATTATTAGTTGTTCCAAACATTACAAAGCTCTTGACATATCATATTTCATAAATTTGATTCATTTGTTTAGTGAACAATTGAATAAATTTGTAGCCTCAAGAATTTTCCCCCATCTAGTATACTTTGCTTACCATGGTGAACACTCAGAGCCAAAGTTTCTAACCAAAACCAAAGAAATATCTGTGCTGTAAACTTAGATCATGGGATTGAGACATAAACTACTTTTTTTTTTTTGCATCTCTTCCTCCTCTCATCAAAATTCTGCTTTTCCCACAAATATAAAAAATTAGAGATGAGGATAAATAAGACTATACTAAAAAGCCTTCAAGGCCATTATTGTTTTATATTTTAAAGACCTGCCTTCTTTCACTTTTCTATGTGGGCTACACTAGAGTATAATTTACACATATTCCGCCTTCACGGGATATATTTTCTTTAAAAGAAATCAATGTCAAACTTGATAGCCACATTTGTGCCATTATCTAAAAAATAGTCAAATTATTATTTTTTTTAATACTGATTATAATCTTTCAACACAGAACAATAAAATAGTGGCTCACAAAATGTTCTTTACTGGTATCCATTACTATAGTAGTATATTTTTTCCTACCTGAATTTCTATGTAGAGTATTTTCTGCTACTTTCAAAAACATGAAGAAGTTGTTTAACTTTTACATCTAGCTAAAAGCTGTTTATAGATTTTAAGAAACCTTTTAGTAAGTTATTTAAAGATCTAACTTGATTGAAAAAGCAAGAAGCTATTATTTCACTGATTCCTGTTCTAGCAAAATGAGCACTTATATTTTTTTTATCAACTGCATAATCTTAGAAAATTTAATATCTGCTTCTAAAAGCTCTGAATCTGAAAATACTAGATGCCATATTATACATATTAGTGATAATGAAAACTAAAATTGGATTATGTCCCACAATTTCCATTTGTCAAACAAAAGCTAACTGTAGATATATTTTCTCACATTATTATAAAAATGTATGATATTAGATTCTTGAACAAATAGTTATGTTAAAAATATGAATCTTCCTAATATAAATGTATATATATGAAATGTTACATTGCTTCCAGTAGTGTGAATAAAAGTTCATGAATATAATTTCTAGAAAATGATAAAATGAAAAACTAATGTTATATCTGATTACAAATAATCAGTATGACAAAATAAGAAAATATTTTAATGTACAAGATAAAAATTATATATATTATAGTCATGAACTCTATGATTTTCCATCAGTGATAGACCACATATACATTAGTGATCCCATAGTGAAGAATGGAGCTGAAAATGTTCCCATTGCCTTCTGATTTCATAATGGTCATAATGTCACAAAGAAATGCATTTTTTACTTATGAGTTTGTGATGATAGTGTACATAAACCTGCACTGACAGTTGCATATATGATTATGCTAAAAGTGTGTTAATAAATGACTGTTAGTTTATATATTTAGTATGTGTCTATCATGATTTTAGATTGTACTTATTAAAAACAATTTACTGTGAAACAGTATGCCATGTTATGCTGGCAGCAGCATCATAAGTCTCCTCAGTACCACATTTTCATTGTATCATTTTCCCTTGTACTTGATTTATTATTAATTTTGTTCAACATGGACCTGGAGCAATAGGTCACACCACATGTGCACACATACATGTAGTTTCTTTTTAGTAGGATGTGCCATCTAGGTTTGAGTAAGTACATGTATAATGCTTGCCCAATGACAGAATTGCCTAATGAATTATTTTTCAGAATGAATGTATGTTTACTGTTGAGGGATACATAATGTGCTTGTAATATGTTATAAGTCTTAAATCTTTAAGAGTATTTTTAATGTTTCAATTTTGTAAAACTTAAAAAATAGGCAAGTTACTAAGAAATTTAAAATGAATTATTTCAAGGATAATATACAAAAAGCAATTAAAATGGTGTTTGGTAATGTGTGACAACATTTTTCAGAAAAACATGAGGCATTTGTTATCTTGCTTTGCTACACCCATCATTTTGTATTTTCCCCATTGGCTTTGTCATTTCCTTTCCTTCTAAGGGAGTTTAGCCCCTTAAAGAGAAATCAGATACTTCCTCCCCAGATGTGCTGCCATTGTAGGTGACTTTAACATCTATACTGGTGTACCAACACTTCTTCAAATATCTAATTCCTATGCTTTCCACCTGCTATCCATATTAGCCATCAACTCCAATGGCCATATAAAAAGAGACATTAAAATTAGAACGTTAGAAAAATTATATATTTGTGTAGACATGTGCTGGGAGCCATCAGCCAAGTAGGTATGACAAATTCCTTGCCAGCTTACTCCCATGCTGTCTAGTGGAAGGACTTCTGAAAGGTGACCTTGCTCAAGGACCAGGGCAGGATCCGTGTTTAGGGTGTTCCCCTTTAGAATAGGGCGTATCCTGCTGCTGAGTTCCTCTTGAGTTCTTAGGGTCAGACAGTATATTTTAGGAGACAGAAGCCCATGCGGAGTGGATTTGGGCAGAGTAGTGGATTTGGGAGAAGTGGATTTGGGCAGAGAACGTGGATTCCCCCAGAGCGTGTTTGTAGACGGCCGGTGTGAGTTCGGGAATAAAGAATTGCTGTTTGAATCTACAAACTGTGTGGAGACTCATGATTTGTGCCCAGCCAGAGACTGCGGCATTTGGTGGCTCATACGTGGAACGCCTGAAGCTTGGGGGTAAGTGAAATTGCTCGCCCCTGAGGGAAGGCGAGAGAATGGGTGACCATTTCAAAAAACAGTATGTTCTTGTTCTAATTTATTTTGTTTTTATTTCAAGTTGCCTGTTCCTAGAACTTTCTCAGGCAAACTGGGTAAATGGTTGGCTCAAAGTTTGAAGTTGTTCGCCTCCAAGGAAGAGAAATTGTTAGAGAAAGGAGGCAACCCAGTAAGACCAAGAACAATTAGGGCATATGTTGATACAATACAAAAATGCAGCCCATGGCTTTTAAACGAGAAGTTATTAAATATATCAAAGGGACCATCATGGTATCCTGTAGAAGGATTTTTCTTCAACAAGAAAGAGATGGTTAGTTCTGTTTACTACATTTGTCTAAGGTCTTGGTTTCTACAAAGTTCTAATTAATTTACAAAACTAAAGTGTTAAAATATCAACCACTAAATATGAAATCAAGTACTCTTTACTTATTAAGTTCCATAAGGTAATATATTTAATCATTATGTGTATTTTCATAAATTGGTAAATGGAAAAATGTTTAATATTGCTTTGGTCTATGTCTTTGCTGAAACAAGGTTACTAAGTGTTAAGATTCTATCATGTGTAATTTATATACAAAGAGTATAAGAAGTTTCAGTTGGGTTTCAATTACAGTATTATAGTACCATAAAAAACATGAAAGTATTTCATCTTATTAAAGTGGAGTAATTTGTCTAAATCAGAAATTTTATAAGGGTTGTTTCAGAATGTGAATTTATAAAAAGGGTTAATGGCTAGAAAAGAGATAAATAGATTCAAGATGTGAAAATATATTTTAATATAAAAGGTTAATAGAAAAAGAAATGTTTCTAGATGAGATAATCTCTGTGTGGTAAAGTAAAAAGTTGTAAATGCCATTTAAAAAGATTTTGAGGAAACTAGACTTACTTTAAAAGCTTGAGAAAGGAAGAAAGAAAGAAAAAAAAAGGTATTTGTACATGGCAGATTGAGACAAAGCTTCTTAATGGAGTAAAAAAGGCCTTTGGTTGAAGGGCAGCCATGTAAACTAACATGAAAGCGATTTAAATAGAATCTAAGCCTCGTTTAAAAGAGTGAAGCTGTAGGTGGTGAAAAAGTACATTTAAAAGTACAGTATAGATGATAATTGGAAGGCTTTAAAAGGTTAATTTGAAGGTGGTTAAGATGCCTTCATGATGGAGAAAAGAGTGCATCATTCGAAGCCTAGTTAATCTTAAAAATTGGAAAGGGGTATATATCCCCCAAAGATAAACTTAAAATAACCCTTTTTACTCTAAACTTTTTAAATTTGGATTCATCAGGACTTAGTGCTGCGGAAAGACATGTATTCTAACAGGACAATGGAAAGATCCTGACCCAGTGATTTTCTGGAGTCGGGGTTCTGTTTTTGTTTTTCCACAGGGAGAACAGCAGCCGATTTGGATTCCAGAAAGACTAAAACGATTTCAACAGATCGAAAAGAAGATGATTTGACTCAAATCCATAACAGCTGATATCCAGAACTCCAGCTTGGCCATTCTTACATCTGCGACTGTGATTAACCAGGATGTTTTTTTCAATATCTATTTTATTATTGCATTTTTCCACATCATAAGGTTCTATTTTTTATTTTTTGAGCTCATACAAACCTAGGTTAATGTTTTTCTGATCAGTTTTATTTTTTTGACTGTGGAGTTTTTAAACATTGCAATGGAGATTTCACCTAGGTAAAGCTACAAGGCCTTTATTATTATGTGTTGTACGTTTGTTTGCACATTTGTGTTTTGTGTTATATGTCTGTGTGTGCGTATGTCCATATTTCATATATGAGGAGCGCTCATGAGAAAATGGATCCAAATTATTATTTTTTTTTATTCACGTGATTTAAATGGCTTAATTTAAATTAGGTAAACAGCTGTTAAAGATTGTTTTTAAAGGTGGTTAACAGATCTGCTTGTTTACTAATTTAAATCAGGTAAACAGCTGTTAAGGATTATTTTTAAAGGAAGTTAACAGATCTGTTTGTTTACTTTCACCTTTCCTTTTCATTATATTTAATAATTCTTTTCAGGATAATGTCTTTTTAGCATCATTGCCAGAATTCCTATCTTCATCCCAATGAATATAACTCAACAAGTATGCTCAATCAAGGAGTCAACTTACTTTGGGAGGAAACGGACTTTGGGAGGAGACGGACAGATTGATAGATTCCTCCCCTTTGAACTGCTTACAGAACTTGCCTGGACTATGTAACTACGTTTAGTGCAGCAAATTGTGGTAATGCTGGCATATCTTTGCTGATGGTGTCCCCAGTGATCTTTGCTGATGGTGTCACCAATGATGCAATTTTTCCAAAGGAACTGTCAATTGGCTTGGTGTCATGGCATTTCTGTATCCTCCTCCCTTCTGCTAGTGATGGTCTAAATTTGGGGGCCAATGGCTATATGCTGGACCGGTAGTCAGTGACGGGTATGATCCAATTGCAGTGGTATCAACCTAAGACAGGAGGCTGACGCCTAAAGGTCAGTTGCCTAAAGGTCAGTTTTCCGATGACGGGTAAGAACCATATGTTGAATTGGACAACCTACCAGGCACGGTCCTTAAGCCACATTAACCTCACTCCCTCACTGGCACCAAGGCCAAATTTGGGGGCCAACAGAGGTGAGGCAAAGAACCTCACCCCCCCACTGGTGCATAGACCTATCCACAAGTATGGCTGTATGCTGGACCGGTAGTCAGTGACACGGGCATGATCCAGTTGCAGTGGTATCAACCTAAGACAGGAGGCTGACGCCTAAAGTTCAGTTTTCCAATGACGGGTAAGAGCCATATGTTGAACTGGACAACCTACCAGGCACGGCCCTTAAGCCACATTACTTGTTGTTTAATTAATCAGAAGGGGGGAGATGCTGGGAGCCATCAGCCAAGTAGGTATGACAAATTCCTTGCCAGCTTACTCCCATGCTGTCTAGTGGAAGGACTTCTGAAAGGTGACCTTGCTCAAGGACCAGGGCAGGATCCCTGTTTAGGGTGTTCCCCTTTAGAATAGGGCGTATCCTGCTGCTGAGTTCCTCTTGAGTTCTTAGGGTCAGACAGTATATTTTAGGAGACAGAAGCCCATGCGGAGTGGATTTGGGCAGAGTAGTGGATTTGGGAGAAGTGGATTTGGGCAGAGAACGTGGATTCCCCCAGAGCGTGTTTGTAGACGGCCGGTGTGAGTTCGGGAATAAAGAATTGCTGTTTGAATCTACAAACTGTGTGGAGACTCGTGATTTGTGCCCAGCCAGAGACTGCGGCAGACATGTATTATTTACTCCCCTGACATGCAATGTGCATTCTTCTAGCCACATTACTCTATTTTATTTCATTCATTTTTCCCTTGGGGACCCAAGCCTGTTTCTCTTGAGAGTTTTCTACCTCTGACATCCATATGGGGGGGTGGAAAGTATCATACAGTAATTGTTTTCAACCTAAATTAATCTTGTCTAGTCATATTCAATTGCAGAAACTTCATGGAAGATTGGCATAGACCCTCAGTGTTTCTTGTTGGATGTAACTGACAAGATATTTGGCTAAAGTTTCTGTGGCCAGCTTTTCTGATAGGAAAGATCTAAGCTACCTACTGTACCTGAGAATGAAATTTAAAAAAAAAATAATTTACTGAAGAGAGGAGATACTGAGTCCTGATATTGTGCTCTGGGTCCTCGAGAATTAAACTTATTATTTACTTGCACCAATATATTTTTCTCATAATCATTTTTGTGTATGGTCTTTATATAAGTCATTCCTAATAGATACTATCTGTAATTTTAATTTCAATTTTTTTTTAGTTCTTTCTTGTAGTTTTTCAGCATCAATCTTCTTGTGATATCTAGGTCCTTTACTCTTTAATGCCTAGAATAGACTTTGGCGCTTAGTAGATCTTCATAGATATGTGTCAAGTGAATAGATGATAAAAGAGTTAATGACATGAATCTTTTATTCAGACCTTCTCTCCCTTTAGTGCTTCCTCTCATCGCATTTATATATGGTTATGCTAGCCATTTTCTTGGCCCTACGTTCTACTCCATTTTTCATCATCTTTCATCTCATTCATTTGGTGCAACATTTTTATCCTCAGAGAAACTGTCCTGCTTTGTCTGTGATGAAATATTGGCCACTAAGCACATATGACCATGCCTTTTAAATTTGCAGGAAATGAACTTTATCACAAAGGATCTCACCTGTTCTTGCCTGTATACCTAGAAGTTTATTCTGTATCATACTTTCTTCCTCTGTCATAATGGAGAGTAATAATTATTCTAAGGTTTATTTTTGTATCTGGGCTCTGGATTCCATTTTTTCTAGCTATTCTTGGACCATTATTCATCTTATATTTTCAGCTTTGGCTCTTTTCCTTTCTCATAGCCATTTATTTTTTCTCAGGATTCTCCTTTGAATTCATATGCCTTTTTAGTTTATTGTTTCCACTCTCCTCCTAGCCAATTTTTTTATAGTGATAAAATTGCTTAACACAAAATTTACACTCTTAACACTTAAAAATTTGTTAACTGTACATGCAATGTTGTACAATAGATATATACAATTTATTCATCTCATGTAACTAAAACTTTAAACCCATTGAGTAGAAACTTACCATGTCTCTTCATCCAGCCAGTGGCAACCTTTATTTCACTGACTTTTATGAGATTGACTATTTTAGATATCTCATATAGGTGGAAATATTTGTATTTGTCCATGACTTGCTTTTTAAATTTAGTATGTTTTCCAAACTCATCATGTTACATGTGGTAGAATTTTCTTTTTCTAAAGATTGGTTAATATTATACAAATATTTAAAATTTTCTTTCATCCCTTCATTTACAGGCACTTAACTTGTTTCCATATCTCGGCTATTGTGAATAATGTGCAGCGCAATTATCTCTTTGAGATTGTGATTTCATTTTTTTTTAAATCATACCTAGACGCGTGATTGCAGATCAAACCACAGTTGTGATACATCTTAGTTTTTTCAACTACTATTCATTTTCTGGTTTACTAAAGTCCGGGTTTTATTTCTTCAACATTCCCAAGTGTTATTGATGTTACCATGAACATCTAATTCCCTTCCCATCTTTTCATCAGCCTTGCAAATGAAATAGGTGTTTCTTGTTTTTGTAACTCAGTTCCTTAGGAAACCTTCTCTGATACTTCAGACTTTATTAAGTCTTCATGTTATGAACTACTATACCTTCCTGTATCTCAAGTTCAGATTCACAATCATGTAGTAATCTGTTTGATTTCACTAATGTCTGCCTCTTCTGCCTGCTTCTACACTGAAAGACTATACATATACTCATCCTTTTCACCTATATACATATGCCCATCCTTTTCACCCTAGATACTCATATACTTCTGGATTCACATATTAAATACTTTTCAATGGTCATAGAAGTATTTTCTAACTTAGCATACTAGGCAGAATAGTAATCTGCAAATACATCCATGTCTTTTTACATAGCAAAGGGACATCAAACATGTGACTAGATTATGAAGGTCAAGATGACAGATTATTTGGATGGATCAAAGGTGATCACAAGAAATTTTAAAGGGAAGGAGTGACACCACAGGTAGTCAGGCTGATTTAGCTATAAGCCAGGGCAGGCAGATGGCCCCTGGAAGCAGGAAAGTATAGGTAATAGATTTTCCCTAAGCTTCTAAAAGAATGAAATTTTGTCAACACCCTCATTGGAGAACTACGAAATCACATTTCAGACTTCTACCTCTAGAGCAGTGAGATACATATTTGTGCTGTTTTAAAACAGTAAGTTTATGGTAATTTATTGCAGTGACAATAGGGAATAAGTGCATTCACTGATTTGCCAATGACATTCTTCTGCCTAATATCCTTCAGAGACGTGTTCTCCTAAAATAAATTCCTAGATCATTAATATGAAATGTATTGTCACAAAATGGCTCCCATTAATCATACCAGCCTTGTTTTGATCTCAAACTTGAAGGAATATTTTGACTATTGTATGTACAAGTTTTAGTTCTAAACTTGTGAAGATATTTCTCTGACACCTCTCAGCATTTTGGAAGATTTTCATGCTTTTGAGAACCTGGGAGCTTATATTTCTCTAACCTTGTTATACATTTAATATATTTCAAAAATAGAGCATTTTAGAGTTTGTATAAATCAAAGCTCCAAATGACCATATTACTTTCTTGGATTGCTGTCATGAATTTGAATACTGCTTTAATAGAAGGAATATAATATTTGGTAAAATAAACAGTTCTATAGGTTTTTTTAGATAACTTTTCCAACCAAGTGCCATTTAAAAATGCTCTTTGAACATCTGATTTTAAAAAAAACCTATTCTACTATAATGGGATTTTAATAACATGTTTCTCTCTCTCTCTCTCTCTCTCTCTCTCTCTCTCTCTCTCTCTCTTGTCATTGGAACCAAAATACCTAATGAGAACAACTTAAGGAAAAGTTATTTGGGGATCATGATTTCAAAGGTTTAGTACATAGTCAGCTGACCTCATAACTTTGGGCCTAAGACTAGGCAGAAAATCATGGTGGAAGAGTGTGGCAGAGAAAATCTTCTTTAGCTCATGGTAGCAAGAAAGGGAAGAGGGAGGAGCCAGGAACAGAATATAATTTCCAAGGGCATGGCCCCAGTGATCTACTTTCTCCAGCCACACCCTACCTGTCTATTGTTACCACTTAGTAGTCCATTCATATTATTAACTCATTCAATGGTTTAATCCACTGATCAGATTACAGCTCTTATAATTTGATCCTTTTATCTCTGAACACTTCTGCATTGCTACATAAGCTTCTTGGGGGATATCTCATATCTGAACAAATGATATTGTTTTAATTAAGTGTGTTAGATGACCTGATTTAACACAATTAAGTTTATTGTAAAATATCTTCCTATACGTATCTCAATTGTATAATTAGACATAATAATGCTATATTTGAACCCAAGATATTCACAAAGATATATTTAAGTAATCTTTCAATCAGAAGGTAATGAAGTTGCACAATGCTTGTGGTAGGGAAGTTTATAGACAGCTATATTTTCAAAGTTTCTCTAATAGCTAGCAAGAGCTTTTGAATTGTGGGTACTTAAAGTTGATGTTTCCGTGACATTTTTGGATTCCTAATGCCTAGTACAGTGCAGTTAGGGCCTAAGTGTCCAGAATGAATATATAACTGATTACCTTACTTTACAGTTGTATTCTAAATTATGTGAGGTTTTTGAGTTGAGTTTATTTCATTTACTATCGTTAAAATTGCTCCATTAGCTAGCTATTATATTTAAGGAAAAAATTCTGAACATTAGGACATAACCTATTATCTAGCCTCTTTATATTAACACAGTCATACCAGACTGTGGACATATGGACACAGAGACAGATATATGATGATTTTTAAGTGGACAAAGTTATAATTTCTTCAATCTAAAAGGTATAGTGGTAGATGAGTAAAAACATCATGTGAGAAGCATCTCTATAGTATTCATGATGCAGTGAGTATATTATAGAAATTTCATAATCTATTTAGATGAGATTTTTTATTGATGAGTTATGAATTGGCCACACAGGTATAATTGTGAGGCATCACTTGGGATGAAACATATATATAACTGTTGACAGTATTTTTTATTAGAACATTTTAATTATACATAGTATTTGAGTTCCTTTTGACAAAATTATAGAAAGAATTTGATTTCAACCCCATTCTCCTTTTTTCTCCTTCCTCCCTCCTTGTTTTTTCCCTTTTCTACTCTGCTGATATTCATTTCACTTCTTTATTTTTGATCAGCACTTTGTACATAAAGAAGAAATTACCTTTGGTATATTTATACATGTGTGTAATATAAATCTATAAACAGTGTCTTTTAAAGATTGAATTTTATTTGGTTCATGATGTATTGATTGCATATATTCTGTACTTTTAATGGTAGGTAACAGTAAGGACATCTTTATAGATAATATTAAATAACAGTTCTAGTTTGTGCATAAATGACCATTGTTTCACTCAATACCACATTTCCTTTGTATTCATACAAATTAAAAATTTATACTTATTGAGTATATTATAAGTTTCTGAGTTGTTCTTTGTAGGAAATATGCCATTCAAAATTTTAACTTTTTTCAATATATCTTCAACTAACCAAGAATAATTTTCCACATTCTAATTTATATCCCTAAAATGAATACTTTCAAAGAAGACAAACTTCAAAGAATCTAATTTTATATAATGCCTAGTAAGAGAGTGAATGTGGAAGTTATTATATCATACATGATTGCTCAAAATAATTTGATATTTTCTAGTAAGTTAATTGAAATAGGATAGGGGAAAGATATATTTTACTGCTTCAATACATTTCTTTCAAAAATGATTATTTCTTTGCTGTTCCCCAGTGTTGAATCTTCTTTCTTATAATCTTATAATTTCTTAGTGAATTTTTCTTTTAGAACTTGGAATAATTCCTCCTTCTCAGCTATCTGTTATTTCAAGCCTGGCATCTAATGCTTTGATTTTTAAAATAGTCTCTTTGGATACACTATGAGCCTCTGGCGCAGTGGGACTTATTTATTTTGGAAATATCTTTTGGAAAAAGTAGTGGATTTCCCACTTCCTTATAATGGGTTCAGCATGGAGAGTCAAGCCAGAGATTGGATTTTATTTAGTTTATAACATACTGATAGCAATTATTTAATTCCTTGTTTTTAATGGTGGATAAGAGTAAGGACAACTTATCTAGTTTGTGTGTGATGAGTGACTATGCTTCTCACAAGGTCACATTTTCTTATTTATATAAATTAAACTCAACTTTTATATTTGTTTTTCATCTATAGCTTTTTGGCCTTGTCTCAGAATTTTGTTTTTGTGGTGAGTCCCTAATTTTTTCCATTAACTTCTGAAAATCAAAAAATTTTTCGAAATGTTTTATATTAGATTCTGTTGTTTATGCTTTTCCTTTTTTATGGTCTATTATATTTAAGCTGTGTAGTATGATGTTGTGGCTATAATGTACATACTGAAATTGATTATTATAGTCACGCAAACTAACATATCCACCTCTTCAAATAGTTGCCTTTGAGTTTGTACATATGAGTATTGATTTCAAGAACTTTTACTCATAGGGAATTTCCAGTATCAGTAACTTATTAACTATAGTCACCGTGCTAAACATTAGATTTTTAGACTTACCAACATTACAACTGTGTATGCTTTGATCAATATATTCCTCATTCCCCCACCTGCTATTAAACTCCCATTATCTTCTTCATTTCAGTGTATTTTGACATTTTTGGATTCCTAATGCCTAGTACAGTTAGTGCCTAAGTGTCCAGAATGAATATATAACTGATTACCTTACTTCACAGCTGTATTCTAAATTATGTGAGGTTTTTGAGAGTTGAGTTTATTTCACTTACTATTGTTAAAATTGTTCCATTAACTAGCTTAGTTTATTTAATCCAGTTCACCCAAATTGTTATTGGATACATTTTATGTGCTAAGCTCTTGTGCAAAAAAAGAAGGTACATTTGCTAGTTTGGCCTTGCCTGGTATCTGGGAATTTGAATGGTAACAGTTCCCTACAGTGACATGCAACTCTAAATATATGAACTCAGTATGGTTATACTATACAATGTGATTTACACTAAATACTTTGCTTTCTGGGAGTCTGGAATTTTGCTATAGATTAAGCAAATTTAGTGGTCAATACCCAATAAAAATCTTGGACTGAATTTCTAATGAGCTTCTCTGACAGACAACACTTTAAATGTATTGTCAGGATTCCATGCAGGAGGAAAAAAGCATACTCTGAGTGACTCCACAGGGAGAGGGCTCTTGGACTCTTGCACCTGGTTTCTTCTGGTATTTATACCATGCATCTTTTTGCTATTGCTGATTTAACTGTGTAACCTTCCTCCTCAATAAATCATAGCCATGGACATAAGTATATGCTGAGTCCTATGAGTCCTCCTTGTGATGCACTGAAAATGGGGATGGTCTTGGGGATTCCTGACAGAGCTATGCATCAAACCAATTGAGAACAAATCAAGAAAGGCAGTTGTTTTTGATGCATTGATAATACAGAAGAGAGGGAGGGGAAAGTAAGGGGATACTAGATAATTTCCTATAATTTTATACTGATCATTCAGAGTGTTATGAAAACACTGAAAAGGGACATTGTTCTAAGGGTTCAGGACCAGTTTTGAAAATGGGAAAATATTTAAGACAGGTAAGGAAAGGTAAGCAATGCATACTGAACAGGGGACCAGAATGTCAAAGATAATAGTAATAATAATAGCCACAAGAACAACAGCAAATATAAAGTGTTTGTTAAGTTCACAAATTGTTTTAAGCCCTTTTCATGTTATTTAATCCCTAAGAGCAATCTGGAAAAATAGGCAATATGATTATATGTTTTAAAAAATGAGGAAAGTTGGGTACACGTAGTTTATTAAGTAGAAGGTACAGACTCAAAACATCATTATACAGAACAAAGGGAATCAGGTGCTTCCTCTGTACTGGCTTTATAATAAATGGAAGCAGAGAAGATGTTTAATATTTTTGATTTTTATGTTTTAATTTCAATTCTTATATAGAAAAAGCTTTTTAATTATGTGTAATTTCTGCAATAAGATTTTATTGTCTCAGTAGGAAAATAAAACTTATAAACATAAAATAATAGAAATCAATATGGAAAAAATAACATTTAAATCTTTCAAATAGTCTAAAATAGCAATGTAGATATTGAATATTTCTTTTGTTCTCATATAAGCCCAACTTTGTTCTCAGATTACCTAGATCAGTGATAAAACCATAATAACATATAATGAACACAATGAATAATTGCTTTATTTGTTGAATAAGAGCTAGCTACCCCTTGGGTAACCTTTAGTTTGTAGTTTATCTTCTATTAGATTTGATTTAATATTTTTGGTGGTAAAACTTATGTATATACACAAATGCAAAGATATTAATATGAATTTAGACTTTTAGTACAAAAGTCTAAAGAATATATAAATGTTATATGTAAAAAGATTTCATATGATATAGTATATAACATTTCTCAATTTTTCATAAAATTAGAACAAGTGGTTAACTTTAAATATTTTCTCTTTCAAAGCTGTAATGAGGTATAGAACTGTAAATCAAAAACAAGCAGACAATATATCTTTAGATCCATTTAGTTTATCAGCATTCTCTTTTGTGAACTTTCTGACTGCAGTTTAATCATGAACAGTACTCATTTCTAATGCACTTGGGAAAGTAAGGTTTTCAAGTAGTCTTGATAATTATGGATTAAAAATGACTCTGAGAATGAAAGCCAGAGCTTATATTTCAGCTTCACTAGGAGAGTCATATAGTAATGGAGTGATTTTCAGAAAACTACCCCCCCCAATTTTTAAATTGTAAGGTTTTAGGAAAGCAATGGTATTAATCATATGTGGATAGAATTTAGTGTGATGTCCAATATAAATTATATGCTTAGTGTCACACAGAATGTCACTTAGATTTTAGTTAACTTTGGAAATGAAAAAAAAATCATTTGATTTTTAATTTCCAGATACTGAAGTTATCCACCTTTTTATATAACTATGTGATCATACTCACCATGTTTATTTTAATGTCCATGTCTTATAACTCCAATATCTATTTCATCTATGGGTCGGTTTCTATTGGATTTGACACGTTTTGGTCTTTTTTTTCTTGTTGTGCCTAATGATCAATTGTTTAGTGGAACATTGTACAGTGTATATGAAAAATTTAGAGGTCATTTGATTCTGTATATATTTTATTTAAGAGAGAATTCACTTTTTCTTTCTACAGGCAGAGAGAAGTGATTGATTAGTTCAATTCAGGAATGGAAACTTGTTCAGGATTGTGATTGAGTCTTAATATAAGTTTTTTTTTTGGTTCACCCCTATAACAAATATGTGTAAGTGTGCATGTGTGTACACATATATACATACACACAAACACAAATATAAACATATCTGAAGTATCTTGTTTAGCTAAGTTTATTAGATATCGGTGTTCAGTTTCCAACTGATATATTTACCAGAATCCTTTCTTCTTGATGTTCCTGTACAACAGTGTCAGGCTCTTCAGTCCTATAAGAAGCTCTACTTTGTTAACTAGCCCCTTACTCTTTGATTATGAATAGGTAAACACATTAAAAGAAAAAGCATTAATGAATTTGAGCTCAGTCCTTTGTACTTACTTATCTCTGGGATTATGACCTCTAAATTCATGGATTTTGTATTTGTCCAGTGTTATCACATTGGTTTAAATTGGATTTTGGGCAATTTTTCTACTTCTCACCTGGAGTATTATTCTGAAGCAGGGTTTTCTACAGAAAATTCAGTACATTATTGAGGATGCAAAATGTAAAGCACATTTAAGTATGTTATTCTGTGTAGAGTTCTTGAAAACACTTTCAGGACTCTTTGAATACTTAAAAATACTTCCATTGTATAATAAATAGCAGCATTTTAACCTGGAGGTAAATATTCTAAAGTGCTTTAAAGACACTTAACACACAATGCATAATTTAGTTTAATAGCTGGTTAGAGCTGAATTTTCCAGTCCAGAGCATGGTCTAAATCTTCAATTTTACAAAATCATGCCATTGAAGAAGTTAAGTAACTGCTCTGTACTTCAAGCTCCTTGCTTTAACTAAAACCAAGTTTCAAGGTAATTCCTACTATGGCTTGTATTTGAACTTAACCTATTTCATTTTTTTGTCATTAAATAATTTTGTTTGTTTTGTAATAAATAAATTGATAACAGGTAAAAGACTCAAGTATGAGTGACAGTAAAAAGCAATGATGATAAATATAAAGAATCTAAAAATGTGTAAATATTTCTTGTTCTTTACTATCCCCATGTAAAGTTTACTTCTTAGAGAAATCTTATTTTCTTTAGTTCCTGATGAGAACCTTGTCCCTCAATAAATTAGAGGAGTGCCATTTTATTATTTCACATAACTCAACACTATGAATTACTACACATGCACATTAATAAAGCATTTCCCCAGTAGCCTATTTCATTTAGGTTTGCAAACAAATGAGAAAGGCACATAAGAGGAATTAGATATTTCATCATTTAGTAGCAGTTCTAACTTACTGCTTTGACACAACACTTTAACATAACAATGAAGCAATTGATTCAAAAAAAAGAAGTTAGACTGCAAATTACATTTTTGGGTGTGTTTAGTTCCAAAAATTTCAAATGTGAATTATTAAAGACCATAATCTATAGACATTCATTTATGTATTGATGCATTTTATAGACAGTTTGTGCAAATCAGTGTAACAAGAAAAATACCACCTTCAAATCACAATCATCAATTAATTTTTAGGGACCATCTACAGGAGGGAGGATTGCAGGAAGCTTGACTGAATCGGTTGGTGTATATACATACTAGAAAAGTGTTACTTCTAATTTTTGAGTTTTTTAATATCCTGAAAATTTGGGTAGGATAACTTATGCTTATGACACATGTAACAACTGAAATATTCTATTTGAATGCTGGATGCAGTGATGCATACCTGTAATTCCAGCAACTCAGGAGGCTGAGGCAGAAGGATTTCAAGTTCAAGGCCTATCTCATGAATTTAGTGAGGCCCTAAGTAACTTAGCAAGACCCTATATCAAAATAAAAAATAAAAGGGGCTGGAGAAGTAGCTCAGTGCTAAAGTACCCCTGAATTAAATTCCCATTGCCAAATAATAATAAATATTCAAAATGAATAATTTGTGAAATAACTTTTCTCTTACATGTAATCCTTTTTTTCATGAATGTATTAATATCAGTATTCTTTATTTCTATTTATTTCTGTTCATCACTATCCTCCATGGGTGAAAACATAAAATTCTGTATATATATATTATTTGACTTTGCATTTTTCCATGCAGTGAATGAATCCTATAGAATATATTCTTGCTAGAATGAATTTTCAATTTTTATCTCTAAATATTGTCTGTCAATTTTAAAGTACGGAATTCGTTTATAGACATATGAATGAATCTGATGCATTTAAACATTGATCACTTAACCATGCTTTGCATTCTTTCCCTTCACATGTGCTCCTATTTATGGGAATACAACCAAAAAATGTATGGCTCTTTGAGTAAGAGGCCCAGAAATAGATGCTAACTATCAAGTATTTGTACATGCAGGAAGGAGAAACATTCAGTTTAGACAAGGTTATAATAATCATTATATTGGTATTGTTTACTGAAGTCTAGAATACTCATGAAATGCCAGTCTGTTCTAAGTACTCAGAGTTTCTGGCATCTTAGCTCTGCACAGCTTCACATAAAGCAGGAAAGATGGGGAAAGGGGGGGCTTCACAGATGAAAGCACAAGTTGAAGAGCAGGTCTGGAAATAATATATACAGTTGTGGTCCAAATGTGCTTTAGAACATGTGACTCCAAATAATGGTTCCTTGCATGTAAGCTGTTACTATTCATAGTTTAGAAAAATGATTTTATTTTTGTGATGCATTATTAATTTAATTGTATAACTTTATATGTGTTAAAATGAATTCATTTTCTATAATATAGTCCTTATTTACTCATGACAAATCAGAGGGCTGACATCTACCACCAGAAGAGCTTCCAGTCACTTTTTCCACTTGGAGATGCCTTAAGTGTTTTTAAGTAATTTTTCAGATAATAATGAATAAAAACAGTGTTTTGCACTATGGGGAATACAAAGTCAATGAGATGTGAATTCTGTCTTCTGGAATCTTACAAATTTAATATTAGCCACCAATAAATCAAAATGAAATTGTCCAAATTGCAGGTAAAGTGAATAGAAAAGGCAGAGGTTTGAGGAAGGAACATTTTGCTCTTAAAGAACCCATGTTCTCAGAATACAGGAAAAAAAAAACAAAACACTGCAGTTCAAGAACCTTTAAGAATTGATTGGTCCTCAAGAGTTGTGTAAGAGTTTGCACACCTGTCTTCCTCTGTATTTCAGTGAGCCCGTCAGTGGCTTCTTGGTGGCTTTCACCCTACACTATACTTATACATACCAGGTCAGTCCCAGTGTCCTCCCACAATACCCAGTTTGTTATCACTCCTCTCTTCTCCTGCTCTTGCAGAACTGTATTCCTCAGGCAACATTTAAAGCAGGAAAACAGCTTATTTACAAATAAACCTTTGTCCTTTCCAGTACAAAAAAAATAGCAAAAAATAGCATTGCCAAAATTCTTTCCTCAGTCCCAAGTTTCACAGTTATTCCTTGTACAAAGAGGGAGGGTAGAGGATGCATGAATTTACCAAAATTTGGTGAAAGATTTGTTTTCGTACTGACATATGTATACTGATGTATGCTAATCCTCTTGTAACCTGATAATTTTATGCTGACTCAGGCTAAAATATTAGCCCATGTGGCATGTTTATCTTGTCCCCTAGTATCTGTGGTGAAAAACGACTGATTTCAACCCTAACTCTAGTGAATGATGAATTTCAAAACACATTGTCACTTTGATGTAAACACAAATGTATCTTAATAAAAATGAAAGTAATTGGTAGAAAGTGGCTTTGGGGTTGACAAAAATAAAGTGATGATGACATAAATAAAGTGAATAAAACAGTATTTAAAATATGAGCAGGTGAACTCCCTCCAGCACTGTTTTAATGATGGACACCTTCCAAGAGGACCCCTATCTCCTTAGGGCAAAGACTAGAAGCACTTTTTCTGACTTTCAGACACAAGATGATGGCATCTCATTTTGGTTGTCAGGGCACAGTTTAGGTGAAGAAAAATCACATCTGGAAATATACAAAATATATACAAAAACATACTGTTTTTTGTATATACAAAATATATACAGAAATATACAAAAACATACTGTTCTTCTGGATGGAAAATTACAGAAGAACAGGATCAGTTTAAGAGTGTTTTTTTTTTTGGTTTGGTTTCTGCATGTATGGACTTTTGAATATTTGGAACAAAAATTGATTTTATAAATTGAGACTCTTGATGAATTTTATACCAAAGGGAATGTGAATATTTTCTTTGTATTAAGACTTTGACTGAAACTCAAGTGAATTTAGGGTATCACATTGTTTTTAAAGGGCACTTTGAAGGGTATTAGTCATACCTATTTTAATGATGCATTTCAGGAGAAGTATTCTCATGGACATCAAGTAAGGTTCAAGTTTATTTATTTTTTTCTCCTATAGGATGCTGTGCATGTCATCTCAACTGGCATGCTACCTCAACAATTCCCTCTCCACATGGCTGCAGGTGACCATGCAAGCTCTGTGACTTTGTCAGTTCTAGTGCACAGTCCCTAGGAAAGTTTGAATGAAAGGAATCTGTTACATGAATTTTACCTTTAGCCTAGCAGTAGAGTAATTTCTTCCATTCATTGAATCATCTAGTTAGTTGTTCTCAATATTAGCTGTACATTTCAATCCCACCAGAGATGCTCATTTAATTGGTCTTGGGTGAAACTCAGAAATTAGTAATTTTTTAAAAACTTCATGTGATTCAGTGTACTGGGCAGATGGAAAAACCTGCAGTACATGATTCAGGCCTATTTACCCACAACAGGAGAGGGCAGCATGGTGACTTTTTTTTTTCCCTATTGTTAATTTAACTTTTATTTTTTAATCTATTTATTTTGAAATAATTTCACACTTAACAAAAATAGTATGAAAGAATTCCAATATACCCTTAATTCAATTTATTCCAAATTAATATTTTATATGCAACCATATTTTAATTATCATATCCAATAAATGTCACATGCCATTAAATAATTTATAAGCATTCAAATTGCACCAATTATTCTACTAATGTTCTTTTATAAAATTTTTTATTCTAATTTGTTATATATGATAGCAGAATGTATTACAATTCACATTGCACAAATAGAGTACAATTTTTCAAATCTCTGGTTGTATACAAGGTATACTTGCACCATTTGTTTTCATACATGTACTTAGGGTAATGATGTCCATCTCATTCTATCTTTTCTACCCCTATGCCCCCTCCCTTCCCCTCCCAACCCTTTGCCCTATCTGGAATTCATCTAATCCTTCCATGCTCTCCCTCCCAACCCCACTGTGAATCAGCCTCCTTATATCAGAGAAAACATTTGGCATTTGTTTTTTGGGGATTGGCTAACTTTACTTAGCATACGTTCTCCAACTTCATCAATTTACCTGCAAATGCCATAATTTTATTCTTTTATTGCTGAGTAATATTCCATTGTGTATATATACCACATTTTCTTTATCCATTCATCAACTGAAGGGCATCTAGGTTGGTTCCACAGTTTATTTATTGTGAATTATGCTGCTATAAACATCGATGTGGCTGTGTCCCTGTAGTGTGCTGTTTTAAAGACCTTTGGATATAGACCAAGGAGTCGGATAGCTGGGTCAAAAGGTTGTTCCATTCCCAGTTTTCCAAGGAATCTCCATACTACTTTCCATATTGGCTATACCAATTTGCAGTCCCACAAGCAGTGTATGAGTGTACCTTTTTCCCTACATCCTTGCAACACTTATTGTTGCTTGTATTCATAATAGCTGTGATTCTAACTGGAGTGACATGAAATCTTAGAGTAGTTTTGATTGCATTTCTCTAATTGCTAGAGATGATGAGCTTTTTAAAATATATTTGTTGATTGATTATATATCCTTTTCTGAGAAGTCTGTTCAGTTCCTTGGCCCACTTATTGGTTGGATTTTTTTGGCGGGGGGTCATTTAGCTTTTTGAGTTCTTTATATACCCTAGAAATAGTGCTCTATCTGATGTGCAAGTGGTAAAAATTTGCTCCAAAGCTGTAGGCTCTCTATTCATTTCAGTGATTGTTTCTTTTGCTGAGAAGAAGCTTTTTAGTTTGAATCTATCCCATTTATTAGTTACTTATTTTAATTCTTGCATTATAGGAGTATTATTAAGGAAGTCAGGGCCTAATTCAACATGATGAAAATTTGGGCCTACTTTTTCTTCTATGAGGCGCAAGGTCTCTGGTCTAATTCCTAGGTCCTTGATCCACTTTGAGTTGAGTTTTTTACATGGTGAGAGGTAGGGGCTTAATTTTATTTTGTTGCATATGTATTTCAAGTTTTCCCAGCACCATTTGTTTTAGAGGCTATCTTTTCTCCAATGTATGTTTTTGGCACCTTTGTCTAACATAACTGTAATTATGTGGGTTAGTCTCTGTGTCCTCTATTCTGTACAGTTGGTCTGCCATTCTATTTTGGTGCTAATACCATGCTGTTTTTGTTACTATTGCTCTATTGTATAGCTTAAGGTCTGGTATAGTGATGCCACCTGCTTCACTCTTCTTGCTAAGGATTGCTTTGGCTATTCTGGATCTTTTATTTTTCCAGATGAATTTCATGACTGCCTTTTCTATTTCTATGAGGAATGTCATTGGTATTTTAATTGGAATTGCATTAAATCTGCATAATACTTTGGTAATATGGTCATTTTAACAACATTAATTCTGCCTATCCAAGAACAAGAGAGATCTTTCCATCTGCTAAGGTCTTCTTTAATTTCTTTCTTTAGCGTTCTGGAGTTTTCATCACAGAGGTCTTTTCTCTCTTTCGTTAAGTTGATTCCAAAGTTGTTTTTCTTCTTTCTTTCTTTTTTTTTAAGCTGTTGTAAATGGAGTAGTTTTCTTTTCTGAGGATTTGCCACTGATGTACAGAATTGCCTTTAATTTATTTTTAAAAATATTTATTTTTTAGTTGTAGTTGGACACAACACTTTATTTCACTTGTTTTTTAAATTATTAATTAATTTATTTATTTACTTTATAGTTGGACACAATACCTTTAATTTTATTTATTTATTTATTTATTTATTTATTTTTATGTGGTGCTGAGGATCGAACCCAGGGCCTCACATGCACTAGGCGAGTGCTCTACCGCTGAGCCACAACCTCAGCCCTATTTCACTTGTTTTTTATTTTTATTTTTTTATGTGGTGCTGAGGATGGAACCCAGGGTATCACACGTGCGAGGCGAGCGCTCTACCACTGAGCCACAACCCCACCCCTGAATTGCCTTTGATTTATGAGTGTTGATTTTGTATCCTCTTTTGCTGAATTTATTTCTAGTTCTAGAGGTTTTCTGGTGGAATTTTTTGGATCTTCTAGGTATAGAGCCATATCGTTGGCAAACAGTGCTAATTTGAGTTCTTCTTTTCCTCTGTGTATCCCTTTAGTTTCTTTAATATGTCTAATTGCTCTGGCCAGTATTTCAAGAACTGTGTTAAATAGAAGTGATGAAAGAGGGCATCCCATCTTGTTCTAGTTTTTAGAGGGAATGCTTTCAATTTTTTTCCACTTAGAATGACGTTGGCCTGGGGCTTAGCATAGACAGCTTTTGCACTGTTGATATGTTCCTGTTATCCCTGTTTTGAACAGGAAGGTGTGCTGTATTTTGTTAAATGCTTTTTCTGCATCTATTGAGATGATCATATGGTTCTTATCTTTAAGTCTATTGATGGTGATAAATTATATTTATTGATTTCTGTATGTTAAATCAACCTTGCATCCCTGGAATGAACCCCACTTGATCATGGTGGAGACTGTATCCTTTTTACTTCACCATGTGCTTGGACATTTCACTTATTACACCATGTCCAAAGGGACTCTCCGTATCCCATCTTCTAAGTCCTGTTTAACTTGGGCATCAATTCTAGTTTTGTGCTCTTTCTATTGCCTTTCATGTAATAGGTAAAATTTCTCCTGGTTTCCTAGCTTGTGACTGCACAATATCCAGATAGTACTTGACCTCAGCCTTACAACTCTCAGCCAGCTTCTCCTCTCATCCAAGAGAGGACACTGGAATGGAATCCATGATACACCACATATCAGCTCATGAGACATCATTTATGTTTTGCCTATCATGATGCATAACTCCTAGTTAAAACATCTGAAGACCCTCTATCAGTTACCCTCTTCAGAAATCCACTGATGCAATAAAAATACATTAAAAATTTAGTTTGCAACCATGTTAAAGCAAATATCTGACAAAAATATATAATCACTGAAAGTTTATCTATTTTTTCTTACCTATATTCTAATTAGATTGAATATATATTTTATCAAAAATACACATTTTCAAGGATGAAATAGTTTTTAAGGCTATATTCTGACATGAATAACCTTCATGGAAGAATTACTATTAATGAATATGGTTATGTACATTCGGAATATAACTTGGTAATAATTGGCTCCATATAATAGTTGGAAACAAAGATAGCTCATCAATATATGAGCAGGTCAGAATTTTATTATCCTGTATCACTTACATTATGATTGCTTAATATAATGAGTGCCTCCACTTTGGGCACTGCTTTACTTAAAAGCAACTATATATGTAGTCACTAAAAATACAATAAAACACAGCATTATAAGATGAATAAAAACTTAGATTCCTTTTAGAGTTTCTTCAGTTAATAGAACAAAACAATGACTAAATTATGAGATTTAAAAAATATAAACAGTAAGTGGCTTGCTGGCACAGTGTTAATATAACAAAAGAACAAAATACCAATAAGAATGATAAAAGTTCTGATAATCTAGGAATATTTTGAGAAGCACACATGTATCTGAAGAATATTAGAAAAATGTTCTCAGATTGATGAATTTTTTCCTGTTTTTACAGCAGTAATATCAAGATTTCTCAGCATATTTTAGTAGGTTTGTAGTTGGTGCAGACTCATTATTTGGAGTCAGCTAGAATGCCATACTATCATCTCTGTAAAGTAGTGTCGACACACATGAGAACTTTAATGACTTCACAGGATTAAGCTGTTGCAGTTATGATGCTACTTTCTGCCCATTACTTTTGCTATTCAAGAGGAAGTTCCAATAATATTTTCAAATTGAGCTAGACAGTAATCGCTGAGGCAAAAATACCTGGCTCAGTTGTAGAGGTTATGTAACTTTATTGCTTTAATTCTTTGATTTGAAGTAAGAGAAACCAATTTGAGATCCTCCTTAAGTCATAGGGCAAATTAATATTAAAATTATTGGGGTATATCCTAATATATAGGAACAGAAACTCATCCATGCCTGAGCTAGCTAGCATAAGCAGAGAAAATCTTGAGGACTTTCATCCTTTCTATTTATTCCTTTCTTGCTCATCTGTTTTACTATTAACTTTTGCAAATAATTTTTTTCTTGTTGGGATATGACTTCCCTATGATACACCCCTATGTTGACCCTATGTGACAGTCTAGCCAATGTTTACGTGGTTGTAGGAAAGAGTGTCTGACTATTTCAGCTTTATGAAGGAACCAGTGATGCTAGTGATGGCCTGGTATTATTGTCACTAGCACTGACTTTTGGGCATTTGGGTCTATGCCTGAGGAAGCGGAATCAGCTGGACAACCAAATAGTGTCAACTCTCTGGAAATGCACAAAAGTGCCAAATTTCTATTTTTGTACAAGGTTTAAATGTTGTGCTTGCTGCCAAATTTTCCTCAGCCCGGGGTCAAAGGACCTCCTATTATAATCCATCTTTATTTCCTATGGTCATCTACCATTTCCTCTTTTTCTTAGGTCTCCTCAACCTGCTGCTTTCTGCTCTCTCCACCAGACTTTGATTAGAAGTCTCATGGAGCCCCAGGATAGCACTAGTATATAATCTGCCTTGGTGAGAAAATTAGTAGGAAGGGGTAAAAAAGTAGGCTGTTCCTTTTCTTTTGGACTTTATCCCACCTAAGCCATCATCACCAGAGCAACCAGCCCATGTAATAATCAGTGTCAATAATTATAATAGTAGTTAGTGTTCACTATGTGTACATTACTTTAGACTTCCCATTTAATACTGATGATAACCTTGTCAATAGATATCTGCTTTATAAGAAGGTAGCCAAAGCTTAGAGAAATTCTTTCCAGAGGACATATAAGCAGTAAAGTGATGGAGCTGTAATTCCACCCTAGGAATCGGATTCCCCATCTAGTTCAATTTATTCTTTATGGAAGGGCTAGCCAGTAGGGCAAGACTATAGCAGGCTAGCATCCCTTGCATGCATCCGTTCCCCATGCTGTCCTTAGTAGGTTTCATTAGGTTCCTTGTCCCAGACCCTTGTCTTAAGACTCTTCAGGACAGCATAGTGCTGTTTTAGAGTAGCTCATTTGGTCCCAGTCACACTATTGCTTCTGTGTAAATTGACTCCCTAGGGAGGATATAAAAGGATAAATGTGCTCCCTGTGTTCTGCCAATATCATTATCATTTTAGGAATTTAATAGAGAAGAGGACTTTTCTGGAATAGATCAGGCTAATAGCCAGTGTGAGTCAAATCCTGATAGAAATGGGGACATTTCTGAAACTTCAGAATTCCCAGAAAAGAGTTAGGCAATCATTACTCCTAGATTTTTGTCCTGTTCTATGTCATGGTGACCCCATGAGTGATCACACTAAAACAGCTCACACAACCTTTGCGGGCGAGTAGGAGGAAGGATGGAATGTAGTGGGCTAGATAGATGGTTAGCATTCATAAAACTTCATGACCCAAGTTAACTGGGTAACAAGTTTCAAGTACATTGGATTAGATTCAGTGGGGGGTGGACTTAGAGGTAGACTAAGCCAATTTTAATAGGAAAGTGAGTATTAAAATTAATCAATTAAAAATGTATTTGGGGAACTTGACCCATTTAAAATTAGACACTCCCTGTTTAACTGAGAAATGTAATTGGGTCAAATTTTTTGGAGACTAAAAATCCTATTTGTCAGTACAATAGTAGGGAATTTGAAATATTAGAGTACAAGGTCCTAATGCATACTGAATTGCATTATTTCATAGTGTGGTGAACTGTCCTAAAATAAACTGTTAGAAAACAGACTACAATTTTGTTTTATATTTGAAATATTTAGGGAAAGCACACACAGCAGGACCATTTTTCATCTTTAGTGAAACCTAAATGGACAAGAGAAAAGAATAAAGAAGGCAGCATGTCATTGAGGTAAATATGTACACTTTGGTAGAGCTTTGAAGATATTTTTAAACTTACATTTTCATTCAAATTTCACTAATTTATATTACAAAACAACATTGAAACATTTATGTCCACTTTCTGGACTGAGGATGAATATATTTGTTAGAAGAAATAAAATTGTCATCAAACCCCTTTTTTGTTCCCTTTGAAGTAAAAAAAAAATCTGTTGAAAGCACTCTTTTGTTGTATAGGCTAATGGAATTCTAATCTCAAATGATTCTCATATAGCCAGTATTCACTTACAGCTTTTTAAAAGCTGATATTTTGCCCAGTTAATGTTCCTGTTTGTACTTGAAATATTAAAATTATAAATCTGGAAAATAATTTCAAAGCAGTATCTCAGTTTGCAGTCTTAGCAAAACAGTTTCAGTGTAGCATATTTTAATTTCCTTGCAAGACTAGTAGAATGCATTTGTTGGTGAGGTAATTGAATGCATATTTTACATACTGTAATCAATAAGTACACAGTCTGATCTTCTACTTTTGCCCCACAATGTCTAGATGTTAGGCAAACACAAGTCATTTAGACTCTTTCAAAAGACATCATTCTGTTATTTTCCGATTTCTGCCTGAGGGAATTTAATAGTGAGTATAATTTTCCTTTGTGGTGGCTAAGGCAGTTAAGAAAAGAAAGTTTGTGGGGAAAAGAAATCCTTTTCAAAAAATCGAGGTGAAAAGTTCAAAGGCCCAGTTTCATCAGCAAATTGTGATTTTATTCTAATTTCTTAAGTTTATTTTCCTTGATTCAGTGAAAGGAAGTCACATACTGCCTACCCCTATGCACTGCCTTGACTGTGGCATGTGTTCTTATATTAGATCATTAATTGGCTTCTCTGATCCATTTGGTGTTATATTTGTGGAAGAGACACATTCCACCTTTTTGCTCCCAAAGTTATTTATAATGAGTATGCTTAGAAATATATATTAGTTTCCTATTGTTGTGATAACAATGATCACATCTTTAGTGGCTTAAAACAGCATAAGTTTATTATCTTCCATGTCTCGTGGTCAATAGTACTACATTGCTCTCTCCAGGCTCCAATGAGATGTCTTCTGGAGGCTTTCAGGGAGAATCCATTTCATCGCCTTCACAACTTCTCCAGGCTGCCTGAGTTCCTTGGCTTGTGGTCCCCTTCCTTCTCTTCCAGTGGCAGCAACATTCATCTTATGACCACTTTTCTGTTACATCTGTTACTGCAACTGGGATTTTTTTTTCTGGACATTTAAGGAGTCATACAATCAGATTGGGCCAACCTGGATAATCCAAGATAATCTCCTACCTCAAGATCCTTAAAATTAATAGCATCTGCCATATTCCTGCTGCCACGTAAGGTAACATATTAGCATGTGGACAGTATTATGGTATGAGGGGAGAGAGGAGAAGGATGAACATAATTCTGACCACCACAAAATAGGTTAAGATGATACACAGAATGATTAGTTAAAATGAGAAAATTACTTTTAGAAGTTTTATTTACATAAATGGTCTGTGTTGGTTCTTTGTGACGTGTTTTATTTTTGTTCTACTTTATTACTCTCATTTAATAGATGTGAAAATTGAAGCTCATAAAATTATCACAAGTCATGTTTCTAATTATAGGAGAAGCCAAATGCTGAATCAGGTGCTGAAATGCTAGAATCCCTCCTCCTATGACCATTGTTCTCTGTAACATCTCAGAACAGATGGGAAAGGGATGTGCTAGGAAATTACATGCATGTCTTCTCTGGACCAGAAACCTCTGAGAATGTGGGCTATTTGTTCAGATCCTTGAGATTCTTCTTAGAATCATAACAAATGTTCCCTATGCCTTGAGGGATATTTGATAATTAAAGTTATGTATATTTAATTGTAGAATTTGATTTAATATTCATACATAGTGAAATAATCACCATGACTAAGATAATTAGCATATCAATTATTTCAGTTTTCTTTTTCCTGAGAACACTTAAGATCTACTTTGTTAGCAAATTTTAAGCCTACAATAAAGAATTCTTCTCTGTTCTCACATTGTGTACATCAGGGCTCCATGAATTATTCATCTTGAAAAAAACTTTTTGCCTTTTGACCAATATCTTCTCATTTCCTAGCACCACCCTTCCACTTTCTGATTATGGATTCAACTCTTCGATTCCACACCTAAGACAGAGAATGCAGTATTAGTCATTCTGACTTTAATGTTCTCCAGCTTCATTCATGTTGTGGCAACCAAGAAGATTTCCTTCTTTATTAAAGCTGAATAGTATTTCATTGTGTCTATGCACCACATTCTCATTATCCATTCATCTGTTTAAGGACATATAAGTTGTTTATATATCTTAGCCAAGGTAAATAATTCTGCAGTGAATGTGAAGGTGCAGCTCCCTTCAAGATCCTGATTTCATTTCCCTTTGATATATGCCTAAGAGAAGGATTGTTGGATCATAAAATAGTTTTAATTTTTTTATGAAATCCCATACTGCCTTTGGTTTGTAACAGGAATTTCTTGACACTGGCTCTTATTGGTTTTCATTATGCATTCAGCCACTCTTTTAATTGGTATGTTTAACCTGTTTATATTTCAGGTAATTATTGATAAGTGAGGATTTATTGTTAGAGTTTGGGATTCCTCTTTCTGTCTTCCATCATTAATAGATAATTTCTGTGGGTGTTTTGGTTTTTATTTTGGCTTGTGTGTGTGTTTGGTTTTTGCTTTTCCCCCCTCTTTATCTTTTATGAACTTACTATAGTTTTGTCTTTGTGGTTGTTTCAAGATTTGTATAAAATATCATTATAATCTTCTAGTTTAATCAGTGCTTTTAAGCACATAAAACACTATCCCCCACAACACTTTTTGTTCTTGTAGAGATTGCTTTTTATATTTTGTATCTATTAACAATTTTCAATCTGTTTTGTTCCTTTCAGTTCCAGTCTTTACATTTTTTTTAATTGGTTGTATAGTATCCCACTACCAGAATTAATCACATTCTTATAGACAGATTTTGGTTTTGGTTTTTCATTTTCTTATCTATTTTATATGAGGGTTAAAAGTATCTTGCACATCACCTTTATACCATTAGATTTATTTATCTATATATGTCTGGATTTAACTTTACCTGTGAGATTTATGCTTTTATGTTGCTCTTTGGCATATTTTCAGTTCAATTTGAAGAATGAATAATTATTGTGATTTTGTATTATAATACAGGGTTAGTAGTGATGATGCTCTTAGATTTTTTTTTTTTTTTTGTACTGGGGATTGAACTGGGAGTAAGGAGTATAACCACTAACCACTAAGCACATCACTAGCACCCCCTTTTAAACTTTGAGACAGGGTCTCATTAAGTTGCTGAGGCTGGCTATGAACTTGTGAGCCTCCTGAATTGCTGACTGCTCCCCTAGTTTTTGTCTGGAAATGACTTTATCCTAAAGGACAGTTTTGCCATGCACAGTTTTCTACTTTGACAGTTGCCCCCTTCCCCAGTACTTTGAATATATTATTACAGTCTCTTCTAGCTCATGAAGTCTCAACTGAGAAATCTTTCAAGTCTTAATAAAACTTTCCCTTCCACCTTTCAGGTTTCCATTCTCTTCTTTTAAATTCTCTTTTTGTCTTTGATGTCTCAGTAAAGATCTCTTGGTATTTAGCTTGCTTAAAGTTCCACGGACATCATCATGTTACTTCCCTCCCCAGATTTGGAAAGTTTTCTATTATTAGTTTTTTTTTGCTTTTTTTTTAAGATATAAATGACATTAGAGTGTACTTTGACATAGTATACATACATGTAGTATAACTCCATATCATGTAAAATCATAAGAATGGATCCTAATTAGAATAAGTTGTATTCCAGGTATGTCATTAGTTTTTAAACAAGCTTTCTACTCCTTTCTATTTATTCTTTCTGAGATTCCCATAATTAACATAATTGCTTGTTTGGTATCCTCGAGTCCTAAAGGCTCTCTACTACTTTTTCATTTATCTATTTGTTCTTCTCTCTCACGTTTTCAGATACTTTCTCCTGCTTGATTGAGTCTGCAGTCAGCTCTCTAGCATCCCCCCCGTCCACCGCCCCCATTTCATTTATTATACTCTTCTGGTCCAAAATTTCTGATTGTTATTTTTTTAAATGATTTCTATCTCTTTATTGAACTTTCTTCTTTTGTTCATGTATTGTTTTCCTGATTCTGATCAGCTGCCTTTGTTCTCTTGTAGCTCACTGAAATTCTTTAAGATAATTATGCTGAATTTCTTTATCAAGCAATTCATAGAACTTTGTTTGTCTCTTTGGGATTATTTACTGGAAAATTGTGATTGTGTCATGTTTCCTTTTTTAAAAAATGCATCCTTGTGCTGATCTCTGCACATTTGAAAAATCAACTCATCTGGGCTTTGTGGACTGGCCTCAGCATAGACAGACCTTATCTACAGATGGGTGGGAGGGTGTCAGCTGGGGGCATGTGGCAACTCTGGCTTCATAGGGGCTCTGTGGCATTGGAGAGAGTGCTGCAGCATTGTTTCTATGGAGCTCCCTCATCTGAGATCAGCATCAGTGCAGCCTGGAGGGACCATCAGTGGCAAGACTGTGGCTAACCATCACACAGGGAGCAAGAACATTCACCATGCAGTTTGGGGTGTTCACTGGCTAAGACTTCTGTGGTTCTCCTGGTCTGCTTTTACCCCAGGGCAGGAAGTCATAGCCCAGTGGATTGCCCTTGGTGCAGGGTCTATTTCATGGGGTGAGTGCTTTCACTGGGTAGCACTGGTATCTGACTTGTGACCATACACAAAATGGCCATGAAGTTGGAAGCAGGGAGTACATATGAAAGTGGTAGGTTCTGGCAGCTCCATCCCTTGAGTGAATACAACAGACGAGGCTCTGGTACAGGACAGAGGGTGGCACACAGTGCTGGCTCTATCTTTGGGGGGAGGCAATGTTCAGTGGTGGTCCTAGTCTAGGATAGGACAGCAGTATGGACTCTTTGCAGTCCTCACTGATGCTGATGGATTTGCTGAAATCCTCAGTGGTAAAATCTATGGGTGTCTTTGGAAGTGATGAGGATTTGGGGGTCCTCCAGCTCACTTTTTCCCCAAAGGAATCTGTGTTGGTGCTGGTCTGTGTAGTATAGAGAAGTAGGATGGCCCAGGCCAAATAATGTTTTTTATGAAACCATCCTCATCCCTTTTTAGTTTCAGGTTTGTGCAATTTCTTCCTTTTTTTTTTTTTTTGTTGTTTGTTGTTGTATATAAGGGTGGGATTTATACATACAAAAATACAGCAGTATAATTTGGCCAATATTATTTCCCAGTAATTCCTCTTTGCCTCTCTTCCTCTCTCCTTCTCGTCACTTTTCTCTATTGATCTCCTTTTGAATTTCATGAGATTCTCCCCCACATAACTCACCTTTCTTTTCCTTTTTCTCTCTAGCTTCCACATATGAGAAAGAGAAAGAACATATGACCCTTGACTTTCTGAGTTTGGTTTATTTTGCTTGACATAATGTTCTGAAGTTCCCTCCAATTTCCTGCAAAATTGTGGCAACTCTGGCTTCATGAGAGTCCTTTGGCATTGGAGATTCATTTGGCATTCTTCCTTGTGGCTGACTAAAATGCCATTATAACACATTTTATTTATCCATTCATCCTTGATGGACACCTAGGCTGGTTTCATAGATATGAATTATGCTGATAAACATAGGTATGCATGTTGGCTATAACATGACTTTACGATACACATCAAAGTGTGTATAGCTGAGTCATATAGTGGCTATAAAAGACTATTCCTAGTCTTTAAAAAAACCTGCGCACGGATTTCCATATTAGTTGTATTAATTTATAATCACACAAACAGTACAAAAGTGTTTTTTTTCTCCAAAACCTCTCTAGCAGTTATAATTGTTTGTATTCTTGATAGCTGCCATTCTGACTGGAGTGAGATGAAATTTCAGTGTAGTTTTGTGCCAAGGCCTCATGCCTGGGCCATTAATTCAAAAACCAGACAAGGAGCAAATGGGGGATGAAGAAAAGGCAGAAAACCAGAAAAATGGTGAGACCAGGTGGGCAGCCAAGCCCTGATGAGGCTTGACTAACTCTGAGCTATCTCAGCACATTCACCATACAGTTTTCATCAAAAAGTTATTTATAGGAAAGTTTCAGCAAGGTAATCTGTAATCTGAAGGATGTAGGATTGATGAGACATTGGTGTCATCTTGATTTGCTTAGAATTCTCTTTTCTAGGTAGTTGGTGACTGAGCTCAAGGCCCCAACTGATAATTGCTGTGTGCCTTTCCATGTAGACTCCCAAGGCTGGAATCTCCATAGCAACTGGGCCATCTTGACCTGCACTTTTGCATAGCCAGCTCCCAGTGCATTGCAGCCACGAGAGAGTCAGAGGCCATGATTCAAATAACTGCTCTCCACAGTTTTGATTTGCATTTCCCTAATTGCGAAAGATGTCAAACATTTTTTCATATATTTGTTGGCCATTTGTATTTCTTTTGAGAAATGTCCGTTTTATTAATTTGTCAATTTATTACTTGGGTTGTTAGGTTTTTTCAGTTTGGGGGGAAGTGTGTGTGTGGCGGGGGGGGTTTGAGTTCTTTATATGTTCTGGATATTCTGTCAGAAGAATAACTATCCCAAATTCTCTCCCATTCTATAGGTTCTCTCTTTGAATTCTTAACTATTTCTTTTGCTGTGCAAATGATTTTAAATTTGATGCCATTCCATTTATTAACTCTTGGTATTAAGGATTTCTGAGAAAGTCTTCACCTCTGCCTATATGTTGGAGTATTGATTTTATTCTCTCAGTTTCGCAGTGTCTGGTCTAATTCCTAGGTATTTCATCAAATATATGGCTCTAATTTTATTCTTCTACATATACATAACCACTTTTCTCAGCATCACTTATTAAGGCTCTCTTTTCCTTACCTCATATTTTGGCACCTTTGTCAAAAATAAGATGATGCTATATGTGTGGGTTTGTCTGTCTTCTATTCCATTGGCCTTCATGTCTGTTTTATGCCAGTACCATACAGTTTTTGAACATATAAAGCTCTATAGTATATTTGAAATCAAGTATTGTGAAGCCTCCAACATTGCTTTTTTGGCTTACAATTGCTTTTTTTTTCTAAATGAATTTCAAGACTGTTTTTTTCTAGTTCTCTGAGAAGTGTCTTTGGCATTTTGATGGGCATTTTATTGATTGTGTATAGTACTTTGGATGGTATGGCCATTTAAACAATATGATTTTGGTCAATGCATGATTATGGGCAGTCTTTCCATCTCCTTGTGTCTTAAATTGTAGAGGTCTTTCAGTCTTTCACTTCCTTGATTAGATTTATACCTAGGGGTATGTATGTTTGTTTGTTTCTTTAAGAATATTGTCAATGGGATTGTTTTTCCTGACTTCATTTTGAGCAGATTTATTATTGGTATATAGTGAAGCTACTGATTTTTGTGTTGACTTTGTTACCTGGATTTGTTTATTAGCTCTAGCAGTCTTCTGGTAGAGCTTTTTGGATATTCTAAGTATAGAATTATATCATCTACAAACAGTGATGATTTGACTTCTTCCTTCCCTATTTTTACCTCTTTTATTTCCTTCTTTTGCCTAATCATGCTGCCTAGAATTTTTAGTACCATATTGAATTGAAATGGAGAGAGTGAATATCCTTCTTATTCCAGATTTTTTAAGGACATGCTTTCAGGTTTACCCCATTCACTATGATATTGGCTTTGGGTTTGATATAAATAGCTTTTGATGTTGAAGTATGTTTATTCTACCCCCAATTTCTTCAGTGTTCTTTTCGTGAATTGGTACTATTTTGTTGAAGACTTTCTCTCCTTCACAGCTTTTTCACTGCTGTGTTAAAAGGACATGACAAATGCTTTTAGAGGATGGAAATTTTGTCAGGTACAGGGGTCTCAGTCCATAGATGGCTGACTCCATTCCTCAGAGCCTGAGGAAAGACAGAATATCATGGTGGAAGAGTATAGCTGAAGAAAGTGGCTCAGGTCACTGCACCAGGAAGTGTAGGGGGGGGGAATCCCCTTACCACAAACAGAATATATACTCCAAAGGCATGCTCCCGGAAGCCCACCTCCTTCAGCCACACCTTACCTGCCTACAGTTACTGCCCAGTTAACCCACTCAAGTGGATTAACTCAATGATTTAGGTTAAGACTCTCAAAATCCTATAATTTCAAGTCTGAACTTTCTTGCATTATCTCACTCATGAGATTTTAGAGGACACCTCATATTCTTAAAACATAACAACTTCTATTGAGATGACTGTCATTGCTAGCTATTGGTTTGTTTATGTTTTCTATGTTCTCTAGGTTCAATTTTGGCAAGTCATATATCCAGAAAAGTATCTATTTCCAATAGGTTTTCCAATTTATTGGAGTACGTTTTCAAACTCCCTAATGTCCTCTTAATTTCTGTGTCATCAGGGATTATTTCTTCTTTTTCATCTTTAATTGTTGATTTGAGTCTTCTCTTTTCCTTAATTGGCTAAAAGCTTATCAATCTGGTTTAACTCTTTGTTTCAAATAGATACTTTGTATTATCTTTTTATTCTCAATTTCATAGATTTCAGCTCTAATCTTATTTCCTTCCTCCTTCTGGTTTTGGAATTGGTTTGTCCTTGCTCAAGGGCCTTGAGATGTATTATTAGATTGTTTGGGATCTTTCTCATTTTCTTGTGTAGGCACTCATAGCTATACACTTAGAACCACATTCATAGTGTCCAAGAGCTTTTGGTATGCTATGTCACTAGTCTCACTTGATTATAAGAATTTTTGAATTTCTCCCCTGATTTTTTCAATCACTCATTCATCATTCAGAAGTACATAGTTCAATCTCCATGTTTTATATAATTTCTATAGGACTTTTTTTGGTGTTGAGTTTTAATTTCATTCTATTATGATCTGATAATATGTAAAAAATTATTTCATCAAGAGATGGTTTTTGGCCTAAATATGGTCTATTTTGGAGAAGGTTCCACTAGCTGTTAAGAAGAAAGTATATTCAACTGTTGTTGGATAAAATATTCTGTAGATGTCCATTTGATTGATAATAGTTTTGAGGTACAAAGAGTAACTGTGTTTATGTCTACATGATTACATGATCTATTTATCGATGAGAGAGATGTTGAAATTTATTATTATTATTATTATTATTATTATTATTATACTGGGGTCTTTCTGAGATTGTAGTCCAAATAGTGTCTGCTTTATGTAGTTAGGCACAACAATATTTAGGGTATAAATATTATTACTATAACTTCTCATTGAATTGTTCCCTTTACCAGTATGAAGTGAACTTCTTTGTCTCTTCTGATTTAATATTGGCTTGAATTCTGCTTTGTCAGATATAAGGGTCAGTACTGCTGCTTGTTTTTAGCCTCCATTTGCATGATATGTTGATTACCATTCTTATGTTTTCGGCCTATAGCTGTCTTTGTCTGTAAGGAAAGTTTCTTGCAAACAACATATAGTCTTTTAATTAAAATACATTTTAAAATAATGTCTTTTAATCCATTCTGCCAGCCTATGTCTTTTAATTGGAGTGTTGAGAGCATTTCTTTAACTATTTTATGTAGTGCTAACATAGTAGTCATAAATTCTATTATTTTCTGCATATCTTGGAACTTTTAAAATTTATTTTTGTATTCTGAAAGATAGATTTGCTTGATGTAGCAATCTTGGTTTATAGTTATTTTCTTTCAAGACTTGGAACATGCCATTTCAAGCCCTACAGGCTTTTGTGCTGAGAAATCAGAAGTGATTTTGATTGGTTTGCCTCTAAATGTAACCCAATGTTTTTCTCTTGAGTCTTTTAAAACATTCTATTCTTTTTCTGTATGTTTGGCATTTTAATTATAATGTGTCCTGAAGAGGTTCTTTTTGATCCTGTCTGATTCCCTCCTATGTCTGAATGTCCATCTCATTGACAAGGTTTGGAAAATTTTGTTTTTTTCCTGAAGAGGTTATTCATATCATTAGCTTCAATCTGTGATGGAAAGGTAGAAGAATGAATGTTCAAAATCTGAACAGAAAATGAAAAAAAAAAGTAGCAAGTGATGGTTATAAAGGAGGAGGAAAAGGGATACAGAAAACAAAAGACTTGGCTGTTATCTAGAAAATAAAAGAGACAAATAAGAGAAACAAAACAAAAATAATTCTCTTTGATTCCAATGATTCTTAAACTTGGTTTGTTAATATTGTCCCAGAGTTCTTGTATATTCTGGTCATGGTTACTGATTCATTTCCTTAATACTGTCTAAATGTCCAAAGCTGGTCACTTGTCTTCCAGTTCTGAGATTGTCTTTAGCATGGTTTATTCATTAGAGCAACTTTCAACCGAACATTTTATTTGATGTATTGTGTTTTTCATTGCCAAGATCTTTGTTTGGTTTTCTGTCAATATCTCTACCTCCTTATTGAGTTTCTCATTCATATCCTGTACTGAGTTCTTTAGTTCTTTGGTTGTTTTTCTGTGTTCTCTTGGAATACACTGATCCTTTTTAGACCATACTTTTGAATTCTTTATCTGACATTTCATCATCTTTAAAATATTTGGAGTCAGTTACTGGTGAATTATTAAATTTAAGAGGCATTGTGTTGCCTCATTTTTTTTCATATTTCTGGTATAGTTTTTCATGCATCTGTTGGGATGGATTTTATACTTTAGTTTTTTTTTAATGCATCACTTGGGATTAATTTCTCTTACAATTTTATGTGTGGGCCATTTGAAAATATGGCCTTCCCTTGCCAAATTGTCCTAGAGTCATTGAGATTAAAATCCACTCATGGGAGCAACATTTACAACCTTTATGTTAATTCTGTTTTTGCTATAGGAATGGATGTCCAAGAATGTGACCTGAGGGCCCACCTTGAGCCATTATCATTACATTCTGGTCATTAATTTAGTTTTTTTATTTTAAAATGCAGCTGAAGTTTGTGGTTAATTTACATTACTGGGGTATATATTGAAGCAAGGTGTGCTGTCTTTTGGATGGATTTAGTACAGCAACAGAGTCTTTACCTGGAGAGCTTGTAGTGTCCCTAGAGATTCCCATCGCCACACAGGAAAAGGGAAACAATAACAAAAACTGAAAAGGACAATGTACAATATTCACATAAATACTTTGTGCTTACTATGACTTCTACAACACTAATTACTACAAAAATAGTAATGGTATAGTTAGCATATGTCAAACAGCAAAAATAAGATCATGAACTAGATAAGAAATTAAAGTTAACAGCATATGTTGACTATGTCATCCATAACATTAATAAATGCAATAGCATAAACAATTTCACTGTATGGAACAGCAAGGAAAGTGACCTATATTCTACCATCTTGAAATTCCTTCCAAGAAAAAAAGACTCTTAATGAAAAATCAAGGAATTTTCTCCACTTAAATCAAAACTGTGGAAGAGAATGCATGGTTCATTGCTTGTTCCCCGATCTTTTTTCATTTCTTCTTGGGCTTTGGAGGGGGGGAGGTGGATAGAAAATGCACACCGGTGTGCATGTAAGAACCTGGGGTTGTTAACACCGTCTCCTTTTTTGTTACTCACTAAACTCCCAGCCAGAGTGGTATAAAACTGAAACTGGTTGAAACTGAAAGCTACTTATATTCTACCTGTATAAATTAGAATGAAATGGGAAGTACCATCAACTGGAGTTTTGTCTGCACTGACAAGATCAGTGCACTCCTATGAGAGATTTCTGGCAACTGGGGCTTAGGTCTAATAAGGACTTAGGGCTTTATTGGGTTGTGATTTCTCTGTTGAAATTAGATCAACACACACCTAGGGCCAGGCAGATGCCCATTTCTGCTAGGAGTCTGCATCTCCAGAACCTCCCAAGAATTCTATTCAAGGGGCAAGGGAGCCAATCCTCCTCACACTTTGCTGCCAATGAATACAGTTTTCCCAGCCTTAGTCCCTGAGCATATTTACACCTGGAGTTTCCTGACTTTTCAGCTGAGTACATGATCTGTCAGACTTAAGGGAAAAAGACTTGCACACTCCTTTTTTTTTTTTTTTTCTGACTTTGAATACCCCTGGGTACTATCTTCTCTGTGCCTGTTTTACGACTTTCTAGGCCCCGCATTATGTGCTTGTTGGGACAGGATGGAAGTGTTTACTATGATCTCCCAGGTTCCCATAGCAACAAACTTGAGCTTGACCTCCTCAAGATGTCTACCTCCTTACCTCCCCATGTGCCAATGGAAAGAGCACTTTCCAAACACCAGTTCGCTGTGCAGCCTCTGTATCAACTAAATTCAGGATGTTTTTCTGATCCACAGGTTTTTCCATGCCAAATGTGTTCATTGTGTTTCTCTGTTATCCCTCCCCTCTGTGGTGAACCAGCATTGCCTCCCTGCTGCTGCAATTGGCTTGGCTCCAGTGAACTCATTCCTTGTACAATGCACCTGAATTTCAGAGCTTCAATGACACTCTGACTGTCAAAAATTAAATTTTAGTGAATTCCATCTTTCAACCACCTTGCTAAGAACTTGCATGAATCTCAAGCCATGGAGCAACCAGAAATGCAGTCTCCCTCTAATGTGCCATCTTAAATCTTCCCAAAAGCATGAAAAATTTAATAAGTGCTGCAGATCCTGGACAGAGAGGAAGTAATGAGTCACTTAAGGCAGGAATAAAGATGGAGGCAGGGAGAGCAGGTTTCTGCAATTTCTTTCCCATATATCAAATCATCCTACAGACATTTGTATCAATAGTAGTTCTTTATTCATTGTTCTTGGGACCTCTCAGACTGGCTAATCAGAGCAATAGTTGTTCTTTGTGAAACCATCAAAGGCCCTTTTCTAAAGGCACTTGACTGGCCAGTGAAATTTGAATGTAGAAAACTTAATGGTCATTTTGAAATTTTAGCTTTTTTTTTTTTTTATTTGAAAAGGGCAAAATGCAATTCCAATGAAGAAACTTATATTACTTTTGCTTTAAAATTGTTGCTTTTTCTGATGTTATCTTTAAAAAGAACAGAATGCCAGATGATTTGAACATAACTATAGAACAGTGCATGATTGAATAAATGAGTGAAATGTCATAAAAATTTTAATATAGGTAGAATTCTTCTCACTAGATTAAAAAAAAAAATCGTGGAAGCAGCAAGCCTGGTGCCAAACACTTTGGTAGTTTTTTCATACAAAAATAAAATACCTGTTCCATTCTTTTGAGCAATATCTGTGAAATATTACTAACCTCTGTGGCAGAGGTTGCTTAATCTGCAAATTTATCAGCTAAAAAACCATTATTATTGCTAATAACCCTTATTCACATTACCCAGAGAATTGCTTTTTCTTCCATTCCTCAACCAATGGAGTAAGCCATAGTAGGTTACTGGAGCCTATTAAATTTTCGCACATCATTAGTCCTTACCTCCCTTAAAGTTTTAGCTTATATTTTTCTTTTATGTCATTTTCTCCACAAAGACATTTTCTTTCTACTAAGGAAAAATATTGAGTGGTATCTAATGCTGTTGAGTAAATCATTGGTGTCATTTTGTTTAAAAATTAAAGTGCTGGTTCAAGTGGGTATGTTAAAATTTGGCAGTTTAGTCCATTTGATAACAACATATAAAATATAATCCATCTGTTTTGGTGTATGAATTTAAAAAATAACTATACCTACCAAAAACATACATAGTTCAGTTTTCCATGATTCAACATGATTGAGTTTATTATCAAAACAACTTTTTAGACTTTTCATGTTTGTAATGTCAGATAATTTATTTAACTATTGATATGCAGTCATTTGGCTCATTCTATCAAAGTGTTGCTATCTTAAATGAAAAGTGTTTTCAGGGAATGGCATATACGCAAAGAAAATAGGCCTTCTTTCCATCTTCTAAAAATTTGCTATTTTTTTCAAAAATTTCTGGAGCAGATGGCAACCTTTCAATCAGCAATGAGTATTCTCCTTTTACAAATATGTAAAACCAGACTTGGTAACCACATTTATAATAGTTTCTCAAACATTTTTCTTGATAAAAGAAAAATTTTAGAACAATTAAAAATTTTGCAAAGTTTATTTGAGCAAATGATTCAGATAGTAACTTCAACCAGAACAGGTTCATATAAGTTCACCTACAGAGAAATGTAGGTACTATTTATAGACAGAGAATTGAAATGACGCATATGCACAGCTTGATTGGCTAAGGCTCAGCATTTGCCTCATTTGCGCATGTACAGGGAGACATTTGCAGTATATGGGCATGGTCTCATCAGGGGCGGCCTAAGCTTGAATGAAACTCAGCTGCTATGATCAGCTGAGACTCAGCTACTTATTACAAGAATATACTGGTAAGGAAGTTTGCAGTTTATTTACATACTAAGTCATGGTGCAGTTTGCTATGTAGAGATTCAAAGCACAAATGCCGCTTTAGGCCAAGTTTAATAATTTTAAGGCCACAAATAGTTCTTTTAAAACTAAGACTTAAACTCTAAGTTGGAATATGTGTTGTGAATATCAGGAAAACTAAGCTCTCTTTCTCATTAGGATCATGACAGAAAAGTCTGCCAGTTTTCATAATAGCTGAAGTAGGATTAACAAATTGGGTGCATGCATTAATTCCTGAGTAATCAAATTTTTAATGATTAGTGAATAATATATCTTTATGATTGAGCTGGTTGAATCATTCTTAGAAGTAACATTTTAAAGTATTGGCTTAGAATATAAAGAACTTGGAAGTCATTACCCCTTTCTTTGCAACAAGGAAAACTCTGAACAAACTGAATCAACAACTCCACAAATCTATCAGAAAATTGAAGTCACAAAAGAAAATTGCTGCCTCTCAAACTGGAGACTCCAAACAGGAAAGAATCAAACTCACTGGGCACAGATACCACTGATGAATCCTGATTAGAATGCTTACAGGATCCTGGTTAATGCTTACTTCCTCCCTCCCTTCCTTCCTTCCTTTCTCCCTCCTCCCTCCCTCCCTCCCTCCCTTCCTTCCTTCCTTCCTTCTTTCCTTCCTTCCTTCTAGACTGAGCATGGACTAACTTCAGTGAGGAAAAACTTGGAGTTTAGTCTTAGGAGGGATCCCACACTTTCATGAATTTTACCTTCGGAAGATCTACCAGGTTCTCAGGAAGATAAATTGGAGGAAAAACACTCCATCTGTACTTCCTGCAAAGAGAAGGGAGAAGGAACCTGTACTAAGAGGAAACTATTTTACCAGACCTTAGCCAACTTATCTTTTACCAGAGCATAACTAACTTGAAGAAAGGGAAAAACTTGAAACTCCAGTCTCCTCCAGCCTCCTTTCTCACCTTATGGAGTGTGAAAAGAAAAAGCTGAGAAACTCTTATCAAGGTTATAGCCCAGAATCACAGGCTTAATACAATCTTGCAATCTAATCATAGGATAGAGAGAACTTCCTACATTAGGACTCCTGTAAAGTAAGAGGGGATTACGCCTGAAAGAACCACCTTTCAGACCTTGTAGAAAGGAATCTAGGGAACTTAAATTCCACAGGGGTGGCCCAAACAAGGACACTAGGTGAAAATGGAATCAAAATAAATACCAGTCATAAAAAAACACTTTAACATAAATGAAGAAGAATGTCTAACGGGCTTATTGGTATACTGGAAATAATCAGTGAGTTCAAAGATATATTAACAAAACTGAAAAAGCAAAGAGAAAAAGAAGACACTTAAGGGACTCGTTAGCTACAAATGATGTTCATTATGTTTGTAATGGTATGTGTTTGCCTCATACTTGTGAGAGTTAAATTTTTAAACAATAATTTGGAATTCATACAACTTTGGAGCTTCATTTTCCCAACATGCTGCTGCTTCGGAAAACATTTTTATCATCATTATACATTATTTTACTCAAGTCTGCTATTTCCACACCTCTAGCCTTATACCCCCTTGACATCCCTACCAACTATCCCAATAAGTCCAACAACGTACTCTAGGGAAATGGAGAAATTGTGACCTCATACACTCAGGAATACAGGACTAGGCTGATGAAATTACCCTCCCACTTCAGAAAAGGGTAATGGCTTACAAAGCAAAAAATTACTTTTTTCTTTTCCATATAGAAGCTGTTATCATCTAGTATAGGAATGTGACTATATGAAATGCTAGAAAGAAAACATGTCTCTCAAAAGAAATGTCAAATCTTAATGCACAACTTCTGAGACATTATACTTTCTATATTTAGTTTCAATCAAAAATGACCCAATCAACAAATGGGCCAAGGACCTGAACAGACACTTCTCAGAGGAGGACATACAATCAATAAACAAGTACATGAAAAAATGCTCACCATCTCTAGCAGTCAGAGAAATGCAAATCAAAACCACCTAAGATACCATCTCACTCCAGTAAGATTGGCAGCCATTCTGAAGTCAAACAACAACAAGTGCTGGCAAGGATGTGGGGAAAAGGGTACTCTTGTACATTGCTGGTGGGACTGCAAACTGGTGCGACCAATTTGGAAAGCAGTATGGAGATTCCTGGGAAAGCTGGGAATGGAACCACCATTTGACCCAGCCATTGCCCTTCTCGGACTATTCCCTGAAGACCTTAAAAGAGCGTACTACAGGGATACTGCCACATCGATGTTCATAGCAGCACAATTCACAATTGCTAGACTGTGGAACCAATCCAGATGCCCTTCAATAGATGAGTGGATTAAAAAAATGTGGCATTTATACACCATGGAGTATTACGCAGCACTAAAAAATGACAAAATCATGGAATTTGCAGGGAAATGGATGGCACTAGAGCAGATTATGCTTAGTGAAGCTAGCCAATCCCTAAAAAACAAATACCAAATGTCTTCTTTGATATAATGAGAGCAACTAAGAACAGAACAGGGAGGAAGAGCAGGAAGAAATGGTTAACATTAAACAGAGACATGAGGTGGGAGGGAAAGGGAGAGAAAAGGGAAATTGCATGGAAATGGAGGGAGACCCTCAATGTTATACAATATTACATATAAGAGGTTGTGAAGGGAAGGGGAAAATAAACAAGGAGGGAAATGAATTACAGTAGACGGGGTAGAGAGAGAAGATGGGAGGGGAGGGGAGGGGAGGGAGGATAGTAGAGGATAGGAAAGGTAGCAGAATACAACAGTTACTAATAGGGCATTATGTAAAAATGTGGATGTGTAACCGATGTGATTCTGCAATCTGTATTTGGGGTAAAAATGGGAGTTCATAACCCACTTGAATCTAATGTATGAAATATGATATGTCAAGAGCTTTGTAATATTTTGAACAAACAATAAAAAAATACAAAAAAATGAAATTAGCAAACACTTTCTATAAATAAACAAAAATGATAAATTTACAGGCAAATTGCAGAATGTTCCACTAGTGATGAGGAAAACATAAGGAATTTTAAAATGTTAAAAGACTTGCAAATGTTATTACACTTGAATATTCAAAGAGATTTTCTTTTAGGATTCTGTCACACTTGATGCATTTCTGGAAATTTATAGCAAAATATCTAAATTTCACTGGAGTTGTGGACTAAATCAAAGTAAATATTTGATGAATAGCATTAATTGAAAAAAATCTGTTCGACATGTGAACTAATTTCCCTGGTTTTATGTTTTGTAGTCTTTCACTGCTTACCTGTTGAAGTGGAGAATTTTTTAAAATAATGATTTGTTTCCTGTTCCCCTATTTCCATAAAGGTTGGATGGAAATGGTGTGCACCCTCCCCTGACTTTTCTTTTTTGTCTGACAATTTGATCAACAGGGCACGTAAAGAGGGACTATGGAGAAAATATGAAGAGTACTTTTTAAGGACAGAGAAAGAAATGAAGGAGAAAAACAAATGTTAGGATAAGCATAAAAATAAAATAGTTCCTGGGGAGAAGATTTTAGGATGGAAAAAGATGGACAATAGGGAAAAGAGAATAATTTCAAAGAGATGAACCCAGGTTTCAGGCATTTTGTCCTTGCCTTTGTTATCAGGTATCACAATAGAGTTCTTATTTCACTAGAATAAGCTTGAATGTAGAAAAATAAAGGAGGCATCAAATTCTAAGACTATTCTTCAGGTTATCATCTACTTTCATTAATATACGTGTCCTGCCTCTTTCTCCTTATAAACCTTGCCCCTCATAAGTCTGAAGGAACATAAACATAGCTCAGAAGTTATTATGTATAACGACCCTGAAAATCATCTCTTTTGAAATAATTTATTTTGGAATAGTGGAATAAAGTGCTAAATTCATCTTAGTGTGCTGCTTCCTTATTTCTTATTAGTGTTTTAAAATATTTCTGATTTCTGTCAATCTTTATGTAATCTCAAACTGTTTCATTGACAACAAAAATTCTAAAAATCTATTTTAAAAAACTTGTAAACCTGTTTTAAAAAGATAACCTTGCAACTAACTTTTCATCTCCATCTATTTTCATTAAGGAAAATAGCTTCTACACAATCACAACCCTGGGTATGCTATTCATAAAATTTGAATCCCTGATCGCATGGTTAACTTGCATGATCAGAGAAAACTTATTGCTAAATTTTTGCTTATTTTTCTGTGCCGAGATATTAAAAGTATAATTGCAAATTATATTGTTTATATACATGTTTATGTGTATGTACAGACACATACTATACACTCAGTGAAGGTGTTTCATATATTCTACATAGGGCATAAAAGTAACTGTTTTATTAGTATTTCCTTATGAAATTTATATCTTTCATTCATTTACATCTCTGCTAAGTTCAATGAGGTTTTATCAAATTGGTTAACTTTTAAAATTTGAGTCCTTTTTTATTTTTCATGTCTTATCTATTTCATGTTTTTTATAGTTTTTTTTTATCAATTATATGTTAAAAATTACACATTATGCTAAAATATGCCACCCAAGGTTTTTGCCTTGGAGCAATTAGCTCTGGGTAAAATCTTTCAGGGAATATTAATAGCACACAGGAACAATGTATAAGTAGCTTCCCCAAAAAACCCAGGGAATATTACAGTTGAGCTTCCCTTTTATCTTTATATATATACATTTGTGTTTCTTTGCTCTTAATCCTGAAGAATATTTCCCATTTAAGATTTTTGTCCTACTATTGTCATTTATCTCAACATAAATCACCATCCTATTTACAAAATGCTCATTGCGATCTTTGGAGGGCCAGAGCTAGGGGAGAAGTCATCTTGGTAGCCTTTATTGTACATTTTGGGGATCTAATGTTAGTGATACAAGTCGTTCCAAAGAAATAGCATCATTTGTAAGCTGTGTGAGGTTTCTTTCATTTTCTGACCCAGTCCTGTTTCCTCCAGACATGCTTTAGGAAGCACTGTGAGTGGATAGTTCTGAGCCTGCTTCCGCATGCTTGACCTCAGTTGTGGTGGGTCCCATTTAGTTGCCAGTACTCCACATCAAGGGTGCTGCCAGAGACTGCTTTAGCCATGGTGTAGAAATTGTTCTCCTCCCTAGATCCTACTATGATGAGCACCTGTGTCCAAAGCAAGTATTCCAAAGTGAATGTAAATATTCAATAAAATTTAAGAAATTGATTCTAGGTTTCATGTTGTTGACCCCAAAGCTACCTGTACAGAGATGCATAGATGAAGAATGAGGTCACATAGCTACCTGAGTGCGTCTTGTCACATCTGGATCAATGACTTGAAGTAGGTTTCGGATGTGGAGTGGGTGGGTGTCACACATAAGCATCTGTTTGCCCTTTTCTTTCAGTCTTCTCTTTAACCTCTTTCCCTTTTGTCTGGAACTCACCCTCACCCACACACATAAGCACTCTGAATTTTCCAACTGCTCTGTTGTCAGATATCCCCTTGGATCTTTCCAATTTTGCAGCCTAAAGCATGTGCTGGAAATTCTCAGCTTTTCACCCATGTGCTGATGATTTTCTACTGATCTTGCTGGAAAGAGGGGGTATGTCACAGTTTCTTTATCTTCTGGCTGTATTAAAGGAGTATAATGATGACTCTCACATTTGGAGAGAGAAAATGGATGACAGAGTGGAGCTTATTTTCACCAGAGTATCTGAAAGCAAACATACCTCCCACTGTGAGGATTCATTCATTTCTAAAGGTTCCCATCTGGTCTCTGTGAGAAATCCATATTCTTTCTATTAACATAACTTTGACCTTATTTATAAGAAATAAATAACTAATAACTCTGCCCTTATTATAGCACAGGAGCCTCCCCTTTTCATGCCCTGGGCTACAGTAAAAATTCTTGTTAACAGGCAATGAATGGTGCTATGCCTATTTAAATATCTCCAATTCCTAGATTTCTTCTGAAACAATAGGAGAGATGAGGATGAATTTTAATTCACCAAATCATTCTTACAACATAATTTGTCCAGTAGTGCCCTGAAATTAGTAATGGAATACACATAGTCTCTGAATCTACTTTCTTTATTCTCAAACCAGTATAGGATTTGTGCCCTTTGTCAAATAGAAATATCTTCAAGTATCTTTATGAAATATCCATTTTATTTCTTTATTTTCAAGCTTTCAAGATAAAGTTATTCTAGAACTAAAATTATGGCAGGACAATGTACAAAATTAGCTCAGAGTATCTGTGATTTTTTGTTTGAGAATGTTTTTCTCTTTGCAGTCATTAGATAGCTGAACTTTGAGGGCTATTTCAGTTTAATGTTGAAAAAATAATACAAAAGCAGTCATGGCTGCTGTTTTCAAAAATATTTTCACAATTTTTTTTGAAAGTCACCAAATGTTCTACTTAAAATCTTTGATTTCTACAAAAGTGAGCTTGACATACTCACCCATTTTTAAAAAAAAGACCTCAAGCTATTTAGACTATTTGTAATGTTTTTGATAAACAATATTAATCAGAACTCTAATTTTTCTGAATGCTCTCACATTTTCCCTTTGAGATGTATTCTGGTACCTGCTGCTTTTTCCTGGGTTCATCTGAAACTTGCTGTGATCCCTAATCCTCCAGCAGTCTGTTATGGACACTTGGAGCTAGTACTCATCCTGACATCTAGCATTTATATGTCCTCCTTTGCTTTTATCACTATCTTGTCTCTATTCCTTTCCTCAGTATTTCCTGGACACTATCTTTCTATCTATGAACTGATTTTCATCTTTTAAAATTATCTGATATAACTGGGGAAAGTTTCAAGATGGAAGCATAGAGGACACTTTCCTGGCTGTTTCATGGTGTGAAACCAAGAAAAGTTAAGCAGCTTCTCAGTAAGGTTGGTGAGCAAAAATAAATAAATGAAAAAGAGGGTCATTCAAAGTGGATTGGGGACACTGGAGTTTGGATTTAGTAAGGAAGAAATCCCCAGCACCATAGCTACTTCTGCACCTGGAGGTACTAGCCACAACCTTACCTCCACATGCAAAGTGTAGGGATATGAGAATTAAAGGAACCTGCATTTTTAGGAGGCCTAAGGCATGGGTATGGAGAGTTTAGAGAGCAAAGACACCGTCTGATTAAGCTGATTAAGCACAATATCCCTGTGCAGAAAAGAAGCTGAATCTGTCCTGGTTGCATGCAGCGGACAGTGAAAGGAATCATTTTGCAGCCATAGTGAGGTAACCAGCAGCTAGGGGAGCCACTTCCTGGCAAACCCGAGTTTGGCCCAAAATACTGTGCTGGCAAACCACACTGCACGATGTAGACTATGCCTAAGAGACCAGGATAAAATCAAATGTGGAGAGAAGTTTACACAGGAGAATATTGGTCATGGAAGTCCACTTGGCTCTCCCCTTCCAATCCAGCCTCTTGCAGGACTGGCTGGGAGAAATGCACCTGCCAGGGAATTCCAAAGAGTGGGGATGGGAGAGATTGAGCTTTTGGAGATAGAACTGGAGACCAGGAAACATGGGGTCTGCAGGTGACATAGTGGGCTAAGAATTGGCTCCTTGACCACATGAGTAAAACCCATGGGGTTCAGTCTTGTAGTGTGAATGGGCAATAGCTGTGTCTTGGAGGTGTGCTGATGTGAAATCTCCAGAACAACTGGCATTCAGCAAGGAATCTCTAGCATACCTAAGCCTAAACCCCATCTGCAGGAGTTATGCATATGGATAACTTCTCTCCAGGAATCCACTCTGAGAGTGGGATATCACACTCTTAGATGACCCCACCAAACACTGCTGACAAGAGAAGCTGAGAATCTTTTGAATTCTAATGGAAACAATTCTTTAACTTTTCATCAGGATTCCTCCTCCTCCTCCTCCTCCTCCTCCTCCTCCTCCTCCTCCTCCTCCTCCTCTTCTTCTTCTTCTTCTTCTTCTTCTTCTTTCCTTCTTCTCCTTCTCCTTCTCCTTCTTCTTCCTTCCTCCTCCTCCTTCTTTTTCCTTCCTCCTCCTCCTTCTTCCTTTTTTCTTCTTGTGACCTTAATGGTTCATGGACATTTATATATATTTTTATTTGCATTTTTTTCTCATTTTTAGCATTTTTGAAATCAGTTATTTTTCATGTGTCGGTTTTTTTGAGAGCTAGGATGTTTGATTGCTATATTTCAGTTTTATTCTGTATTTCTTTAATTTTAAAATTTTATGTTTTTCTCCCATTAATCCATTTACATTGATTCACTTTTCTTATGCTGATAGCAAATCTGTATTATTCTTTCACTCTTCTTTAATTTAGTTTTTCTTTTCTCCTCCACCCTCAAAATCATCACACCCCATATCACCTCTGTTCTCTCCCTGTCCACCATTCAAAATTGTAAATCCTTTTGGAAAATTACTATTTTTATTGTAAGCAATAAATGATCTTATTACTTCTCTTTACCGAGATAGTTAACATTGTAGATGTCATAGCAGGAACTATTTGGTTTAATAATATATGTTGTTTTCATTTGTTATTATTTGTCTCAGTGTAAAGAATGAGGTACTGGAAAACTTCAGGGACACTATAAGTACACAAGGTAGAAATGCTACTGCCTCAGACCCATACTGTTAGATGGGTAGACACACCAACCAAAAAAAGGGGGGGGGGCACAAATTGGCCCAAACAAACCAATATACTCTAGTAATAGAATTCATTCACACCACAGTGGGAGAAATGTCAGAAAAGGAGTTTAGAATGCACATAGTTAAACTGACCTGTGAAGTAAAGTTTGATGTAAGGAATGAAATTTGAAAATATAGGATGGGAAAGATCATGTCGATAAAGAAATAGAGATTCTGAAAAAAAAAATCTTTGAATGAAGGAATCAATAAACCAAATTAAAAATTCAATTGAAAGCATAAAAACACACTGGATCACTTCAAAGACAGAGTCTCAGGTAATGAAGATAAGATATATAATCTTGAAAATAGTTGACCATGAGGAAAATATTCTAAGAGACCATGAGCAGAACTTCCAAGAAATATGGGATAACATGAAAAGACCAAATGTAAGATTATCAGAATAGATGAAGGTTTGGAGATACAAACTAAAAGGATGCACAATCTTTTCAGTGAAATAATATGGGAAAAAATTTCCAAACCTAAAGTGAAATGGAAAACCAAATACAGAAGGCTTACAGGAGGCTTACAGGACCCCCAAAATACAAATTTACAACAGTATACTAAGTCATGTTATGAAAATGCCTAACATACAGAATAAAGATAGAATTTTAAAACATCCAGGAGGTAAAACAACAGGTAACATTTAGAGGGAAACCAATCCAGCTGATTTCTCATCCCAGATCCTAAAAGCTAGGAGGTCTTGGAATAAAATATACCAAGCTTTGAAAGAAATGGATGTCAGCCAAGAAACTAAATACACAGCAAAATTAAGCTTCATAGTTGACAATGAAATAAACAAAAGTTAAAAGAATTCACAACTACAAAGCCTTCATTACAAAACATAATAAGATATTTAATGAAGAAATGAAAAAGTTAAAACTGAACCTGCAAAGATAGGAACTAAACTAGTATAATAATCGAAAGAGAAACTAATTCAAATGAAAAAATGAATCAACATGACAAGGAATAAAAATACTTTCTCAATAATAAAATTGAATGTCAGTGGCCTAAACTCTTCAATCAAAAGACATACACTGGCAGATGGCATTAGGAAACAATATAATATGCTGCCTCCAAGAGACTTACCTCATAGGCAAAGACATCCACAAACTGAAGGTGAAAAGATGGGAAAAAACATATTACTCATGTGTATCTTGTAAACAAGCAAGGGTATCTAATCTCAGATAAAGTGAACTTCAAGCCAATCAGAAGGGAAAAGAAAGGACATTTCATACTACTTAAGGGAATTATACATTAACAAGACATAACAACCATAAAGATTTATGCCCCCAAATAATGGAACATCTACATACATTGAACAAACCTTTCAAAGATCTCAAATAGACCACAACACTCCTCTCTCACCCCTGGAAAGAACAAAAACTAAATTAAGAAACTATCAAACTAAAAAATAAGGATTTTGACTTAACATAGAATATTTCATCCATCAATGATTGAATACACTTTCTTCTTAGGAGTGTGTGGCTCCTTCTGTAAAATGCCACAAAACAACTCTAAGCAAATACAAATAAATAAATAAATAAAGCTAATGCCTGATATCAGACCATGATGAAATGAAATTATAAATCAATGATAAAATTAGAATAGAAGCTATTCTAACACCTGGAGACTAAATAATATGTTATTGAATAACCAACGGATAGTGTAAGAAATCAAGGATGAAGTAAAAAATGTGCTTAGAGTTAAATGAGAATAATACAACATATCAAAATCTCTGAGATACTATGGAGGCAGTGCTGAGAGGAAAGTTCATTGTATTGAACTCATTCATTAAAATAATAGCAAGTCAACAAATAACCTACCATTACATCTCCAAGCCCTAGAAAAAGAACAAATCAACACCAAAGGCAGTAGAAGACAGGAAATACTTAATTGAAATCAATGAAATTGAACCAAAAAAATGATGAAACAAAACTTGGTTCTTTGAAAAAATAAAATTGATAAATGTTTAGCCAAGATAAAGAAGAGAAGGTGACAGAAAACCCAAATTACTAAATTCATGATGAAAAAGGAAATATCACAAAAGGCACTATTGAATACAGCCAATCAAACTATTTTGAAAACTTATACTCTAATGAAATAGAAAATATTGAAGATATTACAAATTTCTAGAGACATAATATCTACTCAGATTGAATCAAGATGACATAGAAAATTTAAACAGATTCCATTTCAAGCAGTGAAAATAAAGATGCCTTCAAAAGCCTACCAAGAAAGAAAACTCAGGACCAGATGGATTCTCAGCTGAGTTCTACCAGCCCTTCAAATAAGAACTAACACCAAATTATTCCATGAAATATAAAATGAGGGAACCCATCCAAACTCATTCTGTGAAGCCAGTATCACCCTGATACCAAAACCAGAAAAAGACACATCAAGGAAAGAAAACTTCAAACCTATATCCCTGAAGATAGATGTAAAAATTCTTAAAATGGTGGCAAATCACATAAAAAACATATTAAAAAGATATTTCACCATGACCAAGTGGAGTTCATCCTAAGGGTGTAAGGTGATTCAACATACGGAAATCAATAGACATAATTCATCATATCAATATACTTAAAGACAATCACGATTTATTTCAATAGATGCAGAATAAGCATTTGACAACATGGGGATCCATTCATGTTCAAAACACTAGAAAAACTAGACATAGTAGGAATGCACCTCAACATTGTAAAAGCTATATATGCCAAACCCAAGGCCAACATCATTCTCAATAGAGAAAAATTGAAAACATTCCCTCTAAAACCTGGAACAACACAGATATGCCCCTTTTCACCACTTCTATTCACCATAGTCTGGAAACTAGTTAGAGCAATTAGAAGAAATGTAAGCAATACAAATAGAAAAAGCAGAGCTCAAAGTATCCCTTTTTGTGGATAACATGATTCTATATTTAGAAGCCCCTCAAAAAATCCACCAGAAAACTTCTAGAACTCATAAATTCAGGAAAGAAGCAGTATATAAAATTAACACCCACAAGTCAATTGCACTCCTATGTATCAGTGATGAATCAATTGAAAGAAATTATGAAAACTTTCCCATGCATAATAGCCTCAAAAAATAAAATATTTAGGCTTCAATATAACAAAAGAGGTGCAAGACCTCTACAATGAAAACTACAGAATACTGAAGAAAGAAATTTCATTTTCTTGGATAGAATTAATATTGTCAAATTGGCCATACTACCAAAAGTGCTATAGAGATTTAATGTAATTCCCATTAAAATTCCAATGATATTCTTTATAGAAATAGCAAAAGCAGTCATGAAATTTATTTAGAAAAACAAGAGAATGTGAATAGCTAAAGCAATCCTTAGCAATAAAAGTGAAGCAGAAGGAATCAATACCAGACCTTAAATTATACCACAGACTATAGTTACAAAAATAGCATGGTATTGGCACCAAAACAGACATGGAGACCAATGGTACAGAGTAGAAGACAGACAAACCCACATAAATACAGTTATCTCATACTAGACAAAGGCACCATAAACTTACATTGGAGAAAAGATAGCCTCTTCTTCAAATGGTGCTTGGGAAATTGGAAATACATATGTAGTAGATTGAAATTTAACCATATATATCACCATGCACAAAATTCAAAGAGGATTAAGGACTTGGGCAGTAGACCAGAGACCCTTCATCTACTAGAAGAAAAGGTAGACCCATCTCTCCCTTATGTCGAACAGAGTTCTTCAACAAGACTCCTAAAGCACAAGAAGTAAAATCAAGAAGCAATAAGTGGGATGATTTCAAATTAAAAATCTTCTTCACAGCAAAGGAAATAATTAAGAATGTGGAGAGCCCACTGAAAGGGAGAAAACTTTTACCATTTATACCTCAGATAGATCACTAATCTCTAGGGTATATAGAGAACTCAAAAAACTTAACACACACACACACACACAAAAAAAAAAAAAAACAATGAATAAATTAGCAAAGAAACGGAACAGACACTACACAGAAGAAGAAGAAGAAATACAATTGTTCAACCAAAAAATAATCAACATCTATAGCAATTAGAGAAATGCAAACTAAAACTATACTGAGATTCTATCTCATTCCAGTCTGGATGGCAATTATCCAAAATACAAGTTACAATGTTGGCAAGGATGTTGGGGGAAAGCTATTCTCAGTAAATTGCTGGTGGGACTGAAAACTGGTGCAACCACTCTGGAAAGCAGTATGGGGATTCCTCAGAAAACCTGGAATAGAACCACCATTTCATCCAGTTAGTCCACTCCTCAGAATATATCCAAAGGACTTAAAAATCATCATACTTATATTAATGTGGCCTCATTAATATTTGTAGCAGCTCAATTCACAATAGCCAAGCTATTGAACCAACCTAAGCACCATTTAACAGATGAATGGATAAAGAAAATGTGGTACATATACATAATGGAATATTACTCAGCCATAAAGAATGAAATTATGGCATTTGCCACTAAATGATTGGAACTACACCAAAAATCAATTATGCTTTCAGATATGTAATTTCTAGCTCCTAATAAGTGAGGGGCTGGAATCGAAGTTCCCTGGATTGGACAAAGTGAAATGAAGGGAAGGATGGGGGGGGGGTGGGGATAAGATAGTAGAATGAATTGGACATAACTATGTTCTTATATGAATATATAACCAGTGAATCTCTGTATCATGTATAATCACAAAAATGGGAAGTTATACTCCATGTATGTATGATATTTTAAAATACATTCTACTGTCATGTATAACTAAAAAGAAATTTAAAAGTTAAAAGAATTAACTATTTTCATCATTTTATGGTTGGATTTGTCTTCTTTTCTTATGGGTCTTAGGGGGGAAGGAGAGTGATCTAATGATAATGTGTGTATGGATAATAGCAAATGCATCTTATCCCTCCACTGTTCTAAATGAACCACTATTTTAACAGTTTATTGATTCCATATAGTGTCATGTGCCAGCTATCATGCTCAAGATCCTTGGGATACAAAGATGAAGGACCTTGTGAAGTAAGCCCCAGAGAAATGTCTTCTCTGTGTAATTTGCTCTACTGGTTTATCATGTTGAATAATTCATGGCCTCAAGCCCACTATAGTGGCAAACTATTATAGTTCACCATGTACCTATGTGATCTGGTATTGACATTTGAATCATATATGCTATCTGGACATGGTACAGAATGAAGTTAGTCTGAAAAGTTATTATCTATAAATGATTGGGAAGGTTCTGAAATCTTGATTTACTTTTTAAAAATTTATGGAAATTATCTTAAAATATAAAATATATCTCCCTTTACAACCCTTTGTGAATGATTTGGCCCAGAATATGTGAAATAGAAATACAATAAAGCAATTGTAAGATAACAATATAAAATAGTGACCAAAGCTATGATTCAGGGGCTGGGGTTGTAGCTCAGCAGTAGAGTGCCCACCTAGCGCATGTAAGGCCCTGGGTTCTATCCTCAGCACCACCATAAAAATAAATAAAACAATGGTATTGTGTCTAACTATAACTTTAAAAATAAATAAATAAATAAAAGCTGTGATTCATTTTTATACAAAATAGCTTAAATAAATATATCCATGTTTTTCAAATTGTTTTTATTTAAGAAATGCATTTAACACTATTTTTTACATTGCAAGAAATAAAATTTGTTGATATTTGTTAATTTCTTACCATGTGGTAGCTGCTTCACCTTACATGTGTTCTGGTATTTAACATCCTAGGTGAGATGTGCTTTGAAGTCAAATGTCTAGCCAGTTTGTGCTATATTTGAAGAATAATAACTTAAAACCATTACGATTTGTAGTTTTTAATCTTTTATGCATATACAATATTTTCTTTGTAATTATGTGCCAGGTCAGCTTTGTGTAACTGTGACAAAATACTTGAGATAAAAAAACTTGAAAGGTTTATTTTGTCCCAGGGTTTCAGAGGTTTCATTCTATGAAAGCTGCTGCTTGACTATGTTGCCTTGGACAGATAGTAGCAAAATAATTCATGTTAGGAATGCATGGCAGAGGAGGACTATATGCTCATGGTTATAGAGAAGCAAGAGAGAGGAAGGGGCTGGACTTAAAATATTTCTTTCAAGGGCAGATCCTTGCTGACCTAACTTCATCTCTTTAGGTCCCACCTTTTAACAGCTCCCCTACCTTGGAGATCATGCCTTCAACACAAGGTATATTCAAGCTCTTAAAGTGAGGTTCCCTTTACAATCAAGTATCTCCTCAAATTCTTTCTTGCTCAGATGCTGTAACTTATGATACCTTTTCTGGTTCCTTTCCTGTCTCCATTTTTACTTTTTACTAACAACAGTACAAGGTGAAGTATGCAGTTTTGAGACTACAAATCACAACAATCTGCATGAAGAGAACCCTTCCATTTCCCACTTTTCATTGTTAGATACATTGTTTTACTCCCACCCTTTCCTCCTGTCTTTGCTCCTATGTACTTGCTCTCTCTGAGAGCCTGAGAAGTCAAGGAGTTCTAAAATGAAGTTCAAATTTACTTCAGTCCCTCTGTATAGCTCCCTATACATCTTCCTTGTAAATATAACCAAAGCTGAGAGTGAGCTGAGTGGCATTTCTGTTATCAGTAACCAACCTTAGAAACATCCAGAAAAGGGTTTAACTTAAAGAAATATTATGGGGGAAAATCTGTAAAATTTATTTACTTCTACAACAAACTGAAAAAGAAATCATTGATTAAAAAAAATAATCAATTACTAGGATGAGGATCATAGAGATTCCAATTTCTACAACACCCAAAAGAAAAGGATAAGAAACTAGTGAACCGAGTTCCACATGTCTTATTGTAAAACTTTATTATTTCACCTGAACTCCTAAAAACACCCTCCTCTTCCTCCTTTCCTCTTGCTACTTCTCTCTGCTGTTCCCAGAATTTTGAATTGAAAATGAAATAGGTAAGGTTCTCCTTTCAGGAGGCCTCTGTTTCCACAGCCCTAGAAGTACATCAGAAGGCACCTGGCTGGTCATGGTGTTTGAAAGTTATCAGACCCTCCTTCCAAAACCTAATTCCAGATCGCTAACACCACTCCTGCCTGTTCACCATGGAAAATTATTTCTTGGAGGCATTCAGGATCTTCAGTTAATCTTACAAGGAACATTTTCCCCAGGGAAGTAATTCTTGAAGTTTCTCTCTCTCCTGGTTTATAGTACATAGGAATGATTGCGGCATTCCTGGGAACAGTAATCTCAAAGAACATAGTAGGAGACCTATCACTAGAGATGAAAATCATGTCAGATCTCTTCACCATTGCTTCAATAATTCTAGTTAGACATCAGGTTATCATTTGTATAATTTTGGCAAGTTTATTAAGCTATGTTTGTGTAATCTATGTCACATTACTAACACTATACCAATTTTAATTTTATGTAAAAATATGTTTTAAAATTAATATCAGTGAGATGCAGCAGTGCATGCCTGTAAGGCCAGCAACTCAGGAGGCTGCAAGTTCAAGACCAGCCTCAGCCATTTAGTAAGGCCCTTAGGTAACTTAGTGAGATTTTGTCTAAAAAAAAAAAAAGGGAGGGGACTGGGGGATACAGCTCTGTGTGAAAGCACTCCTGGGTTCAACCTCCCGTACCAAAAAATAAAAAAAAGTACCAGGCTGGGGATGTAGTCAGTGGTAGAGTGCTTGTCTAGCATGCATGAAGCTCCAGGTTTAATCTTCTTCAGTGTACATGCACACAAACACACAGCACAATTTAATTTCCTGAGATGTTTTAACAAACATTTAAGCACTTAATTGATATTTTTGAGCACTTTCTTCATTGTAAGTAATTTAATGTATAGTGCTATCAAAGTACATGTCCATTCCTTAGTTTTTCCACCAAAAAAAATAGTTCCTTTATCACCAAGGAGTTACATTTTTTTTGTTACTTGCTAATAATAATACCTGTATCCTGACGATATTGTTTTATTGCAAAACTGCTATAATTTCTATTAAAAATGTCTCTATCACATTTTATTATGAAAGGACATACTAGTCACAAATAATTCAAAGCATGTATTGGAAAGTCAGTTTCACTCCCCTAAATATTATCCCCTAGATGCATGTTGCTATTAACTTAGTTTATACCTCTTATATGTCTTATGTTAAAATTGCATTTTATATAAATGGGATCAGGCTGGCTCATATTGCACTTCCTGTTGTGTGTTTTCCCACCAATTTTTAAATTATATTAGTTTAAAAAAACTTTCAGTCATTTGTTCCTTTCAGTTCTAACCTTTTCATTTTCACTGGCTATATACCATTTGCTGTCTTGATTAATATGTCTTGGTACATATTATTTTGTTTTCATTTTCCTCTGTTTAAAACAATGATAAAAACAACACTGAATTTATTGAACTTCTAAATCTTTGCTAATATTTGCCACTTTGATTATAAAAAATAAAGTGGAGCATTTTTAAGTTATAAATCAAATTTATTATTCAATGTGTGGGCTATCACTTGAATGTTTTGGTGGGAATCACTACTACCCCTTTATATTATTCTGGGTGAATCTCAGAAATCCATCATTAAGAATCCCTTTCCTAATCATGATAATTTACATTCAACTAATGGGAGGCAATCAAAAGATAGCTATTAGAAAAAACTAAAACCAGTACTTAAAAATGAATGGATTTGGATCTCTTATTGAACTCCATAACTCTTATTTAATCTCTATAACAGATCAATTTGAGACCTAACTGACTGAAGGTGGAATCCTAATGTGATTAGGTACATGGACTACTACAAAACATTTGTTAATAGTTCTGCTGGGCTCAAACCATAAGGGGGATTTTGCAAATGACAATTTTCAAATGGCTACCATAAAAAGCACAAGTTGCGACATTTAAACTTCACAGTAATTCTGTTCCTTTTAAGAAATAGACAATACTTTCTATAATTCCTTTTATAGTTTCATTATCTGCTATATTTGTACCCTTGGTAATTTCTCAGTTGATATTTAGTGACTGAGCATGGAGCCCAGCTGCAGGTTACATCCAACATTGATCTCATCTGTTGAATTCTAATAAACTCAGCCATTGTGAAATCCAGTCAGCAAAGCCCAGAAAGATAAGAGTTAGTTGAAACCAGGCCAGATGGTAACATCAATGAGGTAAATGGATTTTATCAGAGATGGCAACTAATTCTGTGAATCAGTCAAGAGTATCTTTTAGAAATATAAACCCTAGAAATCTGTGGATCAAGACATCTAATATATACACTGAAGTTATTTCCAGCTTCTTTTTGATCCATTTTTGGATAAATATATAGTGATTCTGTCATAATGCTAGAGTATGTTACATAAAGGTATGCAAAAGAATGTACTGGATTGAATTATGTTGTGTATTCTTAGCATATTTAGTGATCTTAGCTGGATGTTTTTGATGGAGTCAGAACATGTTACCCCAGAAGTAGGAAGGTCACTCTGACTTTTCCCCTGATCTTCCCCTGAAATAGATCTTAAAGACTCTCACAAGAGAAGTGATTCCATATGCCTGGAGAAAATAAACATCCTGTTCTCTGAACATGAAGGATCACAGAGAAGAATCTCGACCTTGCTAAGTTTCCCAGTTTATCAATATCAGATCATGTCCTTTTGCTTTATATTTCTCTAGGACTATCTACTCTTCACTAAACCAATTTATAAAGACTCTCAAATTTAAATGTTTCTTTTGGGTTGTTATTTCATTGTGAAGATTTCCATGTCACTTAAAACATTAAATTGGTGTCTTGTTAATCTTTTGTTATTGGGCCTCTTCTAATAATCATTTAAATACAAAATTGAAAATAAAATATATGCATATATATGTACATTTGGCATTATTACTAGACCAATTTGTATGATTTTTATACACACACACACACACACACACACACACACCACTTTTTATGATTTCCAGGATATTATTTTACATTTTTGGAATCTTTGAGAAACATCTCTGGCTGAGTGTATTTCTTTGGGATGACTTATACATTACATAATGTTTAAGATTTTACTATCTGCCTTACTATAATAGTCTTGACTTGACATATCTATAAAGCAATGTAAATATTAAATCTCAATCTTGGCACTGTCAATCCTTTGTACCTCAGAGGTCTGGAAATGTAGAGGTGAGCATCATGTGGATCATTATAGTGATTGTGTCTACAGATTGCTGAGACAGTGTAAAAAGTCATGGATGGAAAACACAGAATATATTACTCATTTTCCAGTTTTCAGAGAGGAGTCTGCTTTTTATTCTGAACACTCCAGGGTGGCATGTGCAGTTATTTAGATGTTCTATATAAGAACTAAGTGAAAGAACATTTTTATAACCACAGATGTCTTAATTATGTGTTCTCATTTTTTCTTCATTATGAAGATAAAGATCAATATTTGCTCTGAATAGCAGATTATTGGAAGTAATGTGAAATTCTAGAAAAATCACTTTATTGAGAATTAGAATTTTTAAATGTTTAGATGTTTTAAAAATTTAGATGTTTTCTTGATTTTGGTCAAGTTGTGCATTCCTTGGTCCTGATATTTGTGAATGGAGTTGTAAAATAATAAATTTTGAATTACTCATCAAATAATTCTACTGAGTCTATTTTATGAACATTATTCAATTAACCCTTTAACCCCATAAAACAATCACTTGTTTGCAGGATTTAATGATAACGAAAACCCAAGCTTTGAGATGTGTGCAATTTATATGAGCTACTAGGGATCTGTGGGTGCTAGGATTCAAATCTACTGCTCCACATTCAAAGCCTGTTATCAAAACATCAGTCATTACTAATTTTGTAAAAATCACAGCCCATGTTGGGACTCACTTTCTTATCATGACTTAATCTTAACATTCACATTCTTAGATATTGTTTTTTCAAATAAGAGAAACAAATGTAAGCAATTGCATTTTGTTTCTGCTATACCCTCAATCAATTAACTCAAGTCCTTTAATTTTTCTTTGCAGGAAGCTGAAGTCAGGTGGGCATGGTAGTGTGTGCCCCTAATCCCATTGACTAGGATGGCTGAGGCAGGAGTATTACAAGTTTAAGGCCAGTCTCAGCAACTTATCCAGACCCTGTCTAAAAATTTAAAATTTAAAATAGGACTGGGGATGTATCTCAGTGGTAAAGCTCCCCTGGGCTCAATACTTTGTACCCATAACAAACAAACAAACAAAACTGAAGTTAAATAACCATCAGTGACTGGATGAAAAAAGGAACAGCATTTTAAAGAAGAATTATCTTTAGCTCTAATGATTCCATTTGGTGGAAGAGGCACAGTACCCTAGATATGACTGTTCTTTGAGTATACATTTGCACAAAGACAGAATTTGAGTTGAAGAATTTCTTATTATCTGATTTAGACTTTTTAAATATTATACTTGCATGGGAGGAGAAGAGTGGACTTTCTTGAATTTTTCTCCCCTACATCTGTGGATAGAATTATCACCAAAATTGTTGAATTGCAGTTTATGTTCTCACCCAGCACATTTTGAAAAGACCATTTGTAAAACCAGTGGTCTGATTGACATCTCTACTTAGAAATATCATATTGAATTATTTTTTAGCTTTTTAATATGAAATACAAGGTACATATGATAAAGTTCCTCTCATCCCAGTAACCACTATCCTATTACTTTAACTTTATATCAGTTATTGAGATTTTAAATATTTATATATGGCTGATGTTCTTATTGTTTTAAGGTCTGTTATAGCTTGCATCCAGAATGACCCCAAAGGCTCATGTACTTAAAGGCTTTGTTCCAAGGCAACAATATCCAGAGATTTGGTTTTTGAGGACATTATTGCATCATGACTTCAACAGTGATTTGATGCATGAATAATTTGAGTGGATCATTGGGGTAGGACCTAACTGAAAGTAGGACACTGGGGGTGTGCTCTGAAAGGCTTTATCTTGTTCCCAGCTCCTTCCTCTCTTTTTTCCCTCTGCTTCCCAGTTGCAATGAGCTGAGAAGATTTCCTCTACCATACCCTTCCACCATGATGTTCTGCCTGGCCTCAGATCCCAAGTAATAGAATCATCTGACCATGTACTTAAATCTCTGAAGCCATGAGCCAAAATAAACTTATCCTCCTTTGTTTATGTTAGGTATTTTGATCACAGGAACAAAAAGCCATTCCAAAATCTATTACATAAGTTAAATGCTCTATCAGTACAAGGTTTTATTTATATCACAACATCTAGCAGAACGTCTGACACTTAGAAGATCAACTACATGATATAGTTCTACTTTCTATATGATATAAACTAATTACATAGTATTTAACTATGTAATATAGTTCTACCTTCTATATAATAGACTAATTATATAATATATAGCTGTATAATATAATTCTACCTTCCCTAATTTTTCCTATTCTCTACCTAAACTTTAGAACAGTTGGTAGCACCCCATGGGTCTTTGTTCAGGCCCTGGTGGACCTTAGAGCTTATGAGTAGGCAGCATATGACTGATTAATAGATGGTTAGAACTCCTGAAAGATAAATTGTGTGCATAACTACTCCTTAGATTTTTTTTCAGCATTTCTGATTAATGGTTCATATTGTACCAAATCTATTCCTCATTTGAACACTTACACAGTGTTCTATAACTTAAAATGAAAACCTTAATACAAATGACCCTAAATTTGAAGGCTTCTCTTCTAAAAGCACGTTTTTAGATGAATCACTGAGAAAACTACTACTCAGGCTAAATGCCAATAAGGCAAATGAAAATAAAAACAAAACCCATGTATTTTGTTCTTCTGCCTACAATGCTTAAGTACTGAAGAATAAAATGTTAGGTATGTTCTACATTAGCCTTATTTTGTATGTTTGCATCTACTCAATGACTGACCTCCAATTGCATTGAAATTGTAAAAGATAAAATAACTTGTTTTGTGTAATTTGCCAAGAAAATGAACAATAAAGACAAGTTTTAAAATTTCATCCTTAGTAATCTATATGTGGCAGTACACACACACACACACACACACACACACACTACACACACTTACACTCTCTCTCTCTCTCTTTTTCTCTTTCTTGGTGGTTATATTTTCTCTTGATCTGATGTCCCAATGTGACTACAAAATTACATTTTATAGAGATCACCATTATATTAAGAACAAATGCAAAGTGAAGAATAAGAGAGATTTTGATGTTCAGTATGTCACATTGTTGCACTCATTAAAAATTCTGAAGACTCAATAGCATGACTCAAAAGCATTAAAGTAGCTTATCTGCAACCAAATATTCATGTTTAAAAGTCCAATTTGACTAAGTCTAATGTAAATTAGTATAATTAAAACTTAAAATGATTTCTGTGATATAAATGTGTGCATGTGTATAAATGTGTGTACATAAAAGTGTATATGCCTATTCTTACAATCTGAAAAGCTTATGATTTTGCATATGACCATTCAGATTTAAATACCCAAGATGGTTAAATCATGCTATCATAAACAAATGAATGCTTTCCTTTATAGATTTGTTTAAAATGATGCTTCAGTGATGTTTCCAAAAGTGTAGGGGCATCATTCAAGAAGATAGCCTGCCTGAATTTTGTTTCTCACCTGCTGTGATCAGCACAGTACCTGTTGATCAAAGGTAACCTTAGTTGTTGATTCTGTAGGAGAGATGAACAGAGTTGTGATGAATAGAGACCACACTGATTGCCTCTTCTGCCTTGCTTATGGATTTTCAGCAGTATGTAGTTAGGATAAAAAACAGTTTTCTGGGCTCTTACTGCTTTTTGTTTTCCTATGCCTTTCATTAGAAAAAGTGAGAGTGAGAGTGGAAGTGTTAAGAAAGTGTAGTTTACCAATCTAGTAAAGCAAGGCAATCCTATACAGCACGTGTATCTTTTGTATCATTGATCTAAAATCTTTCATACCACGTATTAAGTGATATAGGAGTGAAAGACTATCGAGGCAGTTCAACTCAGAAGGAATATTTTAGTTCTTTAAAGGAATACCTTGATAAGTATTTGGTAAGTTAATGTTTTTAAAGCACTTAGAATTGCTAAGCTATCATTTTTAAAGTCCTTAATATACTCTTATACAAATATATGATGAACACATGCAAAATATTTATTAAACTAATTAGGGAGCAGGAAAAAAATGCTAAAACTGGTGCTCAGGAGGCTTATAGGATGAGAGCTTATAGGTATTAGAGAAAGATTATCAGAAAAAAACAGGTTAGGAACATGACTGGTTAACATCCTACAGATCAACGTTCACAACACTTTGGAATTACATTTGCTGAACAGAAATGATTTGCAACTGTCATATTTTCCTTCCTTTGAATTAATAATAACTTTCAATAAATAATCAATAAAGGTACATTTTATATGACTAAATTATCCTTAGTCTAGTTAAATTATACTAGAAAATTGAAATGATATGCTGCATTTACTTTGACCTATTTCTTAAGTTTTGAGTATTTAACAGAACAGTCACTGATGTATAAGAAGCATTCAATAATTGATTAAAATCATGGGGAAATAGCTTAGGAGTTGACACCATGGGGACTTATGGGACTCATGTGGACTTATGTTTAGGGCTAAGATTAGAGAATAAAGGTGTTTTTTCTTTCTTTCTTTTTTTTTTTTTTTTTTTTTTTTTGTGTGTGTGTGTGTGTGTGTGGTACTGGGGATTGAACTGAGGGCTTCACATGTTAGGCAAGTGTTTTACCACTGAGCTATATCCCCAGCCCTAGAGAATAAACTTCTTGAGCATATGATATTTTTCATTTCCAAGAGGGAGGTGAGATGAACTAATAGAGAAAAAAAGTGAAATCATAGTAAATGAGACTGAGTACTGCATAAAGAAAGGTTCAGAAGAAACCTACAGTTGTGTCATGACCAAATGGAATTCAAAAACAAATATTGAAGATTTGAGGGTTTTGTACTTAGTGTGCAGCAGATGACACAGTCTATCTTTGCCTTCCCTTTTTTAGTAAATTCCGCAATGCTTGTGAACATTGTAGGGGTGCTTTGTTTGTATTGTTTCCATGGAGCCCAGTTGTGTGCTTGGCATATGCAAGTTTAATTCAGAGGAAAAAAAAGAGACTGCATAAAGGTTATGTCTGGTGTGGAAGTCAGGCAATAAATATATCAATGTAATTTGTGATAAATGCCACAATAGTGAACAGAATTCAGTGATAAAGAATAGTAGTTTTAGAGATAAGTTTTAATGATATGGTCAAGGAAATCCCTTCTGAGGAGGAGGCCTTTAGACTTGAAGCAAAGGACATCCAGGAAGAAGGAAGTATTCCCATATGTTAATGTAAGTCTACGATAACAAATACTTGATGGCTTAGTACAACGGGGATATATTCTTTCAAGTTATGTGGACCAGACATCTAAAGTCAAGGTGATCGTAGGGTTGGTTCCTTCTGGAGGCTGTCAGGAAGAATCTGGTCCTTGCCTTTCTCTTTGCCCCTGGTGGCATCAGCAGTTCTTGGCATTTCTTGGTTTGGAGATTCATCACTGCACTCTCACCCTCTGTCTTCACCCTGTCTTCTGCCCTGAGTGTCTGTGTCCTCTCTCCCTCTGCCTTAGTCTTGTAAGAAACCTGTCATCGGATTTAGGGGCCAACCTATTTAGGTTACTTCTCTAAGATATGATAATAGAATGCAGCTTTACTTACAATATAAAAACCTGGTTTAATAGTGCACTCTTGACCTGAAAAAATCCTGTAAAAAAAAGACTGCTCCTGTAAACCAGTTCTCTTAGTATCAGTTTTTTCCCCTATAAAATTCATGTTGAGTTCTTTCTTCTAGGAACACCACTTTATATAATGGAAGATGCCCTGAGAAAAAGCAGTACTGTCCTACTGTGTTTATAGTGATGGCTTCATTAAACCCAAATAATAAATTTATCTTTTAACTTCTTAAATGTGACTTTCCTATTCCCCTACACAATGTGGTGCTGAGATTACTAAAGTCCTGATAAGAAAACCTGCCTCTAGGTTGGAACATGATTCTCTTGAGACTCTTAGGGTACTGTTAGCCACTAACCTCAATGCTGAAATGTTGGTAATATTAATAAACTCAATTTAGGAAGTTTTGGGATCAAATGATAGTTTTATTTTCTGGACAGTTTCTCTTATAAGTATCACTGTTTATAATTTCATCTGAAAGTAATTTTTGATAGTAGCATTTCTAAAACACACACACAAAATCCCAATTAGTTAATTACCTAAGTGTTGAAAATTTGATACTAATAAGTGAAGGATAGAACAAAGTTTGTTTATACTAACAGATTATTTTTCTTCAAAGCAAAATGAAAATATTAAAAAAGATTAAAATTGGGGGCTGAGGATATAGCTCAGTTGGTAGAGTGCTTGCCTCACATACACAAGGCCCTGGGTTCAATCCCCAGAAAAACACACACAAAATAAATAAATAAATAAATGAATAAATAAACAAACCAACAGATAAATAAATAAATAAAATTGGTCTCTTGAGACATAATTTATAGAAAACACAAATAGATACTTTTATGAGATCATTCCTCAATGTGCATTTAACTAAATGTGAGAACACATTGAAGGACTTTAGAGGAGTATTTTTAATAATTTCCTTAGGAAACCCTGCAAAGTGACAATTTAAAAATTAAAAGCGGAGCAGATAAATTAATTCATTTGTTCATCAACAGTGTCTCATAGATAAATGAAAAGAGTTAAAATACAGCTTCCCATGAGGGAGCAAATGGGATGTGCCTCACTACTGAAATGAAACCTGACAAAAAAGGCAGTTTGGAAAATAAGATTGTTTTTTTGAAGTGGCATTTAAATATGCTTAAGAAAATAGCCACGTCTTATGATAAATGTGAGGTTGGATGGAATAATTTACTGAATACTGTTTTGTGGAAACCTTTTGTAAATCATGCTCATATTAGATTTATTTTTTCCATTAAAAAATAAAAAGCTCCTCAGCAATTTCTATCCCTTAAGAGAATTATAAGTTATTGGTTTGTTGCATTTTTTATATTTAACTTGAAGCTTGTTTGCCTGTTGTATTTGACCTTGAAAAATGAGAAAATTAACTTAAAGTAATAAAATATTGCTTTAATCTTATCTGTTTTATTACTTTCATTTCTCCCCCTTTTAGATAAGTAAACGTATGTTTCTAGTGTGGAGAGAGAATTTACAGCAGGGAAAAAAAATGAACACCAGGAAACAAAGGGGAGACTATCATTCTTCCATTCAGTGAGCCCTTTTCAAACAAATAATATAATAATATGAAGGAAGGACTAACTAAACTTTGATATAAGAAACAAATAGTATAAAGTCTTCATCTTTAATTATTATTCTTCATAAAGAAATAGATTTCCTTTTATAAGTAAATACTCTCCTACTGTTAACAGACCATACAAAGAACCATGTCATGAAAAACAGTTCTATTTTTGTGACTTTAGCTTATGACCCCTGAGCAATTACCTAGTCCCCCTTTAAGGGATAATTCGTAAATATAATGTGATATCTTCTTTAAATCACAAATGAATAACAAATTTTCTCAGATTATTTTACCCTATTAAAATGTAGGATTTTTTTTGTTATTTTTGTTAGTGTGGTGCATTAATTTGATGTATTTCGATTGTTTAGAAAAACAGCTTCCACTC